>NC_092502.1:10357718-10681779 GCF_047511675.1 Marmota flaviventris
CCCATCGAACTTCCCTGTTCATGAGCATCGAACTGCGTGTCCCCCTGAGCACTTGGATCTGCCGGGATGGCTCCACCCCCCTGCAGCTCAGTCTTGCCTGACAGCCAGAAATGCTCACACCCTCCTCCTGCACAGAGCTCTCTGACGGGTCTCATCTCACTTGGAACAGTACAGAGTCTCTGTGATCTTGGTCACCCCCTGCCCTCCTGTCCCGGTCTCGTCCCCTCACTCTGCTCCACCCATCTTGGACATCTTCCTGTTCTTCACACACACCAGGCACCCTCCTGTCCCAGGGCCTTTGCACTGGCTGTGTGTCCCCTTGGGAATGCTCTCCCCCAGAGACCTGTGACTGACCCTCCCTGTTTGTCAAGTCATTGCTCCAATGTCCGCTTTTAGGTGAATCCTCCCTAAATGCAAACCTGCCACACCCCATCCCTAGTTCCCCTCTCTGCCCTGCTTCTTTTTCTCCTCTGGCACACAACAGTCATAGTATATAACTTTCTTATTTACTGTGTTATTTGCTGTGTTTCCTGACTAGCTGGGTCAGTTCCCTGAGGGAAGCAGTCTTTGTTTGGTTTGCTGACGTGTCCCAAGAACAGTGCCTGGCATGTGGAGAGCCCTCAACAAGTATTTGCTAAATAAATATGATCACGTTTGCTTAGCAAGCTCTTCTAGAACCCTTTATCTATAAAAGGTGCTGTTCTAAATGTTTAGCAGATGTTAACCAACGTAATGCTGGTAATTGCCCTATGAAGTACGTACTATTCAGCTCTCCATCAACCAGATGATGAAACTGAGGCACAGAGAGGTTAAGCAAGATCACACAGTTTGTAAGTGACAGAGCTAGGGTTCTTTTGGGGGGTGGGGGTTACCAGGGATTGAACTCAGGGTCACTCAACCACTGAGCCATGTCCCCAGTCCTGTTTTGTATTTTATTTAGAGACAGGATCTCACTGAGTTGCTTAGCACCTTGCCATTGCTGAGGCTGGCTTTGAGCTCAGGATCCTCCTGCCTCAGACTCCCGAACTGCTGGGATTACAGGCGTGTGCCACTGTGCCTGGCTGGGATTTTTTTTTTTTTTTTTTTTTTTTTTAGTACGAGGGAATTGAACCCAGGGGTGCTTAACCACTGAGCCATATCCAATCTTTTTTGACATTTTATTTGGAGACAAGGTCTTGCTGAGTTTCTTGGGGCCTTGTTAAGTTGCTGGGGCTGGCTTTGAACTTGTGATCCTCCAGCCCAGCCTCCAGAGCTGCTGGGATAATGGGCATGTGCCTCCGCACCCAGCCAGAGCTAGGATTCTGACCCTGGTGGTTTGGTTCCAGTCTGTGCTCTTGACTACTTTGAGAAGCTGCCTTTCCACATGAATGAAGGAGAGGGAGAGGGATGGGAGAGGAAGAGAGAGAAGCAGGCTGGGAGAGAGGGAGGGAGGGTGGTGGGCACAGGCTGTGGCCTGAGTACCTGGGCGCGCTCCTAGGCGTGTTCTAAGGCCAGCGAGACCCCGGCTGGTGTTTCTAAGCACACAGGGGGGAAACAGGCTCAGTTCTTGGGAAGCACATCTGTTTGAGGGCAGGAGAGCTTCTGGCCAGAGGGCAGGTTCCAGCAGGTGGGCCGTGTGTGTGTGGTCCACCCCCGTCTGGGCATCTCAGGGATCCCATGGAGGTGACAAGGAACAGCCATTCCTCCTCCTCAGGGGTGTACAGGTGACCCTCTGCTCTAGCCTCAGCTGGGACCTGTGTGGGGACTGGCCTGCATGGACCAGCATTCGGCCACTGGGAATGTTCCCTGCCCTCCCTTGCAGCATGGCCAGGGTCTGTCTCTGTGGTGGCCATGGCCTTTCAGAGGTGGAGGAGTCTCCTCAGCGCGCTCTAGAAGGCAGTGGAGCTGAGGCCGTGTGGGGCCAGGTTGTCTGTGAGCCCTTTGGGAAGCCTGTGCAGGCCTGGTCAGCCACGGGATGGGTGTCCAGGGTGCTGGTGTCCAGGGAGCTACACTGCCCACCCGCCTCTCCACCCAGGGCTGCTTCCTCTACTTCCCCTCCTGAGAACCCTGGGCTGCGCAAGGCGGATGGTTCCACCTCGAGAGAGCGAGGCTCCTGCCTTGGTCGGTGTAGGGTCATTCCAGGAGAGCTGGCCTCTCCAGAGGCCTGCATCTGCCCTGACTCCTGCCACACTGCCTCTGTTGCCACGGTGAAGTGGCCCTTGGTGTCCTGCTCAGAGTCACACTAGGAGGTCATGCGGCATGGGGCTGAGGGACCTGGGGGACCCTCATTCCACCCTCACTCCCAAAAGGCTATTCCAGGGTGGCTGGGGACGGTGCTTCTGCAGATGGCACTGCTGGTGGTGATGGTGACCAGGGTGGTGGTGACCATGGTGATGGTGACCATGGTGATGGTGACCATGGTGGTGGTGACCATGGTGATGGTGGTGGTTATGGTGAGGTGATAATGGTGGTGGTGACCATAAGGTGACCATTGTGGTGATGGTGACCATGGTGGTGATGGTGATAATAATGACAGCTGCCGTATTTCAGGACTTATTATAATGCCACCTTCCTGTATGGCCATGTGGCTGGGGGAGGCTCAGTGGCTTGCCCATGATGATGGTGGAAGCTGGGTTTGTCCCGGGGCCTGGGCTCTGGGGTCTGTGGCCACACCCATAACTGCCCCGCCACCCATGATCAGTAAACCCTTGTTAACACCCTGCTCCAGGCCTTTGTGGTCACAGGCCTCAGAGTGGCCAGAGTGACATCTTTAGTGGGTGACAGTGGCTTCTGAAAGTGAAATCCCAGTGGCTGCCTTGGCGCGTGCGGCAGGTACCACCTGTCCTGCCTCAGCTCTGCCCTCCTGTTCCCACACTCCCTCCACCCGGCCTTCTGGCCTTTCCTCCGGAGCCCAGGCCCAGCCCTGTTGCAGGGTTGTGGACCTGCCGCTCCCTCTGCCTGGAATTCCTGGGGCCCTTCCCTGGCCCACCCCCCGCCCTCCAGGGCCCCCAAGACTTCACACCTGGTGCTGCTTGTCATCGGTTACCTGCCTCTGTCTCCCCTGGGCAGGACTGCAGCCTGTGTCAGTGCTTGGCATATGGCCACACTGTGGGCCATGGACGAGTCAGTGAGCGAATGGGCAGGGGAGAGGGCCAGGAATAGGCCACTCTTGAAGCCGCGCTAATGTGGATGCAGCAGTCAGACTGGATGAGGAAAATGTGAGCGATGGCTCTTTAAAAGAAGTGACAGGGCTTTCAGAGAACAGGTTGAATGGGGTGTTGCCTCGTGGCCGTCCCCCAATGATCCCTTTTATTATGTATTTAGTTAGTCATTTTTGCAGTACCTGGGACGGAACCTGGGGCCTGGCACCCGCTAGGCGAGAGCCCAGCCCGAATGGTCTGCTTCAAAGAGCAAACAGATAAGAGTGATTTGTGGTCCCGAGTGTGTTTTTAAGGTGTGAGAAATTTATTCTCCAGTCACTTAACTATTTCCCAGCATCCTGCTGACCCGTCCCCTCCACTCCGAACACTGCTGATGGTCAGAAGGGAGAGTTTCTCCAGAGCCTTCCCGTAAGTTCCAAAAGCAGCTTCCAACTTAAGGATGCACCCGCCTCACCCTCGGCTTCCCAGCCACCCTGGGGAGTGTGAAGCGGGAGGACCCCCAGCCTGCTGCACCTGGGCACAGGGTGGGACCTGAGGTGGGCTTCTCCCCAGGAGACCTGCAGGCTTAATGTCCCAGACCACTCGTCCTGGTGTTCCACAAGGTCCGAGGAAGAGCACTCAACTTTTAAAGATGCGTGGAGGGGAAGCCCAGGAGGGGACTCACTGCCCTCTACCTTGAGCGTTTGTGTTCCTTATCTAAAACCAAGCACATATCCCCCTGAGGGTGGCACTTGCAGGACTGTCCATAGCAGCTCAGCTCTGAGTTGCCCCAAATGGGAAACAACCCGGCACAACAAGACAGGCGCACACACGCACACACTCACTAAAAAACAAACAGCAAAAGGAACAATGACAGAAACAGGTGACAGCATGTGAGAGTCTCTCAGGCTGGACAATAGGTGAGGGAAACCAGCCCACCTGTTGAACAGGCCAGGGAATTTTCCAGAATGATGGAAATGTTCAACATCTCTACCTGGGGGTGGTTCCACACATGTGAAAAGTCATGGCGCTTGGCAGTCTGTGAGCGTTCCTGTGTGTAAGTTATACCTTGGTAAAATACGCGTGTGGGGTATTTGTGCAGCTGTGTATTAACACCTCTCAGGCCTGGTGCGGTGGTGCTCACCTGTCATCCCGGCATGTCAGGAGGCTGCGGCAGGAGGATTGCAAGCTTGAGGCCAGCCTGGGCAACTTAGAGAGGCCCTGTCTCAAAATTAACCCCCCATTAACCCCCCACCACCACCACAATGGTTGAGCTCCTGCTTTGGCCTGGGCCTTTTGACATGCGTCCTGTCATTTCATCCTCGTGTCCTCCCTGTGACTTCGGCATCATTGTCCCCACCTCAGAGATGAGGTTCCTTGCTCAGGGCCACGCAGCTGGGGTGCCATAGCTGGGGTTTGCCCCCCACCCCTGTGCAGGGCCTGGAGATGCCCGGGGTTCCCTTCCCAGCTGCCCGCTCCCCGCCCAGCGCCAGGTGGATCTAATCCAGTGCCTCTTGTCCCCAGCATCCCTTCGTCAGTAACGTCACCAGTAACAAGGCCCTGCGGGAGCTGGTGGCCGAGGCCAAGGCCGAGGTGATGGAGGAGATCGAAGATGGCAGGGACGAGGGAGAAGAGGAGGATGTCGTGGACTCTGCCCCCGTGAGTCCAGAACCCAGGGCCGGGGAGGGACGGGAGGGACTGGAGGGACTGGGTCTCAGCAGAAGACTCCCGCGGGAGGCAGGCTGGACATCCCGTCCTGCTTCTCCATGGCCCGCAGACCCCTGGCCAGGTATGCCAGACGCTGGGCGGGGGAGGCAGCAGGGCACAGGCCTCCCGAAGGCCCTCCGGAGAGGCCAGGAGGCTGGGTTCTCACATGAAGTGAGAAGCTGGCAGTGGGTCATTGCTTCCGGGCTTTTCCACACACTTTGGGTGGAGGAGACGGCGCATGGGATAAAGGGGCTGTGGCCATCCTGGACCCCGCATGGCTGTCCTGAGTGTCAAGGGGACCAGTGTTCTGGCACATTTGTAAGCCATTTGTAGCTTTGGCACTTGCTGAATTTAAATAGAAATTAAAGCAGATTTAAATTGATTAAAAAAAAAAAAAAAAAGCAAAAAACACCCCTTGAGCCAGCCTGATGCATCTGCAGGCCGAATCCTGTCCTGTCCTGCGCTGCAGCTCTGAGATCCCACGTGGGGCTCATGGGGAGACACTTTCCAGGGGGCACTGGCCGTCCAGGTTGTCCTACGTGCCTAGGGAGACAGGAGCTGGACTTGCCTGTTGGCAGACAGAGCCGGCCACCACCTTGTGCTAGGAAAGATGAGGTGACTTTCTCAAGTCCCAGGAGGGAGCCTGAGGCTGGTGGGAACCCTCACTAGAAGAGAAGCCTTATGTAGGGACAGTAAGTGGAATCAACCTGGTGACCACAGTCACAGCGCCCCTGATTGACAGAGAGAACCAAGTGTGACCCATCTTACAGGTGGAAGACCGAGGTGTGGGCTGGAGGATTCTGGCTGAGCTGATAGGGTGAGGCTGGGTGTCAACAGGGAGCAGAAGCCCAGTGGCCAGGCTCCAGGAGGACGCCTGGTCAGCGAGGCGTGGGGCGGGCAGAAGGTGGTCACACCTGGCCTCGTTCTCCCAAGACTGAAGGCTGAGCTTCATCCTGAGGACAGCAGGAGCCATGGGTGGCTTCAGGCAGGGCTGGGCCGTGGTGTTAGGGTGACCATCTGAATTTTTGGACCTCTGTGCTGGGCACTGAGTAGGAAGTGGACTGGAGTTGCTTCCACTAGCTGCCTGTACAGGGTCAAAAACCAGAGGCCACAGGACCAAGAGTGCCCAGGTCAGAGAGATGCAGGGGTCACCTGTAGCACTTGGCAGTCATACTCAGGATGGTGACTGTGTCAAGATGAGGGAGGGGATTGTCACCGGGAAGAGCAGGAAGGGGGACATGGTAGGTCCCCTCCTAACCTGGAGAGTGGCTGTGCGGGTGCTCACTGTTCACCCAGCTGGACATTTTATTGTTTGTTCATTCATGCCTGCCTGCTGGGGATTGAACCCTGGGTCTTGCCCGTGATGGGCTGGCACCCTACCCCTAGGACCCTCCGTCTAGCCCCTTGGGTATTTATTTTTGGTACTAGGGATTGAACACAGGGACACTTAACCACTGAGCCACATACAGGGTCTTACAAAGTTGCTTAGGGCCTCATGGACTTGCTGAGGTTGGTCTTGAACTTGGGATCCTCCTGCCTCAGCCTCCAGAGTTGCTGAGATAACAGGCATGTGCTGCCACACCCAAATTGGGCATTTATTTTTTATTCACAAATTTGAATGTTCTACTTCACTCTAGCAACATTTCCAGTACTTTCCAACCCACAAAAAGGCTGAAATATAAGTGACTAGAAGGCTGGACCCATCCCCTGGATAGACTTGGACTAAATGTCATTAAAAAAAAAAAAATCTGAATTAGTTGCCATCTGGACATGGAGAGATGTCATGTAAAAGTCTAGATTTCCAAGGCCTCTTGAGAAGTCGCAAGGTCTGGCCACGAGCGGGGGTGTGTGTGCGTGTCCTCGGTGTCACAGCTGACCAGAGCAGAGTAGCTGCTGGGCCCTCGCTGCAGCTGCCCACAGCAGCCTCTCCTCCTGGAGGAAGAGCAGCTAGTAAATCAAGCTAAGCTGAGGGACAGGAGTCTCCTGACCGCAGGACTCTTTTATTACCAGGGAATGGGGGACCAGCTTAGAAGGCTCCCTGCCCGCTCTCCTGGCCCGGCCTCTCCCCCTGCGGACACCTGGCCTTCCTGCCCCGCTGTATCCCTGACTCCTGCATCATCTGGCAGCAAGGTCTTGACTCTTTTCTTCCAGGCCCTGGGGAACCACACGCAGGAGTCTTCTGAGGCGAGTCAGCTGAGCCTGGGGGCCGACAAGTCCCCCCAGGAACCATCCTCGGCCCCACTGCCAACCAGCCAGCCTCAGGACAGTGGGAATGGGCCCTGCAGCCAGCCCTCTGCAGACGGATCCCTCCAAACCCTCAGCCCTCCAGGCGGGGGCCCTGCAAATGAGAATGGCCTCGCGATGTCTGTTCCCCTCCGAAAGTCCCGGCCAGTGTCAATGGATGCCAGAATCCAGGTAGCCGAGGAGAAGCAAGCCAAGGACCAGGCTGGGGACCTCAGTCCTGCAGCCAGCAGATCTCAAAAGGCCAGCCAGAGCCGGCCCAACAGCAGCGCCCTGGAGACGCTGGGCGGGGAGAAGCTGGTCAACGGCAGTCTAGAGCTCCCTGCCCAGGCCGCGCCGGGCCCCGCCAACAGGGCCTCGGACAGCAGCAGCCTGTCCACCTCTGAGAGCATGGACTACAGCACCTCCCTGTCCACCGACCTCTCCCTGAACAGAGAGACGGGCTCGCTGTCCCTTAAGGTAATGCCCTGTCAGTCACATGGTGGGCTTGGAGCAGGAGGGACGTGCCAAGGCATTTGGTGGCCGCCTCCACTTTGGGTTTTTTACTTTATTTATTTGGGTGCTAAGGGTGCAGCCCAGGGCCTGGTGCCCCCACAGCCTTGCACCTTCCCTCTGAAATGGTTGGCGAGGATCGTTCTTTAAGATCTTAGTTCCCTTCATAGTTAAGTCCCCCAATTTCTGGGTTCAGTGTGGGACATGGTCATGTTAAGCAGTTGGTTTGGGTTCAAATTTTAAAGTTTGGTTAAAGGCCCTGGTAACGGTAGGGAATGAGAGTTCCAGAAGTGGAAGTTGTCTTGCTTGGGGGTCGCCTGGGTCATCCAGCGGATTGGGGGAGAGTCTGTGAAAGGGAAGGGGCTCAGGGCTGTCTTCCTGGGCTCCGGGGCCTGTCTGGAGGTGGGGCCAGAAACAGAAAGAAATTGCAGTTCCAGCAGGAGACGAGCGGAGAGTGGCCTTTGCCTCTCTTCATTGACATGTGACTGTGCACCCTCGCGGCTACAGGTGACAGTGTGTGCGATCCGCGTGCACGAACCAAGTCAGTAGCTCCTTGTGGTTTCTTCGTGTTTGGGGCCTTTGAGCTCGTCCCTTCTGGTCCCTCACAGAGTATACAGCAGGCTGTTATAAACTGTCACCACCCAAGTATGGACAGCAGCTTTTATCTAGAAGCGTCATCTTCCTGTCCCTTCCTGGAAGTGTTAAGGTTTCATTTAATTAACTGACGCAGCTAGAGCAGGGTCTCCCGCCTCTTCTCCAGGTTGTTGAGAACATTCTCAGTTGGCCACAGTGAGTCAGGGAGCTGAGAAGAGTCCACTGGCTGCCCCTTGGTGTGGCCAGGAGCCTGTTACTGCAGGGATGGGGGCCCCAGGGGCAGAAGCAGTGTCATGTGAAGCTATGGCTGGCTTCTTCCTCCCTCCACTCTCCCTCCTGCTCCTTTATTGTCCCCGGCTACTCTGAGCCATCTTGGATGGAGTCCTGCAACTTGGGGGCTTGAACACTGTTGAGAGATGAAAGTCGGGTGCTATGGTTCTAGGCAGGCCGTCCAGGTCCCCTGGGTGAGGATACTGGGTGGCAGCACGCAGGAGAGAGGAGCCCGGTCCTGTCACTCTCCACCCAGTGAGCAGAAAACTCAGCTCAGAAACGAAGGGCCCAGCTCACACTTAGACCACCTGGCTCGCACGGCCCCCCTGGGCTGGAAGGCCCCCGGCTGTGTTGCAAAGGCTGGGTGAGGCTATGCCAGGAAGGGAAGCCAGCCAAAAGGCAGGAGGCAGGAGAGGCCAGGAGGAGGCCGGCACAAACCCCACGCCTTGCTCTGAGTCAGAACTGAGCACTCCCAAGGATGCCGTTTGTTATACCACTTGACACCTCCGGGCAGCGCCGTCGGCAGTCATGGTGAAATGCAGTCATTCACAGCCATAGACACAGGTCAGGAATAATCTCACGGCAGCTTCTGACAAGCAGGGCAGCCAGTGGGGTTCTGGCCAGGTGAGGTTTCACTGCCAGATCCATTAGGAAAACCACCTTTGGATCTCTGGGCTCCTTTGGATTCTGGCATTGTGGACAGGGATATGGCCTGTGACCATAATATACTGAATGGTTGCCATGAGCAGGCACTGCCCCGTGCCCCTGCCTGGTCTCATCAAATCTTTGTAAGCACCCTGGAATGCAAGTAGTGTCTTCCTCCTCCTTGGATGGTGGAGGAAGCTAACCAAGACAAGGGACTGTCACAGGTCACAGAGGACAACTCTCTCTGATCTCGTGTCCTGCGTTTTGTGCATGCTAGCATGAGGTGAAGGGCCCTGGGGCTCTGCAGGCTGAGATTGGACAGGCAAGGAATGAGATTCAGAAGCACAGGGCCCAGGGGACAGCAGGCAGCCGCGTCCTCCTGGGGTAGAGGCTGGGGGCAGGAGGGCTGCGGCCTCACCCCATGAGCCATGGACCCTTCACTGAAACAGCATCACCTTGTTCCTCCCGACCAGGACTCAAGGCTGCACAACAAAACCCTGAAGCGGACACGCAAATTTGTGGTGGATGGCGTCGAGGTGAGCATCACCACCTCCAAGATCATCAGCGATGACGAAAAGAAGGACGAGGAGATGAGATTCCTCAGGCAAGCCGGGCAGGGCCACTGTCAGTGGGAACAGGGTCAGGATCCATCCATCCACCCATCCACCCATTTACCCACCAACTCACACTCCCACTCATCCACCCGCCCATCTACCCAGCCATTACAGTGGGGGGGGGCACTGGTCCTTGGGTGAGAGGGCTGTCTGTCTATGGTATGGAATGGAGGAAACAAAGGAACGAAAGGAAACTGATTTTGCTTGAGATCCTGTGCTTCCCTATCCATTGACCCGTCTACCATCTACCCATCCACCAACCCATCCACCTGTCCATCCATTCATCTGCCCATTTAGCCATCCATTCACCCATCCTTCCATATACTCATTCATGCATTCCATCATCTATTCACTCATCCATGCATAACTACCCACCCACCCATCCATCTGCCCATCAATCCATCCATCCATCCACCATCCACCCATCCATCCACCCACCCAACCATCTCTCCACTCCTCCATCCACCCATTATCTATCTATCCACCTACCCAAACATCCATATACTCATCCATCCACCCAACCATCCACCCACCCATCCATCCATCCATCCATCTGTCCATCCATCGATCTATCCATCCACTCACCCACCTGCCCACCCATCCATCCATTTACCCATTTACCTTCCATCCATTTTTAACCCAACATCCATCATCCATCTACTTGTTATATCCATCTATCCATCCTTTTACCCATCTGTCTACTGATCTATCCATTCATTCATTTATCCATCCATTCCATCAATATCCATTCCATCCAACCATCCACCCACCTACCCACCCCTGCCTCTATCCACCTATCCAAACATCCAGCCAGCCACCCACCCACCCATCTATCATCCATCCTTCCATTCACCATGCATCATCTATCTATCCATTTAATCACCCATTTATCTATCATTCATCCATTCATCCACCTAACTATCCATCTTCCCACCAATCCAACCATCTGTCTGCCCACTTATCTCTCCACTGACCTACCTGTCCATCCATCCACCCACCCGCCAGATGGAGACAGGGTAAGTGAGGCCATTGCCCTGATAGGACTCACACTTCGTGGGTCTACACGCAATAATTCTTGGTTGTGGTTCACACTGAGAAGGAAGAAATGGGTGATACGGTAGTGAGCACCTGCTCCTAGGGAAACCCCCAGAGCCAATCCCAAAGGGTGGGAGGAGCCAGCCATGTGCTGAGCCAGGGGGTAGGGTGCTGGGAGCACAGGGGGCTATAGTTCCAACTGCAGAAGTCCCAAGGGGTAGCCACTCAGTTTGTCTTAGGATCTGGGAGGACAGGGCTGGAATGTGGACCGTGGGGTTGGAGGGCTGTGTCTGAGGGTTGGCAGGACCCAGGTCATGGGCCTGTGAGTTGGGGCAGCAGGAGCCTTTACCCTGGGTACAGCGGGATGGACATGACCGGGCAGTGGCCAGCTCTTACAGCCCTTTTGGAAGGTTGCCGTGGCAGCTGTTCACATGTAGGCTGTAGGGGGGGAAGACTTCCAGGGACCAGGAGACCCTGCAGGACCCGCAGGCTCTGGGCTCAGGCTGGGTGGTGGCATTTTGGAGGCATTGGGACAGAGCTAGAGAGAGGTTGGACTGAGGAGGTTGTGAGGCTATTTTTGCAAAGAAACCATCTTTGCACTTCTCAGTTGCTCCGCCCCAACCGCCACCTCAGGGAGACCTAGTCCCACGTTCTC
Organism: Marmota flaviventris; assembly: GCF_047511675.1. NCBI lineage: Eukaryota > Metazoa > Chordata > Mammalia > Rodentia > Sciuridae > Marmota > Marmota flaviventris. The sequence goes on from NC_092502.1 coordinate 10,369,091, forward strand.
TAAGGGAGAAGCTGTTTCTGGGCAGGTCTGTTACGTGCCCTGGGGATCCCAGCTGGGAAGGCTGGGCTGAGATTCCTTCTAGCTCTGTCTGTCTGAGAATTCCTGCAGGGATCCCCTGGGCCCTGTGGCTTCCCAGAGCCGCTGGTGAAGTTGGGGGTGGGGTCAGCAGGTGGAGAGCGCAGAGCTCTCTTGAGGCCAGGCTTCTATTGGGTAAGGTCACTGTTGGTTTGGAGAAATTCTCTAGTGCACCAGATGCACTCACATGTTTTACAGGCCGCAGACGTTCCTGAGAAACAGAAGCAGTTTGGGATGATCTGGGGGTATCCTCCCATCTTGAGCCAGAGGGAGGATACTTTTTACTGTGGCATTGGTGGGCGCACACGCACAGGTGTCCTTGTCTCTGCGGGTTGGGGCATCTGGGGGCTCTTGGTAGATAACACCCCACACTCTCAGAGCTGGGTTTCCATCACTGCCCCACTGGGCAGCTTAGGTTCCTGGCTTGAGGTTCCCGCCTGGCTCGCCCCATGGGGAAGCCTTGCCCTCCACCTGGCACCGGCCTGTCCCCAGGCAGAGCTGCTGCGTGCCCCTCAGGGAAGGAGAGACTGAGGCGCTTAGCTCATGCAGAACCAGGCTTTTCTCGTTGGCCTTTTGTGGCCTGTGGCCCAGGCCAGGCCCTGGAGTGTGGGAGGCTCCCACCGCCCTCTGCTGGTGTGGCCCCACCTCTGCGCACCTGGACCTCAGCCTCCAGGAAAGATGGGGCCCTCAGAGGATTGTGAACCAGGCAGCCCAGTGTCTGTTGCCCCTCTGGGCTGAGCCTTCTGTGGAGTTCCCTCCCTGCCTCCCTGAAGCCTCCTGTGCTGGTCCCTTCCGTCCAGGGCCCTGCTGCCTGGCCACGCCCCATGAGAACGTGAGGGCCTGGGAGGTGTCGGGGGACCAGCTGCCCACCTCTCTTGCTCCTGTATTTGGAACTCCCCTTCTCTTGAGACGGGACTTCCATTTCTTTGACACTCTGGAGGGTCACCTCCCACCTTTTCTGTTTCCAGAAAAGCACGTGCTCAGACAGAAGCCCTTCCGTGGCCGAGGGCAGGGTCTCGCTTTGCCCGGAACCTGGGGGCTGTTCTTCACCCCCTCATCTTCCCTGAGGCAGTGGCCACGTACAGGGCATTCGCCATGGGCCAGGCGGGCACGCAATGGGCATCACTGCACTTAGCCCTCAAAGAACCTGCCAGCGAGGGTCACCAACCTTGTTTCACAGGCTCGGCTGCTGAGGCTTGCAAGGACTGTGACTGCCCAGGAGGCCCCCACCCAGAGCCTGTGCTCGGCCGTGCTGCCCTACTGTGTGTCGCTGGCACAGACAGTGAGCGCTGGCAGCCCGCAGCACCCTGCATAAGGCCTGCCGGGGCCAGCGTGGCCGCACAATGGACCCACTGTGGTGCACACTGTAGATGCCACTATGATAGGACATAGGCCTACTGGACCCCGCTCCCAAGGGGCCACCAGGGAACCCACGAGTCACAGTCAGGAGGCCCAAGATTTTTCTCTTCTGATGACATAAACCCTACATGGCAATGTTGTGATGGCTGCTCAGAAAGAGGCGGGGCTCACACGGGGCCATCCACCCGTTTTTTTCTCCGCGTGTAGACTCATCCAGCACCAGGGATATATGTTACAAAATTAAGGCAGACTGTGTGGTTTAGGTCACATGTTTATTGTAATAGGTCATACATTGTGATGGTTCAAAAGAAAAAAAAGACTGAAAAACGTCCTACCCTTTCCCACCAGGCGTCCCGCCCAGCCCCTGCTAGTGTTTGTGGTGTAACCCTTCCAGGGCCCACCCACCAGGCACAGAGCCTGTGTCTCTGCCACTCCGAGGACAGGAGTGCACTTCGGTCCCCTCGGCAGCACGCACTCTTGCTCCCAGAGGTCACCCCTGGTCTGGGCAGAGGGTTTATTATTTTCCTGGACATTTTCCCACCTAGTGAAATATTTCTTTTTTTTTTTTAATTTTTTTTTTTTTGAGAGAGAGAGAGAGAGAGAGAGAATTTTAATATTTATTTTTTTTAGCTTTCGGGGGACACAACATCTTTGTTTGTATGTGGTGCTGAGGATCGAACCCGGGCCGCACGCATGCCAGGCGAGCGCGCTACCGCTTGAGCTACATCCCCAGCCCCTAGTGAAATATTTCTAAAATCTGATGTTCCATGCTTGTTTGGGACTCCATCATGTGACATGCTTTAGCTTTCTCACTCAGACCCATGCTGGAGGACTTCGTTCCTAACTTAGCAAACAGCCGGCTCTCCGTGTCCACAGCTCCTCTCTGCGGATTCAACCAGCAGCCGATTGAAAATAGTTGGGGGGAAATTGCATCTGCCCTGAACACACACGGGCTTATTTTTTCTTGTCACCATCCCCCAGACGACTCTGTATACCAGCTCTCTATGGCATGCACGTGGTCTCAGGAGTCAGATTAGGGATGGTGAAGGTGGGCGAGACCACACACGCAGGTAATAGGGGACACGGCACCGGCTCACACGGGAGACCTGGGCATCGTGCAGAGTCTGAGCAAGGTGCAGAGTCCTGGGGCCACACCTGTGGATACCGAGGGAGTGCAGCACCCTTATTCCATCTGGAAATGGAGCTGCCACATCAGAGGCATGGGTGCGTTTGCCAGCCTGCCTCCAGAGCACCAGCTGCATGTGGAGGGTCGTCTCGTTCATGTGGCTGCTGTTTCCTTTAGGTTGCCTGTCCACATGGTGATTTTCCAGTTTCTCCTGCATTTCCTTCCCTGCCCGCCCAGGTGCCCTGCCCCGTGCCCCGTGTCGCCCTTGTGAGCTTGGGTCTTGCACCCTCCCTTCGGTCCCCGAGCCCTCTGTGTGTATTGAGGTCACTCCTGCCTGGTCCACCAGAGGTGACAGATGGAACCTGAGTCCCCCTTGTGCCTCGGACATGTGACTCTGCACCATGATCCAGCCCTCCCGTCCCAAGCTGTGAGCGTTGTCATCTGAGGCCACTTTCTCTTGGCAAATCTGTGCCCGCTTCACTCCCCCAGGCGCCAGGAACTCCGTGAGCTGCGGCTGCTGCAGAAGGAGGAGCATCGCAACCAGAGCCAGCTCAGCAGCAAGCACGAGCTGCAGCTGGAGCAGCTGCACAGGCGCTTTGAGCAGGAGAGCCACGTGAGCGCGGGCAGAGCGGGCCCTGGGTGCGGCTCGCCTCCCTGTTTCCTTCAGGCGGAGGTTGCAGGGGGGACAGTTAAGGCAGTGGGGAGCAGCTCACCACCATTGCCTGGTTCTCGAGGCCTTCCCGATCTCATCAGGCCGTAAGGCTGCAAAGTCAGTGGTCTGGTCTCCCTTTTGGAGATGAGGAAATGGGGACTCAGAGAGGTTGAGCAACTTGCTCTAGGTCACACAGAAAAGAGGTGATAGAGCTAGAATGCAAACCTGGGCCTGAGCCCAACTCCCTCGGTCTTCCTCCTAGGTATAAAGTGGCTTTGTTGAGTTTCTCTAAATTTTTGCTCTTTCCAGGCCAAGAAGAAGTTCTTTGACACAGAACTGGAGAACCTGGAGCGTCAGCAAAAGCAGCAGGTAGAGAAGATGGAGCAAGACCATGCCGTGCGCCGCCGGGAGGAGGCCAAGCGGATCCGCCTGGAGCAGGAACGGGACTACGCCAGGTTCCAAGAGCAGCTCAGACTGATGAAGAGAGAGGTGACGCTGCTGCTGATGGGTTAGGCCGTTTGGGAGCGTCAGGACCACCCCCTCTGTTGCGAGTGACTGAGAAATGGGAAACCCCATCTCAGCCTCACCTCTCAACGGGGCTGCGGGGAGCTTGCCTGCCTGGGAAGCCCATGTGCCAGGCGTGTCCAAGTCCGTGCTCCAGCTGCGCCCTCAGGAGCCACATCTTTTCTGGGCTCTGCGTTCCTCCCTGTTGGCTTCACTCGCAGCCAGGCCCTTGCCGTGTGGCCTGGGCAGCTCCTTCTGTGTCCTCCCAGGTCAGCCGTGGCTGAGGGAGAGCAGGGAAGAAGAGGTGGTGGCCCAGGAGGGAGCTCTGTTCCTGGAATAGGTGAGGGCGGCCGACAGGGGTCCTCCACCCGCCGCCCTCCTCCCTTCCGCCTCTTTCTATTCCAGTCGGAAGGGGAGGGGGAGGTGGCAGGGAGCCCCTCTCCCAGCCTGCCCTGCAGGAGCGCATCTGGGCCCCAGGAGACTCGAAGGAAGGAGGAAGACAGCCCCCCCACACACACACACACAGGAACACCAGTCCCAATCTCAGCAGAGAGCAGGGGACAAGCAGCCTCCCAGAGCTCACCGTGGTCTCAGACTGCACTGGGGGAGCTGCAGGTGGTGCCTCCCAGGGCCCCAGGCCACTGGCTGCAGGAGCCAAGGCCACACAGAGCAGGAAAGGGCTGGCTAAGACGAGCAAGGGTCTGGCTGGACATCAGGGGCCTCAAAACACTCATAATTGGAATGGGGGTTCAGCACAGTGTTGGCATTGACCTAGCACACTGAGGCCCGGGGTTCAGTCCCAGCAGCCCACACCCCTCAAAAACCTCAGCAATCAAGATTAAAAAAGGCTCTAATGCTGTATTTTAAAGTAAAAATGAATGCAAAACATTCATGAACACAGAGTATTGGCTGTTACAACACAGGCCGTGTTTGACGAGGCTGGTGTTGGTGAGGGGGCCGTGGGACTGGGCCCCCCCACAGAGCTGGGTCCTGTCTCTATTTAAAATGTTGGGATTTTATTCATGATTTTTTGCATGAATATTGATTTGTTTTAGTGGTGCTTATCCATGTTGTGCCTGAGGCCCCCTGTGGAGGTGGGCAGCAGTGCTCAGGGCTGTGGGGGAGGAGAGAAGCTGCCCCTCTTGGCTGCAGGCCCCAGCATCTGTGCACGAGCCCCACGGTGGTGGAGTTTCCCCTGGGCAGGATCCAGCCAGGGACTTAAGTCTATCATGGAACTCAGGCCAGGTGGCGTCTGATCCTTGGGGTTCCGCTCAGCCGCAGGGTTCCTTTAGCTTTGCCACGTTGGGCATGCCGGGTGAGCTGCATCCCTAGCCCCAGACGTGCGTGGGTTTTTAAATGTTTTTTTTTTTTTTGGGGGGGGGGCAGGGGTTTTCTTCTAAAAATTTTCATGGAAAGATAAGGCCTGGCTTTGCTTTGGTGGCTTTTCAAGGAGGGAGGACATGGCCATTTAGTAAGACCCCTGTTCTGTCCCTCCCATGGCCAGCCTGCCTGCTTGGATTCTGTGGTTCTCTTGTTTGGTGGAGCTGCCTCTGTAATTCCAGGTGGGCTGGGCACAGGGCTTCACCACGTCATTCATTAAATATGCAGGCATTGCTCATTGTCCTGGGGGACTGCCGCTGGGACCCCCTGGGGTGCCAGAGTTCAAGGATGCTCAAGTCCTTCATGTAAGAGGACATATTTGCCTAGAACCTACAGACATCCCCACATATACTGTAAATCATCTCCAGAGTATTCGTAATACCCCGTACAACGTAAATGCTATGTAAATAGCAACCTGGCTAAACTCACTTATTCTAGTATCTGTTTAAAAAAACTTTCCCGGATTCCTAGGGATTTTTTCATATAGAGAGTCTGTAAACAGAAACTGTCTTATTTCTTCCTTTTAAATTTATGTGCTTTCTGATGCTTTCTGGGCGGGCCTGGACTTGCAGTAGGGTGTTGAATAGAGAGGTCAGTAGACACCCTGGCCTTGTCCAGGCAGTCCTAAGGGAAAGGCTTTAGTATTTCATCATAGGGTCAAGGCTACTGGCAGTTTTCTGTGGAAGTTCTGTGACAGGTTAAGGAAGTTCCTACTTGACTAATGGGTTTTTTCATGAAGGGATGCTGTCTTTGGTTGAATAGCTTCATATGTCAGCTGACATGATTGATTTTTCTTCTTTGGTTTGTTGGTATTATAAATTGAATTGTTTGATTTTCAAATGTTGAACTATTTTTGCATTCTTGGGATAAGCCTGTTATGTTATTTTCCTTTTTTATATATATATATTATTAGATTTGATTTGTTAACTTTTTGGAAAGTTGGTTTTTTTTTTGTTTTGTTTTGTTTTAAACCAGGGATTGAACTCTGGGGCACTTACCCACTGAGCCACATCTCCAACCCTTTTTTAAATTTTGAGACAGGGTCTCACGAAGTTGCTTAAGTCCTTGCTAAATTGCTGAGGCTGGCTTTGAACTTGTGATCCTCCTGCCTCAGCCTCCTGAGTTGCTGGGATTACAGGTGTATTTTAATATCTTATTTTAATTCATTATTTGGTTAAAGGATACATCTGTGTATGTTTAGTGGTTGTTCTAGGGTGTTTTAATATACTCCTTTAACTCTTTGAGCACCTATTTAGTGTTTATATTACAATGCTTCAGTTACATTGCAGACATCTCACAACCATATGAATTTCTTTTCTTCTCTCTCTTTTTAGCAGCAGCTCAGGACTTCCCTGCTGTGGGTGGAGTCTCCATCTTGCTTTAGTTTTCCAAAGCCTTTGCTCTCCTGCTCTGCTTGTCTCTCACTGGTGCCCAGCTCAGGGCTGAGACTTGTGTGCGTCCACACACAGCCGTAAGGATTCCCGGTCCTGCCTTCTTCTCTTTGGGATTCAGCCCACTTCTCCAGTGTGCTTAGGCCCTGGTGCCTCGTTCTGGGGCTGGAAGCATGTGGTTTCTTATGGACATTTAGCCACCTCCTCTATTAGGTCACCAGGCAGGTCAGGGACCGAGAGGAGGAAAAGGCCTTGCCTCCCTGCACTGCCTTTGTCCCCTGGGACCTCCAGGGCACCACAGGTGACCCACCTGCCCACGACTTAGCACCCCACAGAGGAGGCAGCTCCTCCCCAGTTGTCCCAGCAAACATCCTGGAATGTCCTGGCCCTGCAGGGCCCTGTGCTGACCCAGAGTCAGTCCTGAGGCCAGGGGCACAGACATGCAGCTCCACCAGCGGGGCCCTGTGTGCGGCCCACGGTGCAAGCCTTCAGGCTCGGGGAGGGAACCGGAGCCCCGGGAGCAGGCGCTTGCTAGGCGTTTTGATACAGATGTTGATATTGGCATCTCAGGTATCGACGGCGTCTCTGTTGACATTATTATTTCACATGTTGAGAGCAATTAGGAAAAAATATATAAAAGGCTTCAGAGGGGGCTGGGGTTGTGGCTCAGTGGCAGAGCGCTTGCCTAGCATGTGAGAGGCACTGGGTTCGATTCTCAGCACCACATATAAATAAATAAAGGTCCATCAATAATTAATAAAAATATATTTAAAAAAAAAAAATAAAAGGCTTCAGAGGGGACAGTGTGAGAAAAACTTCCCTGAAGGAAATGAGGTGCGTCACCAGAAGAAGGGGAATGGAAACCAGGCAGCCAGAGACGGCAGCTGTCCTGTCCGGGAGCCCAGGAGCCCCGGGGCCAGGGCCAGCTGCAGCCAGGCCAGGCCAGCGGTGCCACCTGAGGGCCAGGAGTGGCTGGAGTGGGTGGGGGCTGGGCCCGCAGAGCCACCTGGCCGGTAGCCTGCTGGCCCTGTAGCCACACCAGGAGTGCTCTGACCGGCCGCTCCGTCTGCAGGCCAAGAGCGAGGTGGAGAAGCTCCCCCGACAGCAGCGGAAGGAGAGCTTGAAGCAGAAGATGGAGGAGCACACGCAGAAGAAGCAGCTTCTCGTGAGTGAGCCCGAACGGTGGCCGCCCTCCCTGTCCAGGCCCGTCCCTCGGGGCCGCCTCTTGTTCTGAATGCTAGCCAGCCCGTCCCCCCAGCTGACCCCTTCCCCATGCCGCCCTCCCTGACTGCCACCCTCCTGCTGGGAGGGAGCTCCCACCCCCCAGACACCCCAACCCAAGCCCCTCTGCCTGCTGAGGGCCGTGGGAGTCTAGACCCTTGTCTCCCAGACCTGGCCCTACCATCCTGAGGGCGCCTCTCCCCGCTGCCGGCAGGCGGAAGCCTGTGCCTCGCACCTGAGCCTCCTTTCCCTGGTCCTTCCAAGCCTCCTGAGCAGGACACACACACACACACACACACACACACACACACACACACACACACGCCTCCTGTGGCTCCCCTGTAGCTCCTTCTCACCCCAGCCGTGTGAGCACAGGAATTCCCAGGTTGTCAGATCTTCTGTGGTTCCCTTTGCCCATGAGACTCCCTCCCCCTCCAGCTCCACTTTGCCCCTCCCCAGCCTGGCAGTCTGCCCTCGTCCCCTGCTCCAGTGCCCCGGTTCCCTGCCAGCTGGGGTCTCAGCACATTCTGCTCCTGACACAGGCTCTGCATATGACCAGGTCAGAGTCTGTGGCTTACGTGGGGCCAGGGCTCTTCGTTTTCCCACTTGGCCTCATAGAGGTGACATTGCAGAGGTGACAGTGGGCAGGCAAGGCCTCAACTGTCTGACTCAGACTCCATGTTCTCTCTGGGACACCCTGGAACCCTCCCTAGGCTCTAAGATCAGAGAAGCGCGCAGGAGAGAGGCAGAGTAGGGGGGACGTTGGTCAGCCATCAGGTAAGAGGAGCACATCGAGAGTTCTTTTGCCCCACAGGGGGACTGTAGCCAGTACCCATGTGCTGTTCATTTCAACATAGCTGGAAAAGAGGATTTTCAATGTTTCACCCTAAAGAGAAATAGTTGAGGTGATGGAGATGATTATTCCGACCTGATCACTGCATAAAACATACATGTATGGAAATTTCACATTACACCCCTGAACTTTGTACAGTTAGTATGTGTCAGTTTTTTAAAACTAACTTTTTAAAACACAGGGCTGGTGAGGGTGAAGCCAACAGGCTCTTGGAGAGAGAGAGAGAGAGAGAGAGAAACTAGCACTCGGGAGGCACTGAATCCCATCCTCAGCACCATATATAAATAAATAATAAAATGAAGGTATTGTGTCAACTACAACCAAAAAATATAAAAAAATAAAGGTATTGTGTCCATCTATAACTAAATACATACACACACACACACACACACATATATAAAATCCTCAAAGATTCGCACAACTTGTAGTTTGGCTTTTCTGCTCCTGGAGCTTCTGAGGAAGTCAGCACACAGGTTCAGAAACATTGGGATTCCAGAGAGTGAAGAGCTGTACCATTTCACTAGAGAAAACCTGGGAATAACCTGTTGCTTATTAGGGAAATAAGTTAAGGTATATCCATACCATGAAATATTTTCAGTCATTAAAACACATTGTGACAAGGAGAGGCCTTTTTAGTCATTTTTGAAATTTGGTAAAATCCATATAGCACAATTTGCCCTCTTTGCTATTAGGAAGTGCCCAGTGGCATTAAGTGTGGAATTGAAAGCCTGTCCAGTAAACAGTAGCTCTCCATTGTCCCCGCCCCCTGCCTGGAACCCCCTCTCCTTTCCTTCCCCGTGCTGGTCTGTCAGCATGGTGCTGGGGTGGACGCCGGGACTCGTGCCTGCTCAGCACACACTGCCCCACTGAGCTGCACCCCAGCCCCGTCTCTGTGACTCTGTCTGTAGTGGACTCGGGGTCCACGAGGCTCTTGCGTGTGACAGCCTTTCTTTTTATGGCTGACTGATATTTCGTGGTGAACTGATACCGCGCTCTGCTTGTTCGTTGTTCTGCAGTGAATACTTGGTTCTCATGGGTTGTGCCACTGTGAGCGGGGTTGCAGGCACCTCTTCAGTTCCTTAATGACTTCTGTAGAACAATCACACAGTTGCTGTGGATGCATTTGAACTGATACATCCTGGACAGTTGCTAGCCTGATGATAAGAGTAGTCGGGGTTTTTAGTTCCTTTTTATGGGGTTCCAGTAATTTTTTCCCAGTACTGGATGGAACCCAGGGCCTTGTGCATGCAAGGCACACAGTCTGACACCAAGCCACCTCCCCAGCCCTGGCTATTTTTATTTTAAGACAGGGTCTTTCTGTGTCGGGGTCTCTCTGTGTTGCCCAGGCTGGCTTTGAACTTGCCATCCTCCTGCCTCACCCTCCTGGGCTAAAATTTTCAAACATAAATTTTATTTTCTTACTTGTTATTTTGGCAGGATACCAATACAAAGAAGTGATATGTGTTTAAGGAGAGGGAAATGCTAACTACCCTGAGCTGATGATTGTGCACCGAATACATGAACTTGATTACCACACTGTGCCCCTGAATGTGTACAGTTATCGTGTTAATTAGAAACAGTAGTTAAGAAAGTAGACAAGCATGGTTATAATGGTGTAGTGAGTCCCCACATACCTGCCACTCAATCTAAATAATCGTCCACTCGTTCACTCCTTGACCCTACCGTGTCATTTTGACTCAAATCTAAGATGTCGTATCACATCATACCTGTAGACATCTCAGACATCACAAAAATAGCCACCGACGCAAGTTCCTACCTTCTGGGGATACAGCCCAGTGGTAGAGTGCATGGGACCAAAAACAAACAAAAATTAGCCCTGATTTCTAACAACATCTCTTTCCAATCCACTCAGCATCTGCCTTACCAGTAGCTTCATGAAAACCATTTCTTTTTGTGAACAATTTGTTTGCTCCAAGATCCAAAAGAAAGCCCACATCTTGGTGGTTGCTGTGTCTCTGGGTCTCCTCGACTTCCCCCTCTCGTGTTTTTTAAACGCGCTTCTCGGGTCCTGCTGATGTCCCTCCTGAACCAGAATGAGCTGTGAGAGGCCCGAGGCAGGTAAAGGTCCACTCCCGCCTCCCCACAGGACCGGGACTTCCTGGCCAAGCAGAAGGAAGACCTGGAGCTGGCCATGAAGAGGCTCACTGCGGAGAACCGGCGGGAGATCTGTGACCGGGAGCGCGAGTGTCTCAACAGGAAGCAGGAGCTCCTTCGAGGTGGGCGGGGACGGCGCCCTCTGGGCAGAGCTACTGTGGCTGGACATCCCAGCCCTGGGCAAGAAAAGCCAGAGGTTTCCTTCACAGTGAGGTCAGGAGCCCCCACTGAAATCGGGAACAAGGCCAGGGGCCAGTTCCTGCTCACACCACTTGACACTGTTCCAGAAGTCAGGGGCAGAGGGAAGAGGAGGACACAGACGCAGCGCCAAGGCCACTGTACGCTAGTGAGCTGCATTAAGGGGGTGGCAGAGACAGTACTGAGCCCCCTCTCCTCCTCGCGTGTTGAGTGACGCTCTGCCAGGCCATTGCTAGTCCCCCTTCATACCTGATCTCGGGGGACCCTCAGCTTACCCCTGGGAGCCAGGCCCTGCGGTGATCCCAGTTTTTATAGACGAGGAAACTAAATGTCGCAGTTACTTGTTTTGGGTTGAGTGGCCTCCTCTTCTGGGGCAGCACTAACAAAATACCAGGGATCAGTGGCTGACAAACAGCAGAAATTAATCTTTCATAGTTCTCGAGGCCAGGAAGCCCCAGGCCAAGGCACGAGCAGACTCTGGTCTGGAGGGCCCCTTCCTCAAGACAGTGCGCTTCTCGCCCTGTGCTGCCTTCACAGCGTCTCCCTCTGAGCCCGTTGCTGGAGCAGAGATGCAGTCAGGTTGTACTTAAAAAATCCTCCATGCCGGGCGTGGTGGCGCTCGCCTGTAATCCCAGCAGCTCGGGAGGCTAAGGCAAGAGGATCATGAGTTCAAAGCCAGCCTCAGCAACTTAGCGAGGTGCTAAGCAACTCAGTGAGACTCTGTCTCTAAATAAAATACAAAATAGGGCTGGGGATGTGTCTCCGTAGTCGAGTGCCCCTGAATTCAATCCCTGGTACCCCCCCACCACCACCAAAAAATCCTCCGCGGCTGTTTCCTCCCCTGTGTAGAGTTGAGCAGTTTGGCAGAGGTGGAAACTGAGGCTAGAGAGCTTCTCTCTCCGCCCCAAATCCCAGCCCAGCGGGGTGCCAGGCCGCTCTCCTGTTTCTGACTCAGAACAACGCGCCTCTCAAGGCCCCAGTTCTCAGCTCTGCCAGAGGGCACCACTGTATGTGGGGGAGGAAGTGTCCTTGCGGATGTGGCATCTGTGCTGTACCCTGCTTCTGTCACGGGCAGATGGGAGGGCCTCTGTGGGAGATGCATGGAGACACGGCATGAGCAACGCACCGTTGACTAGGTGCAGCCCTCCAGATACGCGCCCATGGGCACCCTGGCTGTGGCCTTCCTGCTGCGCTGGGCTGCTGGGAGCTGTCCTCCCTTAGGCTGTCCTCCCTTAGGAAGCTTCCAGGACTCACCATGGTCTGCTGAGGTGGCACGTCACCTCAGCAGGCCGGCTATCAGCTGGAGAAGGCCTGACGGGGGCAGGAGGGGAAGATGCGTGTGGCCTCTGGCACCTCATGAGGTGGGTGGCGTGTCCCTGCAGACCGGGAGGCAGCCCTGTGGGAGATGGAGGAGCACCAGCTGCAGGAGAAGCACCAGCTGGTGAAGCAGCAGCTCAAAGATCAGTACTTCCTCCAGCGGCACCAGCTGCTGCGCAAGCACGAGAAGGTGAGGCTCAGGGGGCTGGAGGTCGCGGGCTGCGAGGCCAGGCTGCAGGGGGACTGCGTGGCCGCTTCCTGTGCAGGTCTGGGGGCTGTGAGGCTGGGCTGCGTGGCCGCCTCCTGTGCCCTCAGGGGAGCCGTGTGGCTGTGGTGAGGCTGCAGGAGGTTCTCCAGGGCCGTTGGGTGCTGGCTTGGGGATCGGGAAACCACGCAGGGATGCAGATGGCCCCCGCAGCTCCCTCGCTAACCGTCGCCCCTATGGTGCCTGTCCTCTCTCACACTTCCTTCTCTTTTCCCTCTTTCCTCTCTGTCCTCTCTCCCTCTCTCCATTTTCTCTATTCCTCTCTCCCGTGCATTTTCTCAGAAGACTTTCAGGGCTCCCCTTAAAGCCACCTCTGCTGGGAAGAGCCCCCAGCCCTGGCAAGGGCCCCTGATCTGTGACCAGAGAGCCTTCTGCATCTGTGCTGTTGTCTTGGTTCAGTCCCCTTAGTAGGGACAGTGTCAGATAAACCAAGGTCTGGATGCACAGCCATTGAAGTTGATTCCCATTCCCTATCTCGGGCACAGATGGAGCCGGCATGCTGTCAGGAGGCTTCCTGAGCAGCCGGTACCCGGGCACTGCTGAAATGCAAGTGGGTATCAGGGGAAGGGGGAAATTCAAAATTGTTAAGGCTCTTGAAAATATAAATTTAGTCGTGTGGTGGCACATGCTTATAATCCCAGCGGCTCCAGAGGCTGAGGCAGGAGGATCAGAAGTTCAAGGCCAGCCTCAACAACTGAGCAAGACCCTGCCTTGAAGTAGGAAATGAAAAGGGCTGGGGATGTGGCTCAGTAGTAGAGCACCCCTGGGCTCGATCCCCAGCACTGCTCAATGAACGGATGAGTGCATGTAAGTTTATATGTGACATCATGGTGACCTGTCCCCTCTAGTGTGTGCCATGCTTTGAGACATTAGGCGATGCTGGCGCACCATCGTCCATTAGCTGGTGAGAATCCAGCACTCTTAGCACTGCCGATGCTCCTCCCTTACCCTGTGAGTCCATCACCACAAGTTAGAGCACCGGAGGTTGGAAGTGCACCCCCTACACTTGACCTCGACGTCCCAGCACAGGGGCGCTGCCCTGCAGTAGTGTGCGGTAGGGTCACTGCCCCTGGAGATCACGTGGCTGCTGGGGAGCTATGGATCGGCGCCTTTGACAGCATCCTGAGTGTGACAGACAGCATATCACTAGTCCAGAGAAGTTCATGTTGCAAACTGTGGTTTCTGCTGAGTGCAGGTTATTGCCTGTTTTGTAAAGTCCAGCCCACCTAAGCCAGGGCCTGTGCAGGAGATGCCCTCTATTAGGAGTGAACCAGCACCAGCCCTGCTGTGCTGAGCATCCTGGCCACATGGTCCTGGGATTCCCAGGTGAGCCTGGTGGCCTCTGACCATGTCGGGAGCTCAGCTGACCTCAACTGCTCGTCCCTGTGTCCCCCCTCAGGAGCGGGAGCAGATGCAGCGCTACAACCAGCGCATGCTGGAGCAGCTGAAGGTGCGGCAGCAGCAGGAGAAGGCGCGGCTGCCCAAGATCCAGAGGAGCGAGGGCAAGACGCGCATGGCCATGTACAAGAAGAGCCTGCACATCAACGGCGGGGGCAGCGCCGCTGAGCAGCGCGACAAGATCAAGCAGGTGGGGCTGGGACCGGCCCAGCGTGGTAGGGCCTGGTGCCTCTGTGGATCGGGGGATGGTATAAAATGTGCACAGCTCTTGGGAGGGCACGCAAGACCAAGCCATGGCCCGGAAGCTTCCTTAGCCCCCTGGTCAATCAGCCCGCTGGACAGAGGCAGCGTGGTGCGAGCTGCAGGCTGTCACCACCCTGCCTCCAGCTTCTGCTCTCCTCCAGCAGGAGCCCTGGGCGTGGGCCTGCACACCTGCCCTGGCACTGGTCACATTGCCCTGTCAGGTCCCTACCAGGAGGCTGGGGGCTCCTTAAGGGCAGGGGCCGGGTCCCCACCCAGGCAGAGGACTTTGAGCAGTGGGTGCTGCTGGGCAGGGCTGTGCAGGCAGTCCCCCAGGCTGGCCCTGAGACTCCACCCTCTCCTGCAGTTCTCCCAGCAGGAGGAGAAGAGGCAGAAGTCTGAGAGGCTGCAGCAGCAACACAAGCACGAGAACCAGATGCGGGACATGATGGCGCAGTGCGAGAGCAACATGAGTGAGCTGCAGCAGCTGCAGGTGCCGCCTCCCCCCCCCCCCATGCCTGTCTCCGAGCCAGGCGGGCTGACCCAGCCTGCCGTGCAGTCACCCCCTTAGGCCCTGCGTTTCACATCCCAAAGGTGGCCATGGGGCGGGTGACAGTGCCTCTCCTGCAGGACTGGGTGTGGACTTGCGAAGGAGATGGTGGAGTGGACGGTGCCTTGCCCAGGGTCTGGCAGGGGGCATGTGCAGGTTTCTCAGTCATAACTGTGTTTGGGAAAGACACTTCCGCTGACTTCTTTTCCTGTGGAAACCCCTGGCCTCCTCAGGTTTCCTGGCCCCTGGGTTTGCCCCGGGGCTCAGGGTCATTTGCAAGCCAGGAAGAGGTTCCCTGCGGGAGGCTCCCAGTGCCATGGGCTGGTACTTGGAGCCCCCTTGTGGTGCAGTGAGGCATTGCCACACTGAGAGAGCCCTGGGCTTCAGAAAAATGTCTCAGGCTATTGGACCCTTCTGGCAGCTTCTGGAGAGGCAGGGAGGAGCATCACATCACTGGAGCCTGCCAGGCAGGGGCTCTGCTACAGCCGTCTGTGAGGCTTAGTGAAGCTACTCGCATTCCCGCACCCCGTTTCCCATCCCTGCCTCATGGGGTGCACCGAGAGCTGAGAACCCCTGTGAAGGCTGAGCAGTGGGGGTCACCAGGCTGCTAGGAGGATTATTTCTAACTAGCTGGTTCCTAAACTCCCACAAACCATTAGCCTGAAACCCAAAATAAGAACCCTAAGGGTTCTGCTTCCGCACCCAGTGGAACTGCGGTATCTGCATAAAGGTACTTTTCTCTGCTTGAGAAGCACCTTGGAGCAAGACAGATTCTGCAGAGAATGAAGGGGAACTTTCTGCTTCTGCCAACCAGGGATTCCTGGGAAGAGCTGAAAAGCAGATCACTCAGCTCAGAAAGAGTGTGGGAACCCCCAGACGAGGAGTGCGTGCCTGCTCAGGCACAGCCAAGCCCCGGGCCAGCCGCGCCAATGGAGCAAGGCCTGAGCCACTTAGTGAGACCCTGTCTCCAAATGAAATATAAAATGGGCTCAGTGTTAAGGATCTTCTGGGGTTCAGTCCCCAGTATAAAAATAAAAAACAGGAAAAAAAATAAATAAAAATAGAGTGTAGGTGGGTTTGGAAGAGTCAGCCAGGTCCGTGGCCCTTATCCTTTGCCAGAACTCTCTCCTGAGGAAATGATACGTGATGTAAGAATTATCCATAAATTATATGTACTTCCTAATATGTGATATCATTAAAATGATTATATAATTTCCGTAAGCATATATTTATACACACAGATTTTTTTTTTCTTTTTAAAAATCGATTCTTTTTAGTCATACATGACACAGGTTGTTGTAGTCTCCCTGGACTGCCCTGAGGGAACACCCTAGCTGGGGCTGGGGCTGGGGCTGGGCTCCGTGGCAGAGCGCTTGCCCAGCACGCTGTTGCCAGGCTTGGTGGCAGGCACCTGCACTCCCAGCTCTCAGGAGGCTGGGCAGGAGGGGCTGGACCTGGGCGCTGGGGGCTATTGGGCCAGCCAGCCAGGCGTCTGCACTTAGTGGTGGTGACACTTAGTGGCCTGTGACAGCCACTGCGCTGGCAACCGGCTCGCAACGAAGCGAGACACCAGCTCCTAAGAAAAAATAAACACCGCAGACTCTGTGGTTTAAAGCTTGGGAATTGGGGCTGGAGAGAGAGAGAGGGAGAGAAGGAAGGAGGAAGGAAGGAAGGAGCATTTCTCGCAGGTCTGGAGACTGGAAGTCTAAGCTCAGGGCACCTATGGAGAGGTGCTGGTGAGGGTCCTCTTCTTGGCCTATAGGGGACCTTCTTCTGTGACCTCAAGTGCTAGAGAGAGAGGGGAAAGAAGAGGATGGGGGGAGCATGCGCACCCCCGCTGGCAAGCTCTCCGGCCTCCCTTCCTATGCCGTCACCGGGGCCACCCTCCTGACCGCTCTCACCCTCCTCTCAAAGGCCTCCTTTCTAGATCCTACCACCTCAAGAGCTAGGGTTCAACATGAATTTGGGGGAACACAGCTCAGCCTGTAGCGCACGTTCTACATGGCGTTATCTATTTGTTTATTTATTTATTAGATTTTTTTAGTCGTACGTAGTTGGACACAATATCTTTATTTTATTTATTTTAATGTGGTGCTGAGACTCAAACGACCCCAGCCCATATTTATTTATTGATTTATTGGGGATAGCAGGGATTGAACTCAGGAGCACTCAACCCCTGAGCCACATCCCCAGCCCTATTTTGTATTTTATTTAGAGACAGGGTCTCACTGAGTTGCTTAATGCCTAGCTAAGTTGCTGAGGCTGGCTTTGAACTCATGATCCTCCTGACTCAGCCTCCCAAGCTCCTAGGATTAGAGATGTACACCACCATGCCTGGCGATATGGTGTCATTTATAACAGTGAAAATCAGAAGCCACCCAAGTGGCTAAAAATAAGGGAATGTTTAAGTAAACTTGATGAATACATATTGTGAGATATTCTAGGTATTAAAAATATTATGTGCAGGGGCTGGGGTTGTGGCTCAGTGGTAGTGCCCTTATCTGACATGTGTGAGGCACTGGGTTCAATCCTCAGCAACACAAAAAATAAATAAATAAAATAAAGGTATTTTGTCCATCTACAGTTAAAAAAGTATTAAAAAAATATGCATAGGGCTGGGCTGTAGCTAAGTGGCAGAGCGCTTGCCTCGCATGTGTTCTATCCTAGCACTACAAAAAAAAATGAACAAATAAAAAAAAAGGCATGCTGTCCATCTACAACTACAAACATTTTTTAAAAAATAAGATGACCGATTTAAGGTAAAAAAATGTTATGCATAATACTCTTCTTTGCAAAGAGGCTTATCTCATAGTGTCGAGCCTGGAGGGGGCGGGGTTTTGGAATCGCACCTCGGGTGAGCCACAGCGGGCAGAGCCGGGCAGCAGGTCTATCTAAAAGTGGGCCTCCGTGTGGTGGGATCAGGGCGAATGCCATGTGTAGGGCTAAGAGTTTTGTTGGTTTATTAAACCATATGTTCACTTTTTAAAATTCAGACAATGAACAAAGCACCAGCCTCGCTGCACATCCCACCGGCAGCGAGAGGAGCAGATACTGTTAACGCGTAAGGTTCCCGGGCGCCTCTGGTGCGCATGCGTTTCCGTGTATACAGTTATATATAAATGAGGCTTATGATTAAGGACTGGAGGTCAGTGGGGCACAGTGGGGCTTCGGGCAGACACCTTAGAACCCTGGATCAGGCCAGGCTCAACCCAGGATGTTGAGGCAGGAGAAGTGCAGATTGGAGGCCAGCTGGGCACCCCGGCAAGACCTGCCTCAAAACCAGGGAAGAAGTGACAGCCAGTGAGGTGGCGCCCACCAGCCGCTCACCGCGGCCTCCGCGCCCCATGCCCTACCTTCTGATGGCCACACCTGTTCTGCCTGGGGTTTGTTTCAGAATGAAAAATGTCACCTCTTGGTGGAGCATGAAGCCCAGAAGCTGAAGGCCCTGGACGAGAGCCACAACCAGCACTTAAAGGAGTGGCGGGACAAGCTGCGGCCGCGCAAAAAGGTACAGGTGGGGCGGCCACAGGGGCAGCAGAGGTCTCCGTCCCTTGGTGGAGTCTTGCTTTGTGGCGTCCCTAAAGCGGGTCTGCAGTCTGAGAGGGACCTCTCCAAGCTGTGGTGGCCGACCACGCAGGCTCCCCCCCTGAGCGGCAGCCTCCTTGCCACACAGGTCCAGAGCCTCTGCTGAGCTCTGTCTCACAGGCTGGAGGACCCCCGTGTCGCAGAGCCCAGCCTGTAGGCGTCACCAGGTCGGAATCTGCCCGGCTGGGTCACTTTCTGAGTTAGTTCTCTAGTGTGTGTAACAGGTGGCCACGGCCTGGAAGGGGAGGGGCGGGGGGAGCTCAGGGTAGAGCTCCTGCCTGGCCTTGTGACCTCAGCATTCAGTCCCCAACACCACCAAACCCAAAAGGCCACCCACTTGGCCATGTGGCCAACAGCGCTTACTGCCCCATGGTGATCTGTTCAGGGTCTCCCAGGGCTGTAGCCAAGGGCTCCGCTGGGCAGGGCTGTCCTCTGGTGGCTCTGGGGAGGAATCACTTTGTGAGCTCATTCAGGTTTTGACAGACTCCAGTTACTGAGGCTCCAGGTCTGAGGTCCCCTTTGCTTGCAAGACGCAGCCTGGGCCTGCTCTCTGCTCTCCAGGCCGCCTGCATTCCTCCACCTGGGCCCTCCATTGCCAGAGGGCAAGGCCTCCTCTTGCTTCAAGTCTGTCACCCTTTCTGCCACCAGCTGGAGAAAACTCTTTTAGAAGGCCCATGTGGGCTAGGGATGTGGCTCAGTGACCAACCACTGACCTAGCACCTGCCCCGCCCTGGGTGTTCTCAGTGCCACAAAAACAAAACAACAACAACAACAAAATAGGACCATGTGATGGGATTAGGCTCCCCAGTGGTCTCTGTCCTTGTAAGGAGTGGGATGGTCTTTGTAGATCCCCACCCTCATGGAGGGGGAGGAGGACAGGGAATCCTAGGAGTCACCCAGGGAATCCTGCTTCCTGCTCCTCTGCATCCAGATCACCTGGCCTCCTTTGGTCTTGTATTTCTATTTATTTATTTATTTGTTTGTTTATTTATTCATTCATTTATTTATTTATGTTTTTCGGTGCTGGGCATGGAATCCAGGGCCCCAGTGTGCTGGGCAGGCACTGCATCCTCCTTCATTCAAGGCCAGCCTCAGCAGCTCAGCAGGCCCTGTCTCCGTCCCTTGTTGCTGCCGTCCTGAGCAGCTGCACTCCCCACCCCAATCTCTTCAAACTGCCCTCTAACTCACGCTAGCTCCTGCCGCCCACCCCCATCACCCTCCTGCCCCTGTGACCCTCTGGCACCCAACTATGTGAACACCTGCCCAGTGATTCTCAAGTCTTTTGGTTCTAGTACCTGTAGACACTTTAAAAGTCAGTCAGATCCAGGCACAGTGGTGCTTGCCTGGGATCCCAGCTTCTTGGGAGGCTGAGGCAGGAAGGTCAGAAGTTCAAGGCGAGCCTCAGCAACTTAGGAGACTTCAAGCATCTTAGCAAGACCTTGTCTCAAAAAATAAAGAGGGGACCAGGCACAGTGGCACATGCCTGTAATCCCAGCAGCTCAGGAGGCTGAGCTCAAAAATTTAGCGAGGCGCTAAGCAACTCAGTGAGACCCTGTCTCTAAATAAATACAAAATAAGGCTGGGGAGGTGGCTCAGTGGTTGAGTGCCCCTGAGTTCAATAACCGATACAGAAAGGAAGGAAGGAAGGGAGGGAGGGAGGGGCTGGGATGTGGCTCAGTGGTTTAAGCACTCCTGGGTTCAATCCCAGATACCAATAAATAAATACCAATAAATAAATAAGGACTGGGGATGTAGCTCAGAGGTTGAGTACTGAGTACCAATCACCAGTACCAAAAATAAAAAATAAATAGTATTTCAGAACCCCCAAAAGCTTTGGGCTTATCTTTATGGATATTTAGCATTTTAGCTGAGAATTTAAAAAGTATATTTATTACTCACAAATAATAAATACTACATGTTTACATAAATAAAACATATTGGTGAAAATGATCACATTTTCCAAACTAGATTGGAGAGAAGATTGGCCTTGTTGTACATTCAGCAAGTCTATTTGCTATCCAGTTGGAAGCAGATGGCTGGGCTCTTCTTGGCAGCGGCATGTTGAGATACATTATCGTGGTTAATGTTTATGAAGAAAATCTGGTTTCACACGATATGTGTTTGGAAAGGGAGGGTGTTTCAATAGCCTTTCAGATAATTATATATATTCTTTGATAAAACACCAGAATGCGACAACGCTTTTTTCTTTTCTCCCTTCCTTTCTCCTCCTCGCCCCCTCTTTTTCTTCTTTTTTTTTTTTTTAGTTTTATTTTTTAGTTTAGGTGGACACAATATTTTTATGTGTTGGTGAGGATGGAACCCAGTGCCCCGTGCATGCTCTACTGCTGAGCCCCAGCCTCAGCCCTGGTTGCATGGCCACCAACATAGTTCAATCCTCAGTACCAAAAAAAAAAAAAAAGTCATGTCCATTGATATCACTGCTGACCTCATTGGAATGATCTTTAAGTGCTGAGACAATATCAAATTCAGGCTGGTGGATGCCGGTTTTCCAAAGTTCTAGATTTTGCTGGAGTGCTCAGATCCTGTGCACACTATTAGTTCCTTTCCTTGAATTGATTATTCCTTTTCAAGGAAGTGTGTGCTAAACATCCACAGTTAGTCATTTTTAAAAATAAAGATGATGTTCCACGACAGAGCAGACGGTTCGGCTCACAGCCCACGCGCTGCACCATGTCCCTAAAGAACACGAACTTGAAGGTAGGCTTTCCTGTTGGTGCTCGGCACAGTTTCCAGGATATTGGCTTTTTCTTCCCCTCCGTGTTGGGGATGGAGCCCTGGGCCTTGCTCATGCTAGCTGGTGCTCTATCACTGGGCTACATCCCAGCCCAGCTTTATTTTTTAAATTGAAAACACTTTATTTCATTTTATTTTTTTTAGCTCTGTGTACATGGTGATGAGGTGCTGATGTGTTACCTTCTCCTCAGGCTCCAGAAGTTTTACCCTTTGTTGCTTTTGCACTGTTTGAACAAATGTGAAAACAGTGAAAAGGGTACATTATGTGTCAGAAAAGCTTTCTGGCTTCAGTAACGGTCCCCACAACCAAAGGGTTCCCCAGGGGGTCCGTGGACCACACTTTGAGAACCACTGCTCTTGCCTCACCACCTGTGAGTCTCACCCTGGCTCTGAGTGACTTCAGAACCTAAATAGCTCCCAGTAGCATGGATGCTGCCCTCCTTCTCTGCTGGGCTTTTGCCCAAACCGTTCCTTTTGCTTTGCCAGGAATTCAGTACCCACAGGCCTTTGCTGGCCACCCTGGCTTAGACTGTGCAGGTGACCATCCTGGGCTCTGAGGACCCCTGCCCCTGTCATGAGGTCACCGAGGTCTGCCATCGTTAGCTTGGTCATTCATTCGCTGCTTGTTTCCATGCAACAAATTCTTCCTGGGCATGAGCTAAGTGCCCCGCAGGGTTTTCACACTGAGGATCCCACAGGGAACAAACAGGTCCGGCCCTCAGGGAGCTGACCCTGCAGAGGGCAAGGAGCAGGGAGGGGAACCAGGGAGGGTGGGGGCTCAGATGGTGGGCAGGAAGCCTCCGGAGGGCATGGTGACTGACAGGCCTGAGGGAGGGTCAGAGGGAAGGGGCTCCCCACCTGGGGGGGGGAGCACTCCGAGCCCTGGAAGCAGAAAGAGCAACGGCCCTGAGGCGAGGCCCTGCCGTGGTTGAGGGGCCACGAGGAGGCTGGAGGCCCAGCCGAGTGTCAGTGGTGGAGCCAGGCCACAGGAGCTGGGGCCAGAGGGGTGGGGCCTGGGCAGGGCTTGGCTTTCATTCTGTGTGACAGGATGCTCCCGAGGGTCCTGGGGGGAGGACTGGGCGGGCAGGCTCTGCTGCTGTAGGGACCCAGGTGGAGGGAGAGGCCCGGGCAGAGACTGCTGTGGTGACCTGCACCAGAAATGATGGTGGCTTACACCAGAATGGGATCAGGGAGGCGGGGGTTTCCCACTTTTCCTCTCTAAGTGCTGCTTTCTAGAAGTTCCTGATGGCCAGCGACGTCAGGACCTGTGGCCAGCCACGTTGGTTTGTTTAATGGCTCACGTGGGCTGGGCTGGGGCTCAGTGGCAGAGCGCTTGCCTGGCACGTGTGAGGCCCTGGGTTCGACCCTCAGCACCACATAAAAATAAATGAATAAAAGTACTGTGTCATTCTACAGCCGGAAGAAGAAAGAAAGGGAAGGAAAGCAATGGCTCACAGGACTGTGGGTCTGGTGACCATGGTGTCTGCAGGGCGGGCCCCGGCTGGAGGCCCTGGGAAGAGTGGCAGGTGCAGTCCTGAGGCCCAGGAGTCTGGAGGCGAAGCTCCCTCTTCCGTTCTCTGAAGGCCCCACTAACCGAATGCGCCTTCCCACATTACGGAGATATCTGCCTTTCCTGAAAGGTTCATGATTCAAACGTCAGTCACACCTGAAACACCTTCCCAGTGACATCTGGGCTGGTGTTTGGCCAAGCCAGCGAGTGCCATGACCTCGCCAAGTTGTCACGTAAGACGAGCCACCACGGGGCCTCAGTAGGGTCTTTTCTAAGTGGAGAGGTCAGTTTCATACGATCTTAACACAAAGAAAACCACCAGCCCACGGCAGAGGACACGCCTCTTCCTAAACTCAGAGGAGCTGCCCTGACTGCGCTTGATCTCGTCCCCATGTGTCCTGGTTTGCTCAGGCATCAGGCATCCATTCTGCTTGCTGGGCCTGTGGTCTGGACAGGGGACAGCTGTCCACCTCTGCCACACGGTAGCCTGGCAGGTCCTTGAATCAAGGCTTCCCTTCCTGCTATGGGAGCTTTCTGGCTGGAAGTTGGCCAGGCCAGACCTTCCTGTTGGCGGGCCAGGCTCCTGGGTTTCTGTAGCCATAGCTGCCTGGGACTTGACATTTAAATAATGTTCCTGCTACTAAGAGTGGACCCTGGCCTCAGGCAGTAAGCTCTCACCTGTGCTCCTACCTGGGCATGGGTACCCTGAGAGTGAAAATGACCATCTCTTGACCTCTGGCAGCTTTCTTGGACCTGGATGCCTTGTGGGGGGCCTGGGCTCTAGGGAGGCACCAGTGTGTGGCTGGGGTGCTAGCACTGGCTTTTGCCTGGGGAGGCTGCCTCTGCAGAATGCTTTGTAGAATTCTTCTGTGAATAGCTCCCTGGACTGCTGCTGGAATGACCAGGGGGCGACGGTGTACATTCTGGAATACGTGGTCTTGTATGCTCTTGTGTTCCAGCAAGCAGCCTTGATCCCCCTCCCTTGAGAAAATGATTGTATACTGTGCAGTACTTTTTTTAAAAAAATTCAGATTCCAGCCAGGCGTGGTGGTGCACACCTGGAATCCCAGGGGCTTAGGAGGCTGAGGCAAGAGGATCGCAAGTTCAAAGCCAGCCTCAGCAATGGCTTGGCACTAAGCAACTCAGTGAGACCCTGTCTCTAAATAAAATACAAAATAGGGCTGAGGATGTGACTCAGTGGTCGAATGCCCTTGAATTCAATCCTAGTACCAAAAACAAAGAAAAATTCAGGTTTCTTTCAAGTAAGCACAGAACACCTGGTAGGGTAAATACACATTGCTTAGATCATTGTTAACTCATAATGAGGCCTTGGGACAAGTCAAGCCCCCTCCCCCAACCCCTGAACTTTGCCTTTTCTTTCATACCAGGGATTGAACCCAGGGCACTTAACCACTGAGCCACATCCCCACTGGACAGAGTCTCACTGAGTTGCTGAGGGCCTCACTAAGTTGCTGAGGCTGGCCTCCAACTTGAAGTCCTCCTGCCTTAGCCTCCCAAGCTGCTGGGACTACAGGCATGTGCCACCACGCCTGGCCTTGCCTTTTCAATTGTAAAATGTACATAATACTGCTTCCCTGAAGCAGGTGCTCACACACTGCTGCCTGAGGGCCACATCTGGAGCACAGCTGTACTTGGTCACTTATGCCTTGTCTGTACCTGACTTGGCACCACGGTGGCAGCTGAGCAGTTGGAATAGAAACTGTGTGGCCTGTGAAGCCCACTGCCTTTGCCACGTGACTCACCGCAGGGAGGGGATTGCTGACGTGGCCTTAGGAGCTGGCACAGAGGAGGTGGAACAGAGCAGTGCCTATGAGCCATGGTGTTGCAGCCAGACAGGTGTGGATGGGGTCCCGGCTTCACCACCACATGTTGCATGTCCTGTATCTGAAATGTTTGGGACCAGAGTGTGGTGTTTTAGACTTTCTGATTTGGGAATATTTGCATATGTATAATGAGATATACTGGGGACAGGATGAGAGACTAAACACAAAATACACAAAATCCATTTATGTTTGATGTTTATCTTATACACAGAGCCCAGAAGTAATTTTGGAGTATTTTTGGTTTTGTGTTGTGGTGTTTTAGTTTTTGTTTTTTGTAGTGCTGGGAATGAAACCCAGGACCTCACACAGGCTAGGCAAGCGCTCCGCCACATTCCCCGAGGGTAATTTTATATGAGACTTCCAGCGCACCTGTCTTTTGACTGTGAGCCACCTGTCCTGTGAGGTCAGGTATGGAATTTCCCGTCTGTGGCATCACGTCCGGCACTTGAAAGTGTTCAGAGCAAGACAAACTTTTGCCTCAGAGTCACGGATTTTCGAGTGACTTTGGATTTGGGATTTTTGGAGAAGGGATGGTTGACCTGTCCTAACTGTTAGATCTCAGGTAACTTGCTAAACCACTCTGTGCTCACAAAGTATCACCTGTTACTGTTAACTGAGTATTCCTAGAGCAGAGGTCATGAGCTGAGGGCCTGTGGGCTGGGATAGTTGACGGACACATGATGTTTGGCCAACAGTGACTTACAGAATTATTTGGAGGTTCTCAACCTCTGTGGAGATTTTACATTAAAAAAAAAAAATCTGGACTTCTGGTTTCCTCTGAAAAACTGGGAGGTCTGTCAGGCGGTCTGAATAGCCAGCCTGCGCTCCTTCCACTCTACTTTGCTTCCTGTCTGACTTGAATGCACATGACTAGAAAGCCCTTAAGAAGTCTTCCTGGGAGACGCCTGGGAGCCTGTCATCCCAGCAGCTCAGGAGGCTGAGGCAGGAGGATCGGGAGTTCAAAGCCAGCCTCAGCAACTTAGGGAGGCCCTAAGCAACTCAGTGAGATCTCTCTCTAAATAAAATAGAAAAAGGGCTGGGGTTCTTGCACCACAGAGACTCTGCTCCTAACATACCTTTAGACTCGGGCCCTGAAAGGCACAGTCCTGTGACAAAGCTCCCTGTGTGATTTCTGTGGCTCCAGGCCCTGGTTCCGACACTGTCACCCTGACACGACATCTCTGCCCACCTTGCTGTTGAACTCTCCGTCTTAATAACTTGAGTTTTTCTAGATGGATCTGACTGTTTTCCGGCCGGAGGTTTGCATCTGCTGGCCCTGTCTCTTCTAGAATGGCATTTCCCCAAACTGTGTCCCTCAGCCCGTGAGAAGCTCCCGAGAGGGAGAAGTGGCAGGAGGAGGCAGGAGCCTCTGGCAGGGGACAGGGCAGGACCTTAATACGGGCACTGGGGTCTGGGAGGGGCTTTCAGAGAAAGCCATGCCAGCAGGGGCCACTGACCGCCACCTCCCTCTGTCCCCCAGGCTCTGGAAGAGGATTTGAACCAGAAGAAGCGGGAGCAGGAGATGTTCTTCAAGCTGGGCGAGGAGGCCGGGTGCCCGAGCCCCACCACCCCGAGCAAGACCTCCAAGTTCCTCCCCTACGGTGCTTCAGATGCGTCCTAACAACCCGGGCCGGGGCTGCGGGGCCTGCGGGGTCCCACCCTCTGTGAACACATAACTCAGGACCCCTCCCTCCTGCTCCTGTGCCAGCGCCACCCCAGCCTCTGCTCTTGCCCCCACCCCCGCCCCGTGCCTGTCTGACCTGCCCCGTGTCCTGGCCTCCCACCTGTCCCTGGAGGGCAGGGAGTTGTGTGTCACCTGACCCTCATGTGTGTCCTCTTGAGACCCCGGTTCCATCAGGCTGTAAGTGGTTTGGGTTGTGGTGGTGTCAGGTCCCTGAGCAGTGGGTATGCTGTGGCCTTGAGGTCCCTCCTGTTTGCCAAAACACAGTTGTGTTTTCTGCAGGGACAAAGCTTTGCCTGTGAGGCCACCATGGCTCATCCCCCTCGTCACACCTGGTGGTTTTCAGTGATTCCTTGCCATGTCAGACAGGAACCCTGACACCTCTCTCCACTCCCAGCAGGGCCAGGACAGGGCCAGCTGGGCCGGGTGTCCCTACTCCCTGCCTCCCCGGACCCTGTGCACATGGGGGCAGGGGTGGGGAATGGGGAGTCCTGAGATGTCCCTCCTGCTGGTCTCAGGCCTTTCCGGTCATCTCCAGTGCCCCTTCCTGTGCGCCCCCGCAGGCTGGCCCCTGGCCTTTTGTGCCAGGTGGGTGGAGTGGGCCTGCTGCCTGGGCCATGTCACCGGAAGTGTCCAGTGGAACAGTTGATAGGGAACGTGCTGGCACCAGAGGACCACAGAAGGCACAGGCTGTGCTGCCAGTGTGCCCCTCGCGGGGCCCCACACAGGCTTTCCCTGCAGAACCTCTCCCTCCTCCATTCCCCACCCCTGCCCCCATCTGCAGGTGCCCTGGAGGGGCCTTTTTCTCTGCCCGGGGTCCATGTCCAGGAGTCCCAGCCTACATTTCAAACAGGCCTGGCAGTCGCTGGACTTCTCTCTAGGAGAAAAGGCGTGGGGTGTGGTGGGGGATGGGATGCCTGCCCCCCCAGGAACACAGACAAACAAAGGGTGTGGCCCCCCAGTCCTGGGCTGGCCTCTCCAGATGCTGCCCACCAGCTGCCACCAGCGTGCAGACTCCCTACACCTCGATCTCTAACTGCTGCGCCCAACTGTATACGCCACGTGCGGCTTCTTCAGGAAGACACCGGCTCTGAACCACATCTGGGCAGGGTTCATGTCCAGGACCCGGATGGGCATGTGCAGTCGGGGTGCTGTCTTGCTGGTGACAGATGGCTGAGACAACCCAAAAGGACTTTCTTCTCTGTCACCTCTTGGGCTGGGGTTCGATACGTGGTTCCTCTGAAGCAGTCCCTGATGTTTTCTGAGCACTGATGATAACCGCATGCTTGGGAAGGAAGGGGCAGCCATTGAACAGGACAAAGGACCAGGGTTCCCACATCCTCACTATGCCATCAGCAAGCGCAGGAGGCCGGGAAGGCAGTGGTTCTCTGGTCAGTGAGCGTCCAGCTGCTTCCGTATCTGACCCGGAGGGTGGCCTTTCAGTTCTCACAGTGGGACAAGGGAATCAGTCGTCTCTTTCTGTTCTCTTGGGTGTCAGGGGCTGGGAAAGGCGAACTGGCGACAGTGTGACCGCAGAGAGAGACAGGTCCCCAGGAGAGGCCGGCAGACACGGTCAGGCAGGGGTGTTTGGTGCACAGTTGACAGTATTTCCTCTGACTAGAGAATGAGGATTGGGAGAAACGCCAGTTTCTGCTGGTCTCAGGCCTTTCCGGCCATCTCGAGTGCCCCTCCCTGTGCGCACCCCTGTTCCCTTCTCATTCATTCGACCCTGTCCTTCAGGAGGTGGCTGAGAGCGCTCCTGTGCCTTTTTGAATGACGGCTGGCCTGGCCTCCCAGCCTCATAGACGGGCCCATGTGCAAAGCCATGGCTGAGAAGGCCACGCAGTATTCCTCATGCCCTATGCTAACTTTTTCTGTGCAACGGACAGACGGAAATGTATCTCTATTTTTAGCAGAGTAAATATAACTAACTTATATTTTCTCTTTATGAAGGACAGAAGTTATTTTTTATGTAGTTTCCAAAGTTTATATAAAACTTTTGTAAAATGTTCTCTGCAAAGGTAACTCTGGGAATGTAAATATGCTTCTAATAAAATAACAAGGACATTTGTGTTTGACATTGTTCTTTTGAACTGCAGGGGAAGCAGGGCGTGCTTACTCACCTTGACTCAGCAAGAAAGGGTTTCCCCTCCAAGCACAGGGTGCTGCCCAAGGTCAGACAGCAGATCAGACTTTGGGGTTTATGCATGGCAGAGAGAGAGAGACAGAATGACTGTGTGTGGCATGTTCTCTGTAGACATCCAATACCACTGTCTTCTAACCACAAGCATTCATGAACCTCCGTATTAGCAGATTGAGTGGTCCCAGCGACCTGTGAGCAAAAATCACCTTTCCCACCCTACAGATGAGGAAACCGCCCCTGGGCCTGGGAAGGGTCAGGTCAAATCTCAACATCAGTGATACCTGAGGAGTTCCAACTTAGACCTTCTACAGTGCTGTGTCCACTGCCCCCCATCACCCAGCTGCCTGTAAACCAATCAACGGTCACACAGAAGCTGACCACTTGCCATCACTGTCATCACTAAAGGATTTGTCTGCCATGCCTCTCAACCACCACTCAGGGGTTCTTAACCTGGGTTCCATGGCTGAATTTAGGGTGTCCTTAGAGTTGGATAGCAAAAGACGTGTTCTTTAGTTTTCCTGATCTCAAACTGGGAACGAGCACCCCTCTCACTGTGGATGTGAGCCACAAACCCCAGTGGTATGGGGAGTCCCTGCAACTGTGTCACCAACAGAAGTCACAGGTATTTCCTACCACATTACGGTGGCGACAGACATCTCAAATGATCATTTCTGGGCATCACTTTTAAATTATGGTAGTTATTAGACCTACATCATTAGATCTTGATATTGATATGTATACCTATATCACATAACACGTCATCTATATAAACAGTGCAGATGTATGTGTGCATTTTCCAATATTTTAATAAGCACTTTTTTATCTTGATTGGGTTTGTGATCAGTGTGCCCTTTACTATGCATTTGAAAATATCATTCTGAGGAGGAGTTCACGTTCTTCATGAAACGCCAGAGGAATTCATGGTACATAAAACAGTTAAGAACCCTGCTACCTCCAACCCTGAGCTTTCTCTCTCCTGGAAAGCTTCTGACCAGCAGAGACAAGCCAGTCAAGGTGTCATGTGGCCTGTGAACTCCTGCCATCGCAATGGACATAGCATTGATTACTGGGGAAGGGGGACCGGCATACCCACCAGGAAGGGCAGGAAAGGTGACCCAGGTTCCAAGAATTCATGAGACTGGCAGGAGAACAATGCATGAGGGAATGGGTGGAACCTGGGAAATGAGTCATCACACGTATTAACCAGCCCTCTGAAGAGGGTTCCACCAAGTCCTGGAGATGCTGAAATGAATAAGACATTGACCATCTCCAGCAAGTTTGCCCAGTGAAGAAACAGATCTGGAAACGCTGAGTGTCTGTGTAGGCTGGTGTTGCTTGGGAGAACCAGGGAGGACTTCCTGAAGGAGGTAGCACTGAGACTTGGCAGGCAAACTAGGATGTGCCCAGTGACACGTATTCATAGATTGGGACATAGTTTAGGGTAAATGGTTGAAACATCTTGAGACTGGAGATGATCAGGAATGATGAGCATGCCCAATAGCATGCCGGGTGGGGACACCTTTACCCCAAGGGCAGTGAGGAGAACAGGGCAGAATTTCTGGGAAAGGACAGTTGACATCATGATCTTAGCAATTCAAAGGATTGGCTGAGAAGGACTGTGATCCCGGTGAATGAGTATGTGGTCCACAGAGGTTTGCGATTTCGTAAGGATAGGGAACGAGACTTTAGCTGAGCCTGAAGTGCCCAAGACCAGCAGGTTGCAATGCCAGAGGCACCCGTCTTGGCTCTGGCACCAGAGGTGTTTGCTAGGTCTGATGAGCGAGTTTGTCTGCTGATAGGAGATCCGTCCTGACACTGACGACAATTAGAAATTGATGACTAGAAATGAACTGGAGTGGGTTCAACTGACGGGGTTGATGAGGTTTGAGAAACTTTGCTGAGCACTTTACCAATCCCAGGAGGAGAGAGGACAGGCCGGGAGACTGCTGACACAGCAGAGCAGCAATTTTTCTTGCTGTCAGGACATGGGAACATAGAGATTGGATCTGAATTTCTGTCAGGAAAGTCAGCGGGGTAAGGTCACTGTAGAGAGATGGGACTCGAGGGACTGGCATACAGTGATGTAGTGAGGAACTGGGGAGACCAGGAAGAGCCAACTGCAGGCTGAAATCAGGAAGGAGCTGAAACTCAAAAGAATGATTCTGGAACTTCTGGCTTTGCTGGCCAGGTGGGTAGCGGTTTCATTTGCTGAGTTAGAAAAAAAAAATGGCAAAGGACAAAACTTGGAGGGAATTGGAGGTTCAATTTTAAGTGAGAACTTAAAAAAGAAAATTCTAGTTTTCATGTCAAGTTGGCGATACTCTAAGACAACCCTCGTAAGACACCGGGAGGATGTCAGTGGTCTATACACATCTGGAGCTCAGAGGAACTGTTTGGGCTCCAATGGTGGGTAATTGAGGAAAATCAAGCTGGAGAAAGAGGCTTGACCAGAAAAAGAGACAGGTAAATCATCAAGATTTGACCCTGGGGACCAGGGTGGGACAGCAGCTTTCAATTGTAGACAGTGTCTAGCTGCCTTTTAAAAGAGTGTGTTGGAGGGGCAGACGGGATGGAGGATGATTACCAGGGTCTTGACAGTGATCCAGGGAGGAGATGGCAGATTCTCACACATGCCGCAGTCTGGCTGGGCACAAAATAACCCAGCTGCCACATAGCCTTGTAGGTTCAAAACAGGAACTCCTCTATTCTCTGCACTCCCGTGAACGCCATGCACGCGGCGTTCTCCCAGGACACACCACACACCAACCTGAAATCCCTCCTCCGGCACTTCCCCAACCAATGGGAACTCTCCGGGAAACCCTGTGAGAACTCCAAAGTAGCAGGCCAAGGTGGACAGCAGGGGTCTAATATACAATTGAATACACAGCTTAACATAACCATCATCATCTCAATGGCTTGCTGGCATCACCTCTCAACCACTCTGTTCTGGCAAAAATGCCATGGGTCATTCCGACTCGGCTATGGCTCTCAGTTCTTGACTTTGCCACTTACATTATATTATGGTTTTTAAAATTTTTCAGTGCTAGACATGGAACCCAGGACCTTGTACATGCTAGGCATCCTGGGCCACGCCCCAGCCCTATGTTATGTTATGAACATTTGACTATGCCAGGAAGCATGGCTTAATGACCTACCAATCTATGAATATATGATCTACTTAGCCAGTACTACACAGTTAGGTATTTTGGCTATTTTCAGTTTTTTGGTTTTTTTTTGGTCAGAAAACTTATTCTTTCACATAACTACCTATGTGCTGTGCCAGGTAAAATATTTTCCACCTGCCTTGCTGATAAACACAGTCTCATAGCCTTTCCAAAATTATTTGGTCAAATCTAGTTACTAAGTTTTACTTTCTCATTTGATTTAAGACTTTTTCTCAAGAAGTTCAGGCTTGAGCTACCCTTCAAAGCTTGTGGTGAACAAGGAAGGTTGGGTGGGGACATAGCTCAATGGCGGAGGGCTTTCCCATGGTGCGTGAAGCCATTGTTTGACCAAGGTTTGACCCCTGGCACTGCAAAAACCAACCAACCAACAAACCACAGCGGGCATAACGTTCACTAAATGTACCATTCGGATTCCCTCTTTCTGGGCCCCTGCAGTCGTTGGGCAGAACAGTTGTGACTCCTTCTGCCCAGTGACATGTGGTTGTCACACCTGTGTTGAAGCCTGCTGAAAAGCCAATGCGTGGTCCAGCAGTCTCCCTCCCGCCAGTGCGGTCATGGGGGCCACGTGTCCACGAGCGAGCAGAACAAGAAGGCAGGCTCCCTGGCCAGATTGGTGCTTAGGGGTCGGGAGAGCACGGGCCCGCCGTCTGCAGAGCACAAGTCCTTAGGTCGTAGCCTACCGGGCGCCCACGTGCCCACCATTTCTGCCTCTTGGAGTCTCCCCTCCCCACTAGCCAGGCTGCATCCAGCTCCTCTGCTGTCGGAGGTGTGGAAAGGGCAGGAGGGAAGGCAGGAAGGAGCACGTGGGGTGCTGGAGCCCCAGGCCTTGCGCATGCCCAGTGAGCGTCCTCTCGCTGAGCTGCGCCCCGCGCGGGGCCGCCCTCTTGCGGTTGGTTGCCCGGCTCCTACTCGGTGGCCTTTGCTTGCCACGGTCCACACCTGGGACTCTCTCCCCAGGGCTTCCAAGCTGCAGCCCAGGGGCGGAAGCGTTGGGGGGGGACTGTGCTCCGTCCACCCAGGGGCTGGGCCAGCCAGCGCCTGGGGTGGAGTGGGACAGGCCAGGTCCCCTGCAGAGGTCAGCGGACTCTGAGTGTGATTTACAATCCAAAAGTCCCCGGTGGGACCGCGGAAGCCCCTCCCGAGAACCCTGCTTGGGATGGCGTCCTCCCTCTGCTTCCCCCACCCCCGCCGCCCGCCCACTCCTTCCCCGTGTCCCGTGCCCCCCCGCCCCCCCAGCGTTGACTTAGGAGGTCACTGGGCTGCCTCTAGAGAGCTCTACCTAGGACAGTGGAGACTGGTGAAATCCAGATGGCAAATAAGGATTCCATCACTGATGGTGAGTGTGTGTCGCTGGCCCCTGGTGTGCTGCCTCGGATAGGTTTGTGGGGATGAACCCAGCCCAATTCCAGCCAAAAAGTCATGAAAAGTTAATTTCTGTTTTAGTATAAATTACTGCAATTTCTAAACTTGTGTGGAATTCCCGCCCATGCCTGGCTTTCCCTGTCCAGATAACAACCCTCTCTGAAACTTCAGTGGCGCCTCATAAACTCTGATGCTGGGATCTGAATTGACTCCCTACCTTGAAATGTCATGCCGTGTAGATCATTAACCTGCTGTCTGCCTTTGTATTATGCTTGTTCAAATCCTGTTATCTGTAAGTTCTCAAGACATCCTCCTTTGCAACTCTTTGTGCTGTAAAATCGTGTTCCTGGAGAGCTGGGGGCTGCAGTCCTGGCCAGCTCCAGAGTACACAAATACAAGCTTGCTTTAATTTGATTTAAAGTTGCAGGTGGTGGTCTTTTCTTTGCGTTGGGGTTCCACAGTGGTAGATCAAAAGTTGATACAGCCGAAGACAGTCGTCCTGGTTCTGCAATACAGAAGCACCAATAGTTTGAAAGACTTCAGCATAGCAGTGTTGCTGGACATTATTAATTTTATGAAGAGAGAAAATAGGTTCAAGTCAGACAGTTACCAATTTAAAGCAAAGGTATTTTAATCCTAGCAGCTCCAGAGGCTGAGGCAGGAGGACTGCAAGTTCAAAGCCTGCCTCAGCAAAAGTGAGGTGCTAAGCAACTCAGTGAGACCCTGTCTCTAAATAAAATGCAAAATAGGGCTGGGTTTGGGGCTCAGTGGTCAAGTGCCCCTGAGTTCAATCCCTAGTACTAGGGAAAAAAAAGACTATCATTGTAAGACACAGTGGTGCTTGCCTGTAATCCCAACATCTTGGGAGGCTGAAGCAAAAGATCACAAGTTTAAGGCCAGCTTGGGCAACTTGGCTAGACCCTGTCTCAAAAATAAAATAAAATAAAAGGGACGGGGATGTAGCTCAGTGGTAGAGTGTACCTGGGTCCAATTCCCAAAACTGCAAAAAAAAAAAAAAAAAAAAATACATAAAAAGACTAGCATCAAACTAATAATCCACTTCAGAGCATTTACATACATGTCTCAAAATCGGTTTGCCAGAGATGTCCACACTCGGACTCACCTTAGCACTGTTCACAACAGCCCATTACGGAATCAGCCTGGGTGTCCATCAACAGGTGAACAGGTCAAGAAAGTGCAGTTTATGTACACAATGGAGTACTACTCTTCAGTCTTAAAAAAGAAGGAAATTTTTTGAATTATGACAACCTAAATGGAAGAGGAGACACAGTGCTAAGTGAAATAGTAGGCACAGAAAGACAAATGCAGCTGGGCAGTGGCACTTGCCTGTAATCCCAGCAGCAGGGGAGGCTGAGGCAGGAAGATCACAGGTTCAAGGCCAGCCAGGGCAACTTAGTGAGATCTTGTCTCAAAATAAAAAAATAAAAGAGGGGGCATGTAGCTTAGTGGTGGTGCATCCCTGGGTTCAGTCCCAGTATAGAAAACCAAAACCAAAACCAAATGTTTAACCCTAGTTCCTTGAACATTCTGAGCAGGAATGAGTCGGTCTCCCCTTGCTAAGGATGACAGCAGACGTCTTTGCAAACGCAGGGCCCTGAACTGAGGCATGTAGCCTACAAACAATATCGGCCTCCCCCAGGATCATCCACAGGGAGCAGTGGTGTGAGCCTGTAGTTCCCACTTTTTGGAAGGCTGAGTTAGGAGGGTCCTGTGAGCCCATGAGTTCAAGACTAGCCTGAGTAATGCAAAAAGACTGTTTTTGGGTGGGAGGGGAGTCTTCTTCTACATCCCCTTCTGAACACCAGACCAACATCAGGATCAAGTCTCAGCATGGTCTACTTGGGCCAGCTCTGCTGAGGATGGAAAAGGATTATTCACCAAAGGAGCTGCAGGACCAGACTCATGTGTACTGGCAAGGCCCAGGAGCACCTGCTGGAAGTGTGCTCTGGGGGTCTGAACCAGGGGTTGGTGCTGGAATGTTCCATGGTTAAAGGAGTGTCAGTTGATATGGGGCACTCTTCTAGTATTAACCCCTGACAAAGAGCCTTAAAGCTGGTCCCTGATAATGGGTAGAGTATAGATAGTTGGCAAGAAATCATGTCCACGTGGAGATCACGTGCTGGGACTATCATGCTCCATGGCTGAAGAGGGACCAGAAGTTCTACAACTTAAGTACCACCAAAGACTCATCGTGAGAGTACGTGGCTTTCAAGGCCAGACAGCGGATGTAGCCGCGACCCTGGTCTTCCTTACAGTGCACCTAGCATTTCGCAGTGTTCCCGCTGGCCAATTGTTCCAGGTGAAGTTCAGGCTGTGTTACCTTGGGAGGGTCTGAGGAGCCCTCTCCAGAGGCAGAGGAGACCTCTACTTGGAACTTCCAGCCTCTTGACATGTCACAGAAAAGAATTTAAGGCTGCATCAGGTTTTGGTGAAGAGAGGAAGAGTGTGGAAAGCACAGGTGATGGGGGAACGCTCAGGTGGAGTGCCACGTCTCCAGACGGGGTGTGTCCTCAGGACCGAAGGTCAGCTCCTTATGAGGATACTTAATTACACGGCACATAGCCTGATGATCCAGAGGGGCTGGGCTTCCTTCAGAACTGGGAAATGGCAAGACCCTGTCTTTTCGTTGGGGGTCCTGGTCTGGCTGTGGGTTTTGGCTCACATCAGTGTCTGTGGTGCCAGGTGTTGACTGGGTGATTGGGGGAGGGTCTAATCAAATGTTAACCTCCAGAGTCATGAGCTCAGCCCTCTCTTTCTACTGAGAACTTGTTTTTACTTTGCTATATTCCAGGAAATTTAGAGGGAGCTGGAAAGTTACAAAGTAATTTATGGGCTGTCCATGTTCACCCTCCCTCCTCTCCTCTCCCCTCCTCTCCCTTCCAGGGCTGGGGATGGAATCCACTGCCTTGCACCTGCCTAGGTGTTTGGATGTGAGGTGTCCACCAGAAGCTCAAGTGCGAGACAATGCAAGGTTTAGAGGAGAAATGATTGGGTTTTGAGAGCCTTAACCTAATTGGTGAATAATTCCCCTGACAGATTAACTGAGTGGTAACTGAAGACAGGTGGGTTGTGGCCGGAGGAGGTGGTCCCTGGGGCATGCTTCTGGGGTACATATTTTGTATCTGGCAAGTGGAGTCTCCCTCTGCTGCCTGATCATCATGTGAGCTGCTTCCCTCCACCACACGCTCCACCATGATGTCCTGCCTCACCTTGAGCCCCAAGGAGTGGAGCCTGCGGTCTATGGTTGAGTCCTCTGAAACTCTGAGTCCCCAAATAAACGTTTCGTCCTCTACAGTTGTTCAGGTTGGATCTTTCGTTGTAGCAGCGAAAAACCTGACTACAACACTAGCCCATTCTTTAACGTGTACATGAAAAGCTCTTTTCTAACAGGTGACAATTTCATATTATTTTTTTCCTCCCTGAACACTCATTTCCACTTCACTTTTCCCCAAAGAATTTAATCCTATTTCTTCAGCTTGCTTTAAGGAAGGAAATTGAGACAAACTCAGTACATATTTGTTGTTGATGTTTGTTTTATTATCATCACACTATCATATTTCTCTTCTGAATGTTGTTATAATTTTATTTTCTGTGATAACGGGCTCCACATATTAGCCAAAAAAAAAAAAAAAATCCTTCCGGAGGGTTGAGGTTGTAGCTCAGTGGCAGAGCACTTGCCTTGCATGTGGGAGGCACTGGGTTCAATCCTCAGCGACACATAAAAATAAACAAATAAAATAAAGGCATGCTGTCCATCTGCAATTACAAATAAATAAGTAAGTAAGTAAATAAATAAATAAATAATCCTCTGGATTCTTATCATAATTACTATTAAATTCGATTGGTCAAACAATAAGTATATTTATTTTATGATAAATAATAACTAAACATAACCACAGGATTTTATTAGAACTACAGCTTTTAAAAGATGAATCATTAAAAATCATATTTCTGTACATGAATATTTACTTGTTGTAAAGACAGAATTCTGCATCAGATTCATTTTTAGGTTTTATTTTTACAGGTGTTAGTACTGAGAAAACTTGTTCATATAAGAACAACAGTTTGCCAATACAGTGTAACACATGCCTGAACTCTCAGCTACTTGGGAGGCTGAGGCAGGAAAATCAAAAGTTCTAGGCCAGTCTGGGCAACTCAGCCAGACCCTGTCTCAAAATAAAAATGGTTGCGGATTGACAGTAGAATGATTCAGAATAATTTTCCTATGTTCGTATGTGACTACACGACCAGTGTAATTCCACATCATGTACAACCACAAAAATGGAAAGTTATACTCTATGTATGTATGATATATCAAAATAAATTCTACTGTCATGTGTAACTAAAAAGAACAAATAAAAAATTTTAAAAATGGTTGAGGTATAGTTCAGTGGTAGAACAACCCTGGGTGTCAAGTTTCATTAGCTGGACATGACGGTGCACACCTGTAATCCCAGTGACTCTGGTGGCTGAGGCAAGAGGATTGCAAGTTTGAGGCCAGCCTCAGCAACTTAGCCAGGCCCTAAGCCACTTGGCAACTTAAGAGACTTAAAAAAAAGGGGGGGGGGTGGTGCTGGGAATGTAGCTCAGTGGTTAATTGTCCCTGGGTTCAACCCATGGTACCAAGATTCATTAAATGACTATGAATTATACTTGTATAGCACAGACATTCCTCTGTGTTCACCAAACTATTTCATTTTCTTTTCATGTTTTTTTTTTTTCAATGCTGGGGATGGAACCCAGGACCTTGCATTTCCCTTTTTAAATTTTTGCAGTACAGGAATTGATTGAACCAAGGGCTGCTCTCTAAAATAAAATTTATTTATTTTTTCATTTTGAGACAGGGTCTTGCTAATTTGCTGAGGCTGGCCTTGAACTTGTGATCCTCCAGCCTCAGCCTCCTGAGTAGCTGGGGTTACAGGTGTGCGCCACTGTGCTCGGCTACATTTCCCTTTGGCTGGCACACTGGAAGATGCATTGTGTAAGTGACTGAGTGCTGACCAATGAACAGTGAGCAGGAACAAAGTGCTTCTGAGATGAGGTAGTTAGTGACTAGTGAGCTTTCCCCAAATGTGTTTCCTCCCCAGCAACATTAGAGACCTCATCTTCCAGAAGGGTAATTCTAAAGTAAAGGGGTAGTAGAACTAGATTGCCCCTGGCATGAGTAAGACACATACATTAGCTATTATGTTTCCAGAGGGGAGAAATTAGTAACATGCCAGCTTGCCTTCCCAGGACCTTCCACAGGTGTGAGCCTATAGTTCTAGCTATTTGGAAGGCTGAGGCAGGAGGGTCCTGTGAACCCATGAATTCAAGACTAGCCTGCGCAATGCAAAAAGACTCTTTCAAACGGGGGAAAAAAGGTCTTCTTCTGTATCCCCTTCTGAACACCAGACCAATATCAGGGTCAGGTCTTAGCATGGTCTCCTTGGGGCAGGGCCAGCTCTGCAAGGGTGGAAAGGGAATTCTGTTCCTCTTAGGGTGGGTCACAAGAGGTTCTTGGGTGGGATCTGGAGCATGGAAGTGAAGCCTCAGTCGTTCTGCACCCGTGTTCATTGTCATTGATCAGCTGTGGCTGGAAGGTAGCTCCTTCAGCTTCCCTGAGAGCCTCCTTCAGCTTCTGACTCCTGGGCCTCACATGCCTGCTTAGCTCTGTGCCAGGGGGCTCCAGCTTCTACACCGCCCCACATCACCAAGGTCAGAGGCAATATGAATGAACTCAGTCTGTCCTGCTGGGCTCCAGTTCCCCCTTCATATCTGTCTCTTCCCTATCTGACCACCTGACTGCAAGAGCCAGCACTGGTTGTGAGACAGCAGCCTTAGAGAGGCCAATTCATGACATTCGACAGAGAGGTAAGTTCAACTACTTGTAAATGAAAACTCCAAACCCTGCCCAGCGCAGTGGTGCACACCTGTAATCCCAGCAACTGGAGAGGCTGAGGCAGGAGGATCTCAAGTTCAAGGTTAGCCTGGGCAACTTAGTGAGACCCTGTCTCAAAATAAAAAAATAAAAAGGGATGGGATGTAGCTCAGTGGTAAGCACCCCGGGTTTGGTTCCCAGGACCTCAAAACAAAAACCTACTACTGTGGCCCAGCCTAGTCTATCAGAACATGCCCCTCCTTTGTTCTTTCATTTGGAGGTATATTATTTAACCTGCTAAGCACAGAAAGGGCTAGGAAAATACAAACATTAATTTTAATACACGTTTGTCAATAAATTGATGATATGGTTTTACTCATGTGCTTTAAATATATTTTCCTAAAAAACTGTGAAACTAAAAACTTAACTCACATAGTGTCCATTATTGGTGAGGTGGTTTCTCACTACCAAACCAGTCAGCCAAATTAGACCCCACCAGAAAAAGCCAAATAAATCTGTATTTTATGACAACTATCTTTTCTCTGGGTTCTAAAGACAGAGGGATAAAGGCATGGCCCCTTGTCCTATGAAGTAAGGTGCTGCTACCTTCAATACTTCTCACCAATATTCTCCTTTCTATGGTTTCACAAGATTCCCCAAGAGAATTCCATTCTTTGATCTTAGCTGGAAAAGCATTATGTAAAAATCTCACTCCCTCACCCTCTCTTTCCATAATGTATCTGAATTCAGAAAATTCATCAGAGATCAAAATATACTATTTTTTGGGGAGTGGGCACTGGGGATTGAACTCAGGGGCACTCGACCACTAAGCCATGTCCCCAGCCCTATTTTGTATTTTATTTAGAGACAAGGGTCTCACTCAGTTGCTTAGCACCTTGCTTTTGCTGAGGCTGGCTTTGAACTCGTGATCCTCCTGCCTCAGCCTCCTGAACCGCTGAGATTACAGGCATGTATCACTACGCCCAGCATATATACATTTTAAAAATGTCCTTCTCAATGTCTTTAACAGTATTCATAAAGAAGGAATAAACAGAACCCTACCAAGGTTCATGATGCTTTGATTAGAAGAGATAGCATCAAGTCCCATATTTTGAAGAACTAGTTATTTTTTTGGTGCTCTATTAGTTATCTATTGCTGGATAATGCTTGTCCCAATACAGGTTAAACTAACAAATGTTATCTCGTTATCTGGCATATCTCTATGGGTCAGGAGTGCAAGAATGGCTGGAAGTTCTGGCTCAGGGCCTCTCAGAAGTCAAGAGTGTTGCTATAATTGGAATCTGGAATGTCCCCAAAGGCCTATGTTTTGAATGTCCCTAGCTACTGGGAGGTGGGAGAATCTTTGAGGTGGGGCTTCATGGGAGATCTTAGATCAATGGGTGCATGTCCTTGAAGGGAACTGTGGAACCCTGGTCCCCTCTTCAGCTGCCATGAGGTGAGCAGCTTGCTTTACCAAGTGCCAACCACCATGATGTACTGCCTTACCACAGGCCCCAGAGCAACGGGACCAACCAACCATGGACTCAAACCTCCAAAACTGTGAGCCGAGGTAACCTTTTTCTTATTGTAAGTTTATACCCCAGGCATTTGTCTGTAGTAATGGAAATCTTATTGACACAGTGTTGAGGGGGCTGCAGTCATCTGAAGGCTCAACTGGGGCAGGGGGAGCTGGCTCATTAGCAGGTCTGGCAAGTTAGTGCTGGCTGTTGGCAGATGGTTCTAGTTCCTTACCACATGGACCTCTCTCAAGCTTACTTGACCTTGATGGAAGAGGGTGGTGTGGCCCACTACATGTTGAAGTTTGCTGAGGTGCTGCAGGCAGGAAACAGCCTATTGAGATGTCAGGGAACTTGCTGGGAAGCTCATTTTGAATGTCCCAGTCGTGTGTGTGTGTATGTGTGTGTGTGTGTGTGTGTGTGAGAGAGAGAGAGAGAGAGAGAGAGAGAGAGAGAGAGAGACAAAGAGCTCACACACGTGAGTGTACGCACGTGAGAGGCACAGTTCTGTAAGTGGTCTGTGGCCATGAGCCAAAAAAGCAAGAAGGAAAAGAAAGTACCAGAACCAGGACCAGAAGCCCCCTCCATTCTGTTGTGTTCCTCCACTGCTCTCTACTGACAGTGAACCACAGTGCCGGCTGGCAGAGGAGAAATACTCATGGGGTCCTGCTCCCAATCTCAAAGTGTGGCAGGAAAGGTGCACTTGGAGCTGAGATTTTGTGAATAGCTAATAGGAGCACACACTAGTTGCTGCCAAACAATTCATGTATTTGATTCTGGAGTGTTGTCCTTGTCCCTGGGAGTGTCACCTTAGACACAGTGTATACACATCATTCCAGCTTTGTACAATCCAAGTTGTACAAATAATTTTGAATCCTGAGCATCTGGATCTCAGGGTTTTGGTTCAGGGACATGGACTTGTATCCTGCACCGTTAGCAAGTTTTGCGGACCCTGGAGCAAAGCTACTTCAAACATCAGGGGAAATGTGCTTCTGGGTCTTCTGCCTTTTCTCCAGGACCAAATCATCGCCAGCTGGTATCATGCCTGAGGCACTAAGAATATCTGAGTTTTTGTTCAGAAGAGGCGCACACTGAGTTTTTGTTCAGAAGAGGCAAGGGTGAGGAGACTGGCTGGGCTTGGCTTGTGTAGACTGCTGTCATTAACATGACTTTTTAATCCCACTGAGCTTTGGGAATTGGATCCAATAATATTAGTATTATTTTTCTTTTTAATGTGTGTGGGGGGTATGATTTAATAAAAGAACAGAAACCTTGAGTCAATCTCTATTTCAGTTCTAATGACAGGATGGCAAACACAAATATCTATTGATTTGGTACAAAATTAAAGAGAAGCATACGGATAGCTAGGATTTAAATGTCCCCACCAAAATTCAAGTTGAAATTTAATCCCCATTGCTAGGTGTTAAGAGGTGGGACCAGGTTGGACTGTTAAGAGTGACATGGTCATGAGGGCTCTGCCCTCATGAATGGATTGAGATATGAGGTACAAGGGAGTGGCTGTATTGTAAGCCACATGGCTAGCTTGCGCTGACTTGCCATGTGACACCCTCTGTCATGTCATGACCTAGGGAAAGGCCTTCATCAGATGCCAAGCAGATGCCAGTGCCATCCTGTTGGACTTCAGAACCATGAACTAAACACACCTCTTAGTCTCAGGTATTGTTACAGCAGCAGAAAAAAGACTAGGATACAGATACAGAATAACAGAGTGGTGACAACATGGGAAACCACGGAGGACAGACTTGACGTAAAGAAGACAGTGGCAGGGCTGGGGTGTGGCTCAGTGGTGGAGCGCTTGCCAGCATGTGCAAGGCCCTGGGTGCAATCCCTTGCACTGCAAGAACAAACCAATAGTCAGATATTCTAACTTTGAAAGAAAAGCTGGAAATGCAGATTTTAAAATGTGAAACTGTCAAATTTTAAAATAAGATGGTTTAAGATAAACATACACATGGGGAGGGTGCTCGTATTCAGCACAGGACTCCTGCCTGTCCCTGCTGTGCTATGTCCTGTGGCAGGTGCTGGGACCTTTGCAGTTTGGGTTGGCTGTTCCATTGGTGGAGCCCAATGAACCAAGCCTCTCTGCACTCAAGTCCCTGTGGAGAACCTTTCCACACTGACTGTGGACTTGGTCTCATGACTTGCTTTGG
The DNA here is from genome assembly GCF_047511675.1 of Marmota flaviventris. NCBI lineage: Eukaryota > Metazoa > Chordata > Mammalia > Rodentia > Sciuridae > Marmota > Marmota flaviventris. Next base: position 10,411,368 of record NC_092502.1, read on the forward strand.
CCAATGGGGCATTAGCAAGTGTGGTACAACCAGAGGCTTGACAAGCATTTGTTCATTGGGGCTTGTCCTCTTCCTAACCACCATGCAGAAGCTTGAGTGATAAGAAACCCTGTGGAAAAGAGAGGCACGAGAGGATGAGAAGTCATTTTGAAGGAGATTCCAGCTGACTGTAGCCCATGTGTAACCTCAGCTTATGCCATGTGGGCCCACACAATTGTAAAAATAGACCAATGCACCTAAGCTACTGAGTCTCGGGGCGGTTTGTTATATTGCAATAAGTAACTGAAATGAAGACCATTTATCTCAACCTCCTTGTTTTACTACTTAATGTCCCAAGGTCCAGAGAGGGAAAATTGCTTCATGAAATTCATACAACAAGTTAATGGCAATAACCTTCCAATTCTGGGCTCTTTCTTCCTATTGCTTTTCTTTCAATTCTCTTGGTGAAAAGCACCAAAGATTATGAAATGTCAAATTCTACCTGCAGGGAACTTAGACTGCATCCTGTGTATACAAATTACTGTAATAGCTCTGTCCTTAAAAAGGCAAAGATTTCTAGGTCATCTAGAAACGTTTGATAAACAGGAAAGCAAATGTCTCTGACACTGGGAGCTGGCCTGGTAAATGGGTTGGGTTGTAATGTTACTAGACAATAGCCTAGCCCTTACAGAGAGGCCTTGTGTTCTCCTATAGAACATAAACAATTTCACGGAACATCAACCTCAGATAAGGCCATTCTGTAATCATGGAAGATCAAGATAAAAGCAAGACTACTTCAAAATCATGTGTGAACACAGACAAAACCTGAACATTTTCCAGACCACAAAAGATGACTAAATACCCCCGACAGGCTAATTCCTGGGGCTGAACTTCTTTACCAATTACAGCTTTAGCGTCAGTTTAGTATTCTCTTCTGGCAGGTAAGATGTATACAGTTGTCCGATCATCGAATTACCCCCCCCCCCCCACGCCGGCATCTACTCCAGAGCCAAGCCCTCGCTGGGGCGCCACGAGGTGCCCGGTGGCGTGTTGGGGATCATGGCGACTAGTACCCAACCCAGCTCACTCGCCGCCGGCTTGCTCCCGGGGCTGGGGAGGACACGGGCATCCCCGGGGCGGCGGAAGGCAGAGGTCACTAGAAGGCGTCTCCAGCAGTGTGCCCGCTGGCCGCCGATTGCTGTGGTTAACGTCTGCGTCCCCCCACCGGAATCCCCCGAAGGCAGGGGCCTGTCTGTCGGGTAGAGCCGATCCCCAGGGCTTAGCACAGTGCCTAGCAGAGCATGGGGGCTTAAAAAGTGCTTTCAGAGCGAAGAAGTAAGAGGATCCGTCTTCAGAGAACCTGTCCTCTCAGCGCCCGCCAGTTCGCGGGGCACAGCGCAGCGCAGCGCGGGCCGCCTCTCCCCTCTCCCCATTCGCGCCACGCCCGTCCTTTGCGAGTCCCGGCCGAGCTCCTCGCGCTCGGGCCCACCTGCCACGCCTGAGCCCTTGGCCTCCACCTTTGCGGGCACCTAGCATCCATCGCTCCATCACCCACCCCTCAACCAGAATAGCGCCCGCCGTGTGGCCACCGGACGCAGAGGGACGCAGGGGGACGCAGGGGGTCGCAGGCGGCCAACGCGCATGTGCGGAAGCCGGGCGCACGCAGGGCCTCTGACGAGCGAGGAGTGGTCTCGGGGTTTCTGTCCCGGTGCAAGCAGCCCCAGCCGGCAGGAAGTCGGCAGAGCCCAGCCGGAAGCAGAGCCGCGCGCGGCGCCTCCTGGGACATGTAGTCGCGGCGCGCGCGCGGCCTGTCCCGAGCCGGCCCTCGGTACTCGAGGTGCGCCCGACACGCGCTCGCAGCTCGGCGCAGCTTCCGGACGAAGGCGACCTCGGGACGCGGGGAGAGGCCCGGGGCGGGCTACGCCCCCTCAGCGCCCCGCGCCCGCGCCCGTGCCCGCGACGCCTGCTGGGAGCCGTAGTCCTCGCTCTGCGTGCTGCGTCCGCCGAGGGGAGGGCGGAGCTGCCGGCGGCCCGGGCGGGCTGGCAGCTAGAGTGGGTGCGATCGCCGCCTCCGCCGCCGCCTCCTCCGCCCGGGCCGTTCGCTGCTGCGCGGGGAGAGCGAGGCGGGGCCGCCGGGGCCGCCATGGAGCCCGACTCGGTGATTGAGGACAAGACCATCGAGCTCATGGTGAGTGCGGCCCGCGGGACCGTCCGCTCTTCCGTCCGGCCCCGGGCGGGCCTGCCCACCCAACGTCCGGCGAGAGCCCGGCCCGGCCCCGCCGCCGCGGCCCAGGCGGCGCCCCCGCCTCCTCGCGCTCGGGTTCGGCGCAGGCCTCCCGCGCCCCGGAACTCGCGGCCGGCCCGGCCCCCTCGGTGCCCGCGGCTCGCCCCCTCCCGGCCCGACCCCGGCCCGGCCACGGCGGCCTTGCTCGCTCGCTGTGGCCGCGGTCGCACGCGCGCTGGCCTCGCCTTCTCCCTCTGCGGAGGGGATTTGCCGAGTGTCCCCGGCCCGGCCCGCACCACTCTCCGAGCCCCGCCAGGCCCCGGGAGATGGTGGGAGGGGTGCGGAGGAGAGGTCCAGGCCCTCGGGCCCGCCGTCCTGGCGGGGCTCCCGGCACCACTGCCCTGGCCCGCGGCCGTGCGGATGCCGAGGTAGGCCCCGCGGGGCCGGGGGTGGGCGGCCCGGCCCGGGGCTGTGGCGGAGAGGGGCCTCCCTCCGGGCCCCTGCGGTGTCGGGCTGCTCGGACAAAGGGCTTCCCAGCGGCGGTGGGGTGTTCTCCTAGCGAGGCCCCAGGTGCTCCGGATTCCATCCCCCAGGAAAGGAAAACCGCAACTTTACGTTTTCCGAGCAGTTTAGGGAACCGGGGTTGGGGGCGTACTCAGCTGCCACCCGGGCTTTCTTCTTAAAAGGGGGGAGGGGGAGTCCTTGGCCCCTGGGGAAGCGATCCCTTTTCTGTTAGAAACTGTTAGTAGCCATGCTAGTCTCCCTGGTCCAGTGACACCCCTAATTTTTTTTTTTTTTGCCTTAGGACTGACTTGGAGCCAGAAAGGGTTTTTAGAAACAGAACACACAGAGTGGCTAGTAAAAGTGAGGAATTTGCTAATTAGTAGGTGATATAGTGGAAGAAGGAAAATATGGCAGGTATTACCTGGCAATTTGAACATTAGGGAACTCAAACGGGCTGGAGAGTGGGGAGGAAGTCTTTCCCTCAGCAAGTGGACTTGCGCAGGGTTTCTTCCTGTGGAAACCTTGACAGTTTCTTTGTATCTATGCTAACACAGTAACAATTTCTACCCCAGGGTTGAAAGGAAAGGTGAAAGAATCTACTTAACCTAGCAAAATGTTTTCCTAGCCAGTCTTCTCCTGGGTGAAAATATTTGAGTCAGTGATTCCACGGGTAGGGTTGGTGACATCAGAGCCACTTCCCCCATTTAATGCTATAAATAATAAATGGTGACACTGAAAGTCTGTTGGATAGTTGCATGGTTTTTGTGGATGATGGTATCTGGGGATTTGAGATGCATGTTTTAAAAATGGAAGTACAGTAGCATAAATACAAAGGGAGTTTAATATTTGCTATTATTTGCATAATTCACAGAACTAGACTAATCCAGCATTCTTGAAAACTAGAGGGGAAAACCTTTGGTAGTATCTGATTTGTGCGAGTGCGTGTGCACGCCCGCATGTAGGTGTGACTGTTTTCAAAGGGATCATGTCACCTGTGGGTTTTTATTTGATCTTCATTAATTGAGTAACTTTTCCTTTTCAGCATAATTTATCAAACTGGTCAACAGTTTGATATTTGGCACCTTTTGTAGTGGATTATTTTGGCAAAATATCTTAATTGGAGTGACGTACACATTTTTAAGGATGTAGAATATATGTTCTTTAAACAGGAGGAGTTTTTCATATTGGAAAGCTGTATCTTAGTACCTCTGAGTGCTGTTCTGCACTCCTTCTGTTTCCATTCAATTAAAAAAAATAACTAAAATGTCTTTATTTTCAAAAGAATTAGAATAAATACAATGTAACCCATGTCAGTGCCTTTGAGTATATGGTTGGAGGGGGGAGGAGTCTTTACATTTTAAAACTGGTTTTTAAATTTGCTGACTTTCCGGGCTGGAGTTGTGGCTCAATGGTAGAGCACTTGCCTAGCACGAGCAAGGCCCTGAATTTGATCCTCAGCACCATATAAAAATAAAATAAAGATATTGTGTCCAACAACAACAACAACAACAACAACAACAAAAATAAATTTGCTGACTTTCTATGCTTATAAACTTTAAAAAGTTTTGATTTCAGGACCGAGGGAGCAGCTCAGTGGTGGAGCATGTGCTTAATATGCATAAGGCCCTGGGTTCAATCCCTAGCAACCCCCCCCCCCCCCCCAAAAAAAAAAAAAATAAAAAGTTTTGATTTTATATGATAGTAAACCATGTAAGCATATTGTAAACTAGGATTTAAACTAAGATTCTTATAAAATTTAACAAAAGAGTTTCATAGTTACGATCAATTTAAAAATATCTTTTCACTTAAGTGTTTGGATATTTCTTGAAAGGGATATTAGATAAGAGACTTGGATGACCCTTCTCATAAACATGTATGTATTTATGTTAGTGTAATAGATGACACAGGTGCTTAACCCACTGATTGAGTAAATCCAGGATCAAATGCAGAATGATAATGCCTTACAGTCCAATTGCATGTGGCTTTAGTATTCACTACATTTTTTTTCCCTTTAATGGTTATCTTCTTTTTTTAATTGATTTTATTATTTTTTTAAAATACATGACAGCAATGGAATGCATTACAATTCTTATTACACATATAGAGTACAATTTTTCGTATCTCTGTAGAAAGTATGTTCATGTCAATTTATGCCTTTATACATTTGTACTTTTTTTTTGCATTACAATTCTTTTTTTAAAAATTTTTTTTTTGTTGTTGTTGTTGTAGTTGGACACAATACCTTTATTTTTATTTTTATGTGGTGCTGAGGATCGAACCCAGGGCCTTGCACATGCTAGGCGAGCACTCTACTGCTGAGCCACCACCTTAGCCCATATTACAATTCTTAATACACATATATACCACAATTTTTCATATCTCTGTATATAAAGTTCACTACATTTAAATTACAATTTTCGGGCTGGGGATGTGGCTCAAGCAGTAGCGCGCTCACCTGGCATGTGTGCGGCCCAGGTTCGATCCTCAGCACCACATAGAAACAAAGATGTTGTGTCTGCCGAAAACTAAAAAAAAATAAATATTAAAGAAATTCTCTCTCTCTCACTCTCTCTAAAAAAAAAAAAAAATTACAATTTTCAGAAGTAGATTAAAAAAAATTTTTTATATTGGTTTTAAAATAACATAATTGAAGAAGGGGAATGGTTAAACTGATGGTATTTTGGGAGCCCAGAGCTTGAAATATTTTAGATTTTTATTAGATAGCTTCAGAATAATTTTATTAGCCCAAAATTTGTAATTATAGTAATCAATGGTTAACAAGATCATTTTCATGTGATGTTCTAGAACGTGCTATATTAAAAAGAGGAACACATTTCTAGTTCTCCATTTCTTAATCTCATCCCTCTACTTTCTTTTTTTTCTTTAATTTTTATTGTTGGTTGTTCAAAACATTACATAGTTCTTGACAAATCATATTTCACACTTTGATTCAAGTGGGTTATGAACTCCCATTTTTACCCCGTATACAGATTGCAGCATCACATCGGTTACACATCCACTGTTTTACATCATCCCTCTACTTTCTTGGTTGATTCTTCTTTTTTGCACTTTTGAGAAAATATTACTGTTTTTTTTTTTTTTAAGTGCTGAGAATGGAACCCAGGTCTGGTGATCTAACCCCAGGCCTCTCACATGCTAGGCAAGCACTCTACCGCTGATCATTTATTACTGGATTAGTAGGAAATAAAGCTAGTTATGGTTATGGTTGAGGGTGGGGACATAGATTAGTGGTAGAATGCATTTAGGAGTCCATGAGTTCAGGGCTGGGGATATAGCTCAGTTGGTAGAGTGCTTGCCTCGAATGCACAAGGACCTGGGTTCAATCCCCAGCATCAAAAAAAAAAAAAAAAAAAAAGTCCTTCAGTTCAGTTCTAGCACTCCCCCCCGCCAAAATATATATATATATATATATATATATATATATATATATATATATATATATGTTCACACATATACATACATATAGTAGAATAATTAAATCTCCAGATTTCATCTACCCTCTTGTGATTGTTCCTTCTTGAGGCCTAGGTACAGTAAAGATGCTTCTCCCCCTAACCTTTGGCATGGGAGTCAGGCTTTAGTTGTCTCAATCAAAAGCTTATAGTCTCTACTAAATTTTCAATTGCTGATAGTGAATACCACCACATGACTTTCATGACCTTATATTGGCCCAGTGCTTTACCTATTTTTGTAGGCCTGTTTTTCAAACTTCTGACTTCGATACTGTCAGCTGTATTATGAGTGAAATAGAAGAGTGGTAATCCATTTTGGAAATATAGAAAGTTCCTGGTAGGCTTTGCTGGAGAGAATGCAGACTGTGCATTATGTATCATGTATTTATTAACTCTTGAGTTAGGAATAGGATTTGATGTTCAGTCACTCATCTTTAGAAAGCACTCACAAGAACTGCTGATTGGGAGAGAAAAATGGTTAGTCTTTTACATCAAGAAAATTGATGTAAAAAGTTTAAAAACTAATCCTGCTTTTTTCTTTGTTTTCTTTTTTCCTGGGGTGCTGAGGATTGAACCCAGGGCTTTGTGCATGCGAGACAAGCACTCTTCCAACTGAGCTATATCTCCAGCCTTAAACCTGCTTTCTTTATGAGTGTGAGCAGATCTCTTTTCCCTTTGCACAATTAATGATGAACTATACTCCATTATTAGATGTTGAATGATTCCCCTGTGTTAAGTGACCTTATGTGAGTCATTTCCTTTCTGTGTTATCTCTAAAGTGGTTGAATTGTTGAATGAAGTAATATAGATTAAAATACATTAGTCCTTATTAAATTGTGATATAAATGCTATTTTTAGAGTTGCTGAAGTACAGGCAGATTACAGGGCCAAGGAGATAAAAGAAACTGATAAGAGAAGTTATTGGAAATTTTCGTCTCTCTCTTTTTGGATCCTTTTTTCCCCTTCCCTCTTGGTGATTTTCTAAGCCATGAAAGTGGATTGTCTAGTGACTCTATCAAGAAATTGGATTTTTGTTACCATAATTTGTCCTCATATACCTTCAGTGGTATGCTAATTTCCCAAATGCAGATTAAATAGACACAGATTTCAGTGGGGGTTCAAATGAAATAAACCACATATATATTTATAGACCTCATTGACCTGCCTAAAGAAGCTGTACCTAAAATACTGATGTATTTGTCTGTGATTTTGTAGTAGATTATATGTCCTTTCAGATTTGATGAGGATAAACATGTTCCTGAACTCAGGTCTTAGTCTACTGATACTCTATTTTACAGATCCCAGAGAAATTACCAGGCCATTGTACAGCACATACACTCCTCTGAGCAGTGCTGTTTGGGCCTCTGAATTCAAGAAACAAAGTATTTTTCTTTGTGAGCTCTTGGGATGGTAGGTCTTCCTTGTGATATTTGCCCTTTATGGGAAAGAAAGCATTTCCGGTCCTAGTGATTCTACATCTGGTCTCCCTTCAGATCTCAATCTCCCTTCTGGTTTTTCCCCTTGACTTTCTTCACTTAATTCTATTTTCCAGTTGAAGATTGGAGGACTATGGTCCTCCAAATTCTGTTCATGACATTTCCTGCGACAACAGTGGTGTGAACTGATTTAAGAGGTGGCTCTCTGGCCAAATTGGCTTAGGTCACATCTCAGCAATCTTCTCTTATACTTATGCTGATAAAATCCTATCAACCCACAAAACACAACAGATGCCACCTCTTTTGATGTTAGTTGTATTACAGTGGCTGATACCATCTTGCTTTATATCTGTAGCACTGTGTACCTAGTAATCATTCTTAAATTAAATGAAGGAATTCTGGCACTTTGTATTCGTCTTGTAGTACTTAACATACTCTGGACTAAGAGAATTGGGATCTTTATTCATCTTCCTGTGGCACACGACTCCTTCATACACACAGTGCATTCTTACAGGTGTTCAGTAAATGTAGAACTGAGTTTTCCCGGTGATTGTTTTCACATATTATGCTTTCTGCCTTTATCTTAATCATCTTGTCTTTTTGGAAATTTTCATCTGTTATTAATTTCTCACAGTAATCTTAATTTTTATGGGATTCATCATATCTTACTGAATACTATAGAAATTTGTGATTGGGTTACATTACTTTCCTGAGGCTGTATCTGACAGTCCTTTTACTCCTTCACAATGCTGAGCCCATGTGTGGGTGCTCAGTAGGTATTTATTGATTTAAATTAATGTTAGCTTTTTTTTTTTCATGCTATGAAACCTTTTAAGATTTCCTTTTGATTTAAGATAAGGTAGAGATGAATAGAGGAGAAAGACTAGTGAGGGAAAGTGGCAAATGTTGGGTGGAGCGCAGGATGTTCAGACACATTTCAAACATGATTTGCAGTGTTACACAATGCAGATTGATTTACATACATCCCATAGTGATTGCTAGCAAAGAATTGAGGAAACCAAGTTGCTTTTATGTCTTCGTGAATTTGTTGAATAACCCTACGTGTTCTCTGACCTTAAAAAACATGGTTTAGTAGCAGAAAGGGCATGGGCTGTAGAGTGACACCTGAGCTCCTTTCCTTCTCTGTCACTGTGAGCTATGTGGCCTTCCAGGAAACCCTTCTGTGGTGCTTTTTGATTGTCTGTATGTGTAAGGAGACTTGGGTAGTGCTCCAGGTTGTTGAAGAGCTGTCAGGGAAGGACCTTGCAGAGCTTGCTTTTCAGCAGTGCTGCCTTTCTAACTTGACTGCAAGTACAGGGACCATATTTTGTGAAGCAAAATCAAGACAGATGGTGTGGTTTTAATTTTTTCACTTGAGTTGAGCATGTATTTATTTGTAAAGCTTTACAGAGGCCTAACATTTCCTTGCTTTTAGCCATATATTTAATAAGCCATCTTTGGGGGAAATGATGAAATCACATTGTATTGCTACTAGTTTGGAAAATCTGGGAGGTATTGTTACGGTTGGTTACTAAGACGCATCAATTTGGCCTGATTAGATCTCTGTTGTAACTACAGCAAGAACCCACTGAGTTGTTTTAGGTATCATGGTAGAAAGAAGCTGTTGATTAGTTTACAAGAACATTATGGGAAATTATGGATTTTCAATTTTTTAAAAATCCAGTCCTTTTTATTTTTTATTTTAAGACAAGGTCTTAGGGCTGGGGGTGTGGCTCAGTGGTAGAGTGCTTGCCTAGCACATTTGAAACATTGGATTTGATCTGCTCAGCATCACATAATAAACAAACAAACAAATAAATAAATAAATAAATGTATTGTGTCCATCTACAACTAGAAGAATATTAAAGAAAAGACAGGGTCTTGCTAAGTTGCTTAGGGCCTTGCTAAGTTGCTGAGGCTGACCTCAAACATGCCATCCTCTGTCTCAGCTTCCCAAGATTACAGGTGTAATTGTTATAGGTGTTGTGCCTGGTTTGATTTTTGAATTCTGATTTTGAATTCTGATTCTTATCTTAGCAAAGCTGGTGGTTTTGACCTTTAACAGAATAAGCAAGATTTCCTTATGAGTTATATTATTGTTCATTGAATTAGTTAACAGTGGGGGGAAAAACCAGTTGGTCAAGAATGAGCTTGTTACACTCTTTTAAGTTTCTGTTTGATTGCAATTGCTTAATAGGAAGTTTGTCTTTGTAAGCAAATGAGAGACAACCAGGGAGACCTGACAGTCCAGTAGGGTGTCTCTAACCCTGGTCTTACTGTTTAAGCAAAACTCAAAGATTGTAGATTTCTGTGATGTCAGCAGGAAGCATTTTTAGGAAATTCCCGGTCCTGGTTAGTCAACAGTGAAAACCTTCACAGTCTGGAGAGCTGTGAAGTAGGAACAGAGGGCTGCCAGCATGGAATCTGGGGAAAAAGAGGAGTCTGCTCATGAGCAGAGAAGGTGCCCCTGTGAGTATGAAGAACTAGGAGGCCTAGTGCAAAGCTTTGGACCCAGAGCAGGAAAAGAAAACATTTCAGGAGGGCTCTACTGTTGAGGAAAAGGAACTTGAGTATTTTTAAAATTTATTTAATAATTGAGAACATTTAACTGGTTTTTAGAACTAGTAATGAAATATACTTTGGTTCTCCAAAATGCCTACTTGAGAGAGACAAAGAAAAAGAGGCTGGGACAGGAAGAACTCAGTCCTGGCACTGCTGTCTGGCATCTGTTGATCTTAGTGTCTCTAGCATGAGGCTTGCCATCAGTTAGGCATTGAAGAAGAAATGAATTTTTTTTTTTTTTTTTTGAAGGAAAGGAGGAAAGATTAACTCAGTACTGAAAAAGGGCCTGAGGAGTCAAGAGATTCAGAAATGAATCTGTCAAATTGTGGTTGTGCTTTGCTATCACTTGTTCTGCATTTTGAATATAACAGTAAGTAATACTCTGAGAAAACATAATATATTGCTTTAGTAATTAACTGTTAGCCATAGCTTACTAGCTACTTTTATCAAAATTTGGTTTCCAATTTATTCTTGACTTGAGTAATATCATGGGAGAAACTTATCACTCGTTTTTTTTTTTTTTTTTTTGGCCTGGGATTTTACTTACGTGAACTCATTTAAGTTGTATTAAGAGATTTCCATTTGATGGTTATGGTGAGGTTAATATAGGCTGGGATTTCATTGACTTCATTTGCTTTGCCCACAGTGTGAAAGATCAAATTGTCTTTAGTCATTGCCTATGGATTGTTAACAAATCTTAAAGTGTGAAAGTTACTTGGGTTCAACTGAATTTGGGATTCTTTGTCACAGACAGACTTTACAGCTAAACACAAGGAATGCTTACACACCATCATAATGTGTTTTGTTTTAGCATTATATTATAGGCCTTAGAACTCTGTGGCTCTTTGGTAATGAAATGCTTTTTTAAGTGGCAAGATCTGGAGAGTTTGCCTCTCAGCATGGCTCAACCGGTTCAGCTAGGCTGGAGTTTTTACTATTGGTGTGTTTCTGTAGTTCTCAGTTCCCATGTTCATTAACTTAGGACTTTCAAAAGTAAAGCTTAGGTCCCAGGAATCCCATCCTTTCTGACCCTTGGACATGGGGGACAGTGGTGAAGAGGGGTGTTGGCTCTGCCATCTAGTAGACTGGAGTCTGGGCAAGTTGTTTCTTTCTGCTCTTCTTTGAGAATTAAATATGGGTAATTAAAGTGGAGGGCCTGACCCATTAGCAATAAAGGCAGGTGTTATAATTACAGCAAGAGCATTTTGACAGTAGTGTGGCAGTCGAGGAAGGAGCAAATCTATGTGCAAATAAATTCAACTTTTAAATTTTCTGTGTCATCTTATTGGATGCTTTTTTCTCTTTCATGTAGTTTGTTTATAGTTCAGTCTAAGGGAAGAGTTGGTATGGTAGAAAAAAAAATTCATGTAATATGGAATGGACTTAATATTTAAGGGTGTGCCCTAGTTGTTTCTTATTGTCCTTCATGATTTTTCCTTGTTTACTTGCTGACTGGCCATTGTTGGGTATTGGCCTTTATTGAATAGAAGTTTACTCTTAAATCCTTCTAAAATGTTTTGTATGGCAGCTGAGGGTTGAGGATTTGGGTGATATGTGAAGATTTGATGTCTTTTGTGTAGCAAACCAAAAGATTGCTTTGAGAGGTGCTTAAGTAAGTATCTTTATTGGGAGGTATTTGAACCCTCCCATCTCATTCATTTTGATTGACAGGCGTTTTGTAATGGTGAAGGAGCTGTCTTAGGAAAACAGATAAAGGACACTTTATGTGGATGGTTGGGTCAGTTTTTATTTGCTTTCATTTGGAAATTGCATGCTATTTATTGCAAGTACATACTACCATTAGAGCCGCTTCATTATTTGCCTTGGAGTTTCTTGCTGAGGAGGAATACTGCCGCAGGCCTTTGATGCCAGTACCTGACTTGGGCTGCGCCTTCTTTCTGTACCTCAGATCCACCATTTCATTGACCCTTCCTTCCATTCCTTGGTGGCTGTCCTTTGCCGCTGGTGCCATGGTGGGTGTATGGATTGCTTTCTGTCTTTCAACAGTTACCGAAGTGCATGTTTGGGATTTTGTTGAAGAAAGCTGGATACAGTAAACGGAAAGAATCTTGGAAGATGCTTGACTGCTGTCTTTTCTCAGACTAGTCTGAAAGGGAGTACCCCCATTCATTCTGGATTGGTGGATCTGAAGTACAAAATATTTTCCAGGTAAGCGATTACCCTGTATTGTTTTGTTTTGTGGAACTCACATCACTGAAAGAAACTTAAAAAAAAATCTTTTTCTTTCTGTTTTTCATTACTAGGGGAAGAAAGAAATACTAGATATTTGTGCTTAGTGTGTGTTTGAGTGGGGATCAGGGATGGAACTGCTAGTAAAAAACTTTGTTTCAGTGTAAGAAATGCAATTATAGGCCTAAGTAGTTTTTAGTTATAATCTAGACAGTACTGTAAACGGAATTTTTTTTGGATGGGGGGATAGCTCATTAAATATGGAACACATGGTCGTTTTGAGGCATCACACAAAATTTACAGGCAATATCTGGTAAAACTACTTTCTGTAGTTACCATGTAATAGTGGTCTTTTGTCCTTAGGACTCTTGGGAGTCTTCAAAGGAAGTTTTAGCAACTGTAGCAATTGTTATTGAGAGATGTGCTAAATGCCAGGCCAGTTACAGGCTTTTGCATGTATTTCTTAATTGGCCTAGTGCTTCACCTGTGTTTTAGAGAAGTCTAAATGAGGCTGGTGAGCATTAAATAAGGGCAAGTTGCTCAGGGTCATACAGCTAGCCAGTAGCACATCCAGGCTTTACAATTGCATTTTGTATTCCCAACACTTTGGGTCTTACCATCTTACTCCATTTGCTGAAATTTGTACTTCAACTTCTGGATTTCCATTTTGATTTTCTGCAGCGACTTTTCACTTCAAGTCGTGTAGGGACATTGTGTGGCATGTGGCATTGTGTGGCATGTGGCATTTTAATCATGCCTGATGCTCTGCTTGCCTACTGAAAAATCAGAAGTTCTCCAATGCTTTCATCCAGTGAACATAGATGTAATTTAGGGGAGTGTAAGGCAGTGTATTTAAATGTCAAAAAGTGCTTTATAAAAAAGTATCATTTGGTCTAGTGAACTCAAACCTGTGTCTTCCCAGTTCATTTTTAGTATTTATTGGTTATTTAAATGGCTCATCCGCTCAATTTTGCCATGTGATTTGTCAGGCAGCTGTTTTGACAAAATAACTTTGGTATTTAATATTCTCTCTAGATTACTTCATACCCTATAATCTTATACAGTTTTCTTTTTGACCACATTCTGACTTTGTGATCCTTGTTTTAGTTTAATTTCTTTGCATTTGCTAATATTTCTCCTTGGTGACATTTTTCATATTTGTCACCTGAGGGCTGTTGGAGGGGTGGCGGTGTTGGCAGCGGCAATAGTACCAGTAGAAATAATGGTAGATAACGACAACTGGGTGCTTCCTATCTATGGAGCATGGTTTATTCCTTCTTTAAAAAAAGTATTTTTTTTAGTTGTAGATGGACACAATACCTTTATTTTATTTATTTTTATGTGGTTCTGAGGATCAAACCTAGTGCTTCATACACACATGCGAGGCAAGTGCTCTGCCACTGAGCCACAGCCCAGCCCTGATTTATTCCCTTTTAAACTCATTTTGTCTTTATGGTTACCTGATAAGGTAGGTTCTACTTAACTGATGAGGAAACTGAAGAATAGAATAGTTAAACAACATGTTCAGGGCCCCACGTCTTACAGAAGCAAAGTGAGGTTTGGATCCGGGCATCTGGCACAGAGAACGGACTTCCAGCCTCTCTGCTGTTCTGCCTCCAAGTTAGAGGATTGTTCAGAGCAGATAGAGGAACTGAGATCCTGAAGACTGAAACTGTGGTGTTCTGACTCAGCAGTCATTGCCAAGGCAAAGGAAGCAGTTGAATGTGTATTTCTTACCTGCTTAGAAGGGCGCAGGTTCTGTATCAGCATTTAGGCTATTAGGCTGTTTCCCAAGAGAACGCATAGGAAGTTAGTTGAGGTTCTGTTTCAAAATCGTGCTCTGCAACAAAACCTTCTGTTGGGATTGTGCCTCGATAGTAGAGCGCTCGCCTAGCATGTGTGAGGCCCTGGGTTTGATCCCCCACACCCCCACAGGAAAAAAAAAAAAAGAAAGAAAGAAAGAGAAAGAAATATTCAGTATCTGTGCTCTTCAGTGTGGCAGTGACTAGTCACATGTGGTAATTTTCGAAATGTGGCTCTGCAACTCAGTACCTGAATCCTACATTTTATTTAATTAAATTGTAGAATTTATTATCATCCTAGATTTGGTCCTTGGTTAGCATCCTCAGAAAATCTGATCTGATTAGCATGCTCAGAGCAGCTTCTTATTCCAGAGTTGTACTAATATAGTAACCATCCTTACAAGACTGATGGGGAAAACCAGAATTCTAATTTATGAATTGACAATGATGTACGTGTGTTAGCATGATGAGTATGTTCTTTTACTGGTGGACAGATTTGCTTACTAGATCTTAACTTATATGGCAGCTTAATTGAGAGAAACCTTCAGACTTAAGCCAAATGGCTGCAGCCCTGTCCTTCTGTAGGTAAACTTTACCTAGTAGGTCATCTTATGAACTCAGCTGAGGAGGTGAGATATCTGCTGGTGGGATTGAGACAACCCCATTCAGTTTACTCTGGGTATGGATGTTTTTTCTTAATGGCCAAACCTCTTTTTCTTCTCAGTTTGCTTTTGCTTCCCAGATCTTTCTCCGATTAAGGCCATTCATTTTTAGATAAGTCAGTATATTCAGCTTGAATGCACTCTTAACTTACAAGTCTGAGAGCCCTTTTGTTTTCCTTAAGGTTTCTTCATCATTGCTGTGACTCATTTTGTATTGCTTTCAACTCTAAGAAAACAGTTGAAATTTCTTTGCTTTCCTGTGGCCTCTTTATACTAGCTTATTTAATGTGGTCATACAGTACCTTGTAGAATAGGGACATGTTCAGAAGGCTATATGCCTGGTGTAGATTCTGTTTGCATTGCATCATGTTATTAAATAGTGCTTGTTTTTATCATTACTTTGGGACTTGTTATTCTCTTTCTGTTTTTGAAGTAGAAAGAGTAACATAACCAACTTTGTATTTTAGGAAGTTAATTTTAGCAGGTATATGCCAAAGATGGATTGGGGAGACTTGAAGGCAGGAAGACCTCTGGTCTACTGAGCAGTGATGAAGGTGAACCAGAGCACTGTCAGTGAGGATGATAAGGATGGGCTAGGTTTGGACAGGATGGAGTAGAAGGAGAGATTAGGAACGATAGTGTGACTCTTTAGTTTTTGGCTTGGGCAGCTGAATGAATCCCCCCCCCCCCCCCCCTCCAGGGTAGGAAATACTAGTGGAAGAGATTGGGGGAAGGAGAAGGAATGAGTTCACTTTGGGTTGCAGTGAACTTGAGTTCCTTGTGGGTAAATAGCCTCAAGTAGAGTATCTAATAGGAATATTGGTTTGGAGCTCACCAAAGAGTGCAGGGTGAGAAATATTTGAGAGTTTCTAGCCTCAGTGGTAGCTACTTTTTACCTTAGTTCAGGTAACGTGATTGTTCAAATGCAGATTGGAGAATATGTATATTGGTTATGGGCATGTCAACATAAAAGGGTGGGCTACCAGAGCTACGGGACCAGAACCTGAGAGTGTACATGATATTGACTGAGAGGTCTTCTTACCGATCTCTCCTTTTCATTCTGACCTGGGAATTCTGTTATAACCAACTACTGCCCATTCCTAGTGAGCAAATTATAGACCTTTTGTACTTGGGTTGTGATTTTTTCCTTCCATTTAATTACTAGAAGCACAGTTTTTGAAATGTGTTTTTATTTTATTTATTTTTAATATTTATTTTTTAGTTGTAGTTGGACACAAAACCTTCATTTTATTTATTTATTTTTATGTGGTGCTAAGGATTGAACCCAGGGCCTTGCATGTGCTAGGCGAGTGCTCTACTGCTTAGCCACAAGCCCAGCCCCTGAAATGTGTTTTTAAAAACTCAGAGTTGTCTTTATACAACTTATGTACATTTACAGAAATTCAATTTTATGCATGCGATTACAAAAACAAGAGAAAAAGAATCTAAACAGAGTTAAAAGAATCTAAATAGAAACTTGCCCTTCTCTCAGCCTAAATTCTCGATTGCTTTTTATTTAGCTGTGATTATGGTATTTTGTCCCTACGCTCCCACCATGGTTGACCTGTGGCCTCATACATGCTAGGCAAGTGCTTTCCTCCCCAGCCCTTTATTTTTAATTTTTTGAGACAGGGTGTTTCTAAGTTGCTCAGACTGGGCTCAAACTTGGGATCCTCTTGGCTCACCTTCCAGAGTAGCTAGGATTATATATAGCATGCATCAATGCACCTGTTAAGAAACACTTTTTTTATACCACAGTCTGAGGCCCAAATACAAGCAATTTTACCTATTGTCAGTTGAAGAAACAGTGAACTGTTCCAGAATTAGGGTGAAAATTAGCTGCGTTGGAATTATTGAGATGCTGTGCTGGTCTCCAGTGTGGCAGGGATTTTTAAGCAGATCTTTACTATATTCTGCTTTCACTATATATACTTACTTCAGACTCCAATGGAGACAGGAGTTCATTACAGCTAATGAACTCATCAATCAATACTTGAAAATTTTTTTTTTTTTATAAGTTTCTCTAGAGTCAATAGTGCAATACTATTCTCTTTTTTTTTTTTTTAAGAGAGAGAGAGAGAGAACTATTTATTATTTATTTTTTGGCGGACACAACATTTTTGTTTATTATGTGGTGCTGAGGATCGAACCCGGGTCGCACGCATGCCTAGGCGAGTGCGCTACCGCTTGAGCCACATCCCCAGCCCCGAAAAATTTTTTGAATGAAATATATCTGTGACACAAAATTTAATACAAATAGGAAGTGCTTAGCAAATGAAAAAAGTCTTCTACATTTCTGTGTAACCTTCCTCTATATGTCTCTATACACTGATCTGCACCTAGATTTTTATTTATGTACTTCTAGTTGTAGATGGACATAATAACCCCACCTATTTATTTATTTGTTTTTGTGGTGCTGGGGATTGAACCCAGGGCTTGTGCATGCAAGGCAACCACTCTACCAACTGAGATATATCCCCAGCCCTATGACTCTATTTATTTATTTATTTAAAAATATTTTTCTTTTTAGTTGTAGTGGACACAATATATTTATTTTTATGTGGTGCTGAGGATTGAACTCAGTGAGTGCCTCACACATGTGAGGCAGGTGCTCTACCACTGAGCTACAGCCCCAGTCCTATTTTATTTATTATGTGGTGCTGAGGGTCGAACCCCAGCACTTTACACGTGCTAGGCAAGTGCACTACCACTGCCACTACCCCAGCACTCTCCCCGCCTTTTTAATGTAAAACATGATTAATCATCTTCCATATCCATTCCCAAAGAGCTTTCATGTTTTGTTGAGGTGATCATTTAAAAGGTATGTGTTGATTTATTATACACATATACCATGTTTTGTATAACTAGTCTACTGGTGCATATGTGCGTTATTTCCTGTCTTTTGCTATTAAATGTGATGTTATAAAGAATAACTTTATGTCATTTCACACATGAAGGAGACAGTACAGATATGTTCCGGGCAGATTCTTGGAGGAGGCATTCTGAATAGACTCTTTGAGATATTGGTATAGCTCAGAGGTAGAGCACTGTCCCAGCATGTGCAAGGCCCTGGGCTTAATCTCTAACATGGTGAAAGAAATTTAGTAAAGTTTAAATTTTCCCAGCTATCCCATGAATGTCTTCTGTAGCATCTCCTTCCTTTCAAAAAGCCCCAAACCATACAGAGTGCAGGATCCATGCAGAGTGAATTTAGTTGTGCATTTTTACTGTTTTTTAATTCAGAATAGTAAGAAACTATTTTTTACCTTTTTCTTACCTTTTTCCTCTTTTCCTGGTATTAATTTCTTTGAAGAGCGCAGTTCAGTTAGTTCTCATACAGGAGGTGCAGCCTTCTGTATTCATTTGAGTATTTCTTCATAGTATCATTTAACTTGTAACTGTCGCTCCCATACCTCCTGTAAGCTGGACGTTTGGTAAGATGTATCCATGCGACACATTTTGGCAGGAGTGCTTCCTCATAGGTGAAGGCCTCTGATGTTGAGTCACACCAGGGGGCACTTACTGTCAGGCTGTCTCTTTAGGGGCTGTGCTAAACTCAATCCCACTGCTATGGTGACAGTAGCCACATCTCTTCATATTGAATGTACAGATTTGTGTTATTAGAGAGGAATCTACGGGACACTATTTTGGCACCTCATAAATACCCTTTTCATTTACAACTTTTTACCCAGTGATGTCAGCATCCTAATCCTGAAGTCCGTTATTACAACATGAGTTACAAGATTGTGGTTTTCTTATTGTCCTTCATTCTACGTTTGTGAACTAGCATTCACAGAGTTTCTCCACTTTCCTTGTCTGTGTCACCATACCCGTGGGCTTTTGTTAATTCAGCGTGTTAGCAATCAGATATGATCTTTACTGATGCTCGAATTGTCCCAGATTTGGCTAATGAGGGCCCCTTCTGGTAACTCTTGGTCCTTTATTTATTTGTTTTGTCAGTTGCTGGGGATAGAATCCTGCTTCCTTTTTCCAGGACCCCCTAGTCTTTGTGTATTTCCTGGCATTTTGGCACAGGATGTCCCAGGCTCACCTTGTGCTTTCCTGCAGAGTTGGATCAGCTGTTTCTCCAAGAGGCTTCTAGTTCTTTTTAGTCCCCAGTGATTTCCTATTAGGAACCCAAATCATTGTGGTGAGTTGTCCCTGCCTCTACACCCTATGTTGTTTGGCTTCAAGTTCAGTTTTACTTGAAGCCTGTGATTGGGAAAATGGAAGGGAGCTTATTGATACAATGGCCATCAAATTGTGGTGCACATGGTTACATGAATGGTCAGTTTCATTCATTCGTTATTAAGCATGTACTCTGTTCTAGACACTCTGATAATACAGGAATGCAGAACAGAAGCAGGTGCACACTTTGCTTCCAGTTGTTCTGCAGTCTTTTATATAAAAAATTATAGCATTATGTGAAAACTGGTAAGGATCATGAGAAGTAGTCATACAGGTTATGGAAGTTAGAAAAAAGGAAATTTCACGAGGAACTTTTTTAATATATATTTTTAGTTGTAGATGGACACAATACATTTATTTTATTTATTTATTTTTATGTGGTGCTGAGGATTGAACCCAGTGCCTCACACATGCTAGGCAAGTGCTTTACTACTGAGCTCTACAGCCCAGTCCCTCATGAGGGACTTTTTTTGAAGTTACCCTTTGAGGCCTGGACAGAAATTAGACCTGGATGTATTGGGGCGGGGGGGGGGGGGCGGTCATAGCAAAGATAGCGATGTAAACAGTGTCTGGTAGTCAGTTTGTATGAGGAGGAGCAAGGAAGTGGTTCTGTGAATTGTTGGAGTACAGCTTGTGTGAAGGGACTGAGGTGGATGCATTTGGCATAGTAGATGATGACCACATCTTGGACTTTTTCCTTTAGGTCATAGATTACAGACGGGTAGGTAGCCTATGGATAAAAGAAATCCACAAACAATTCTTTTATTTGGTTTGTACATATTTTAAATTTGGGACATTTTATGTCAAAACACTTCTGGTTTTGTTTGAAAACTGGGGCTTGTCATTGCCCTTTTGGGTCAGAGTTTGTATTTTTCTGTTTGTCACTGCCCCATAAGACTGTCCTCACTCTAGTTGATCATAGAAGCTTTTGAGCTTGTGATCCCTGAATAGATCAAAGGAGGTATGAGCGTGGTGGATGTGGCTTGAGAGGGGAGTTGATTATGGAAGTTTGAGCAAATTTGTGCTTTAAAAGATCACTCTGACAGAGATTTTGGAGGCCGGATTAGAACAGGATAAATTGGAGCAGGGAGACTGTTGGAATATTCCAGGAAAGAAATGACAGGCTGGTAACAGATGGTATGAAGAGGAGGAAGTGAGCCGTTTTAGACATGGAGTGGATAGGTTGTATTGACAGATATGATAGTATATGTGTATGTATCAACAAGAGTGTAAATCCTGCTCTCAACACATGGGGTGCTGGGGATGGGGTCTGCTCAGTGGCAGAGCACTGGCCCAGTGTCTGCAGGCCTCCGCACTATAAAACAGAAGCACAGACGAGGAGTCCTGTTCCTAAGAAGTTTCGCATTCATAAATCTTCTGGAAGTTAGCCACTTGTTATAATCTATTGGTTAACTTTGGAAGACAGTAGTGATAGTTTCATGCATTGTTGTCACCATGTAAAGTTGTTTTGTGACATGTGATTAACATATTTGACAAACAATGTTAACTTCAACCTGGCTGTATTTTTGAAAATTGCATATGAAGTAAATATGCTTTTTTTCTTCTATCACTTTTCCTATAATTATGGAGATAAATTTTCAAATATATTAAATATTTTTAATTTAAAAAAAAAAAAAAATATATATATATATATATATATATATATATATATATATATATATATAACATATTTAATTTTCTCAATCTCTGTAAGTTAACAAAAAAAAGATAGTGAATCTACAAGACCCTGCCCTGTGTGCTTAAAACTGCACCATGTTATGGCCATCTACAGTGTAAATATTTTGCTGGAAATCCTTCATCAGTCAGGGCCTGGCTTCCCCGTTGCCAGTGCCTTTATTCTGGATATTTGTATCACCCTCCACTTGACATGGAGTGAAATGAACATGAAGCCCAGCGTCAGGAAATGAACAAAGGTTGTCAAAAGGGCATTCTACAAGTGTATTTTTATTGTGGATAAAAATTTATTAAGAACATACATCTGAGGTGCACGGCACAGTGAATTTTTACATAAGTGAAATAGCATACAGTGTACCACCAACCCCAGGTCAAGTGCACTTCCAGAGCCCTTGAAGGCTTCCTGTGGCCTGTACCTTACCCCGTCAGTGGACCCTCCCAAACATCTTGTTCTGATCTCTTTCACTGTCATTTTTTTTTAAGATGTTTTTTAGTTGTAGTTGGATACAGTACCTTTATTTTACTTATCTTATGTGGTGCTAAGGATAGTACCCAGGGCCTTGCATGTACTAGGTGAGCGCTCTCCTGAGCCACCACCCCAGCCTCGTCACTATCAGTTCTTAAATCATACAGGTTATGCTCATTTTTGTTCCCCAGTTCATTATTACATTTGTCAAGTTCATCCACTTTGTTTTGTGTAGCTGTAGTTTTTTTCTGGTGTATTATTCTAATGTATGTATAATCCATGGTTTATTCTTTTTTTTGGTTGCTTGAATATTTGGGTTGCTCAATACTTGGCTGTTACTGATAAATATTTGGGTTGCTTCCAATTTTTGCCTGCTATTATGGGTCCCACTTCTAAGGTGGACATAGGCATTTGTTTCTGTTGGATATAAAAAACCCAAGAGTGCAATCCCCAGGTCAGAGGGTGGGCACATATTTAACCTCAGTAGCTACTGCTGAGTGCCTCTTTAGCGCCTGTGCCGGTTCACACTCCCGTCTCCGATGGCGAGTTCAGTCATCACTGGTAGTTGTTTCTGTTTAGCCATCCTAATGGGTATGAAGTGCTATTTATATTGTAGTTTTTGTTTGCTTTTTATTTAATTAACCTTTTTATAGTTGACATTCAATAAAATGTACTCATTGTAAGCATGCTGTTTTGGGTTTTGAGAAATATATACACTCATATCATCATTAGCACAATCAAAATATGGAACATTTCCATCCCCTCAACAGTTCCCTCCAGGGGAACTTGGCAGTCAGTCATTTGCCCACTTCTGCCCCTACCCCCAAGTAACCTGCTTTCTGCAGCTACAGATCAGTTCAATGCATTCTGGAATTTCACATAGGTGGAGTCACATACCATGTACATAATGCAGGTACTTGGTCATGTTGGATTTATTTTGCTCAGCATATTTTTGAGGTTCATTCTTATTGGTTGTACATTCCTTCTTATTGCTTAGTGCATTAGATGATTACATAACAATTTGTTTATTCATTCTACTGAGGTGTCTTTAGGTTGTTTCCGGTATTTGATTATTGTGAATAGAACTTGTGTGGATATTTTTATGAGATTTTTTTGTGAGGATATTTGTTTTCACCTAGTCATACCTAGGGGTGGATTTGCTGGAATAGTGTATGTATAAAGGAAAATGCTGTTTTTCTAAACTCTAACAAAAAAAAAGAACAAAACAAAAATCTAACAATGACTCTGACACCAAGTGTTTGTTTTTGTCCTCACCAAGTAGCTCTCCAATTCTTTGCATGCACTGACTGGTCGTTCTGTAATTCAATTCACTGCTGACCTTACCTGAAATTAACCTTGGATCTTTGAAGTTAGAAGATCCCACAGGACTTCCCTCACTGTTATGCATCAGTTGCAAAACCTCAGGATGCCACCTATATTTCCTGTGACCCCTTAATGTTCAGTAATTTGCTGTAAAAACTCACAGAATTCAGGGAAACATTTATGTTCCTTTGATCAAAGAGTATTATGATGAACACAAATAATTAATCAGATTAAGAGATACCAACGAGGTTGATTCCTCTGGCAGCCAGACCCCATCCTCCAAGAGTCCAAGCTCAGGCCTAGTCAAAAGTGGCTTGTTTTGAATTAGAAGTGGTGGTCTGCTCATTGCTATAATTCAGGGAATTCCAAGGGTTTTAGAAGTTCTTGTGCCAGGGGCAGGGGGTGGAGAGCAGGCACAGCAGGCAGCAGAGGCCAAACATATGTTTAGTTTTTTGAGAAACAGTGGATCTTCCCCCAGGGTGATTGTGCATTCTTACTCTTAGGGCAGCAGTGTACTGTCAGCCTTTTTAACTCTGGCCATTCTGGTAGATGTGAAGTGGTATCTGATTATGGTTTTAACTTATTTCCATAGTGACTAATGATGTTGGCCATCTTTTCATTTGTCTGTTGTCCACTTGAATATGATTTTTAGAGAAGTGACCGTGCAAGTGCTTTGCCGAGCTACATCCCAGCCTTTTAAAACATTTTATTTGATTGAGACAGGGTCTTGTGAGTTGCCCAGGCTGGTCGCAAACTTTCCATTCTCTTGCCTCAGGCTACCAGGTAGCTGGGATTATCAGCTTGAGCCACTGTGTTCTGCTGTCTTCCAGTCTTTAATCCTTAAAAAAAATCAGGTTATATCAAAGGTCGAAAAGTTTAAAGATCTCAATAAGAATCAGGCAACACTTCATTTTATTCAGTAGAGTAACCGTTGACATGAGCCAAGCAGAGGAGACTGGTCTTATAGACAGAAAGGGACTGAAGGAAGCAGAAACAGAGCAAAAAGCAGATTGGTCATCTCAGGGAGGGAGTCCTTCCTTTTGTAGCGTGGTGACAGGAAGTCAGTGTAGAAAAAGGCATCTGTATATCTCAGTTTACCTTTTTGTGTAGGGATTATGGCAGAGGGAACTTCATTTTCAGGCCAGTTCTAACTGAGGGTGCTTGCCAGTTCTCTCTTGAATCCTGCTTTCTCAGCAGGTCAGAGGAGCAGTTCAGCTTGGTGAGATGGAACTTTAGTGTGGGTGACTTTACTTCTTTATTTGGTCTTTTGGGTCCTCAAGTAGGAGCTTACCCCAAAAATAGTGAGCTGTAGTTTTTATTTAACAGTTGTCTTCCTTGGGGGAGTCTGGAAAGGAGTCCTCTGTCAGGTGCACATGGTGCAGTCTTGCACTTTGGTGGTCAGAGGTTTTAATATTAAGTCCAATTATTCAAGTTCCTTCATAGAACCTGTTTTTTTTTTTTTTTTTTTTTTTGGTGTGTGTGTGTGTGTGTCCTATAATCAAAGTTTTTACCTATTCTCAAGGGCTTGGGGACAGTCTGTTTTCTTCTAGAAATTTTGTAATTTTCTATTCCAAAATAATTGTTTCTTATATTCGAGGTTGGATCAAGGCTCATTTCCCCCTTATGTAGTTATTCAGTTAATTTAGCATCATAATTTACATGTATGTTAAAAACAGTTGCAGAGCAGGGAGTGTAGTTTAGAGGTAGAGCGTGTGTCTAGTATGTGTAGAGGCCTAGGATTCCATGCCTAGTATGGGGGAAAATGCTAAATTATTAAAGAAAATCTCCCCACAAACAAAATCAAAACAAATTTGGTTTAAAAATCTTGATTGATTTTGTGATTCTAGAACCACTATTCTACTTTTTAAAAGTAGAATAATTGTTTTAATGAGCTGAGCAGAGGAGATTGGTTTCATAGATAGAGGAGGGCTGAACGAGGCAGAAAGAGAACAAAAAGCAAGCAAGTGGATTGGTCATTTTAAACTTACTTTCCTTGTTAGGTGGGAGACAGGGAAACAGAATAATAGAAAAATATGGCTATATCAGGTTACTTCAGGTTATCCTATGGATTAAAGGATTCAAGGTTAAAGCAGAGGGAACTTCACTGTCATGCTGATTGGCTGTTTAAGAAATTTCTCTCTCTCATTCTCTTAATATCTAGTAAGGTCATGTAACAACTTAATTTTGGTTGGGTGATGTGGACTTTTAGCAAGGGTGACTCCATTTTGATTTTTAGTCTGGTCTCTTGAGGCCTAGTATAGGAGCTTAGTCCAAAACAGTGGCCTCCTATCATTTTGATACAGAATTTATATTTTCTTTTTATGGACATAATCTATATTTATTATAGGAAAAAATGTAAAATAAGAAATAAAAACCCAAAAAGTTTCCTGGTAACTATTTTTATTTATAATTTTTTGTATGTGGTCTTCTTCTTCTTCCTCTTCTTTTCCTCTCTCTTTCTCTTTTTTGGGAACCCAGAGGTGTTTAACTACTGGGCCATATCCTCAGCTCTTTTTTATTTTTTGAGACAGTCTCACTAGGTTGTGGAGACTGACTTTGAATCTGCCATTCTCCTGCCTCAGCCTCCTGAGCTGCTGGTTGGTTACAGGCATGCGTCACTGTGCCTTGCCTTCTTTCCTCCTCCTCCTCTTCCTCCTCCTTTTTAAAGAATTTAACCTTTATTTTCATCGTTGTTGTTTTGTATGTGGTGCTGAGGATTGAACCCAGGGCCTCACCAATGGTAGTCAAGCACTCTACTATGGAGCCACAACCCCTGCTCCTCTTCTTCTTATACACACACATTTCTTCCATGTATGTTTTGTACGTATTTGTTTTTCACATGTATAATTGTTTTACTTTACAGATATAATTATTTGAAAACTAAACAATATGGCCTCTTTCTCATACATTTGTTTTTAATAGGCACCTCCTGTGCCTGGCTAGGTGAGGATTTTTGAAGAGCATGTGTATTTTACATAACCAGAAGTTGTGCCCACTTTCCTGCTTGTCTTTGTGAACATGACATGACAAACCATATTCTCTTGAGTGGAAAACATTTTTGACTCCAGGTTTATGCTATTTTAGAGTTTTTGTTTTTGTGATATTGGGGCTTGAATTCAGGGCCTCATGTATTCTATCCCCAAACCCCTGTTTTAGAATTTTCAAATTTAAAAAATATCCTAATTTGATTAAAGAATTTTAAGATTTGTTTTTTAATTACTAGTGACATCAGGTTTGTATTTCTTTTGTGAAGAAAGGGAAATGTCCCGAAGAAAGGGTAGTATCCTGCCACAGCTCTGGATCCAGGTGGTGGGGAGTATGGCCGAAGAAAATCTTGGGGTAGGAGCTTGGGAGTTTGGTGTGGCTGGGTGGTGCTCCTTTTGGTGATTGAAAGTGCCATCTTGAAGCCAGCTGCAGAAGTCTCCACAGCTCTAGGACGCTCTTCCTTCCTTTGCAGCCATTTCTGCTGTGAGTCAGAAGGTAGGGTTTTGTAGGAGATCCTTGCACTTCTCCCTTGGGCTTTGCTTTCTTACGTGCAGTGAATGCTATTCCCAGTCCAGTCTTTTCTGGTGTTTTTTTTTGGTACTGGGTGTTCAATCCAGGGTCTCACTCATGCTAGGCAAACACTTAGCACTGAGCACACCCCTGGCTTTTTAATTTTTTTTTTTTTTTGAGACAGGGTCTGGATGAGTTGCCCAGGCTACCTAGAACTTGCAATCCTGCTTCAGCCTCTCAAGTCACTGGGATTACAGATGTTCACTGCTGCACTGGGCTATATTATATTTTATAGAAATTCCTTGAAAAATTTATATGTACATAGAAGGCACCCTAGCCAGGTGTCCAGTGCCAGTGTGGGTTGTCCTTTATTTTGATGTTCCTTTGATGATTTTAGTTGTGGTCAAGTAAATGTAGTCAGAAACCCCAACCTTGACACCTTTTTTCCTCTTCCCTCTTGTCTAGTTTTGTTCTTTCTCATACTTACTTTCTGTACTTCAGTCCCAGTGATTTTTTTTCTTCTTCTTTTGTTTCCTGTTCCTCAAGGGTATCAGCTTCTTACTGAGGAGTACCTGAAAGCTTTGTCATTTGTCATCTGTTACTCTTAGGGAGGCTTCACTTCCCTTCTTCCCGGACCAGTTAGCCTGTGCTTGTCATTTCCAGTTGAGCTCAGTTCACCAGGGACTGGGTCTAGGTCCCCTGGTACCTTTATAGGTTAGGCTCCCTTATAAAGCTCTGGCAGCATTCACCCCTTTATTCTTTATAGCTGTTCACAAAATTGTAGTTGATAAATGTATTGAGTATTCCTCTGCTAGACAGTCAACTCTTTTGCTAGAAAGTAATCTCCAGGGGTACAAAGATCATTTCTGTTACATTCTGTTTATTTCCAGCGTCTGCTGTAGTACTGGCCAAACAGTCCGGTAGTTGAATGAAAGAGTAAACTTGGGAGGGCAGATGAGAATTACTATCTAGTATCCAGTCTGTATGTGCTTTTAAAGTAAATTAATTCATTCCCTAAATTCTTGGTGTTTTTTGTTTCAATAACTAAGCATAAACAATTTGATCCTAAAATCAAACATAAATTCCTTTCAAAAAAATTGAGAAAGCATCCCTGTTTTCCCTCCAGATTATATTTTTATACTGTCATTGACTTGTAAAAATTGTCCAGGTAGTTTCACTTTACTTAACTGTCTTTTGAAGGAGATATCAGTGGCCTTAACTGCTGTCCATCTGTCCTTCCTTCTCCCCTTCCCTCCCTCTTTTCCTGTGTTGTAAGCAGTGATTAATAGGATCACTATTTCTGTTAGTTGCTTCCTGTGGTCAAGTAAATTTAGTAAATGCTGCATGTAATCTCCTCCTCTTGGAAATCAAATTGATAATTGTCATTTTAATAATGAGTTTACCAACATTTTCCAAACTTTCTGACCCCAGAACTCATCTCCCTCTTTATTTTGGTTGAAACCTATGTGATCCCAGGGACAAATTTTGGGAAGTGCTCTGCTTCATGATATTTGTGTATTTTATCTCAACTCTTTTTTTGTTCGCCAAGAGTCTTTCTGTCACCTTACCAATTCAGGAGGGAAGGAACTGTTAATGCCTACTGTTTGTCAGATTTATATCAACTTTACTTTTTATCCTGTGCTATGACCTTGTTATGGTATGTTTTCCATATTTTATCATGTGAAGAAATGTGGACCGAAGAAGGGAATTACTTTTTGCTCGAGGTCACATAGCTAGTCAAGAGATAGATTTTATTTATTAATTTTAATGTTATCTTAATTTATTTACTGTAAAGCCTGTGCTTTTATTCTCCCCAGTCCAGGGTATGAAAAGAAAAACTATGGATTATTTTAGAGACTGCAGCTCTAGCCAGCACCTTAGTATGAGGAGCATTAGGGAGCAGGCTGGGGCTCTTTGTTGTTGTTTGGCTTGTATTGGGGATTAACCTTGGGGATGCTCTACTACTGAATTACATCCCCAGCATTTTAAATTTTATTTTGAGACACGCTCTTCCTAAGTCACTCAGGCTGGCTGGCCTTGAACTTGTGATTCTCCTGCCTCAGCCTTCTGCCTGGCTGACTTGGGGCTGGCTTGGGGATCTTAAGAGGGCCAGAGGCCCAGGGCAGGCAGAATTTCCAGGATGTGGGTAGATAGCAGCAGCAGGTTCTCAGTTGGGGCATTGGGAAGAAAAGGGGACAGCCTTGACTGTCTCTGGCCAAACTGTCCATGTAGCTCTTAAATTATTTCCTCCTCCTTTCTCCCCATTATGGTGCTCTTGTGTGCTGCTGCTTTGTTGGCATTCGAGGCTGCTTTTCCCTGGTGTCACAACTGGTGCTGATTGAGTTTCTGCTTTGGTGTGCGCACTCAGGTACCGTGACTTGCCTGAGGTCACAGTATTGGGCCCTGGGACCTTAACCTACCTCTGCCTGTTCTTTTTAAACTTCAATAAATGTATTCACAAGAGAAACTTAGACCTAAGCTATTAAAATCTATGAAATCATTGGTTTGCTGTGCTAGTTATGTATGTCTTTTGATATAGGTTTAAATTAAACATATAGCTATTAAACACTAAAACTCCTCACATACCAACGAAACCCTGGGACACATTGCTTACATTCATTCATTTGTCTCTCCATCCGTTCATCCATGAATTATTCAGTATGTATCTGTAAAAGATAAGACTGAAAGACAAGACTCTTAAACACACACAATTCCATTCACACTTAAAAAAATGAACAATTTCTTGAAAGTATCAAATATCAAATATTTGTTATCTCATAGTTTTTTAAAATTAATAGGCTTAATTTTGTGGAACGTTTTAGATAGTACAGAATTTTTATGTGCTTCCTTCCCACCCCCACGGTTTCCTTTATTTTTAGTGTTTATGATAATACATTAATTTGTTAGAACTAATGAACTAGTATTGATGCATTTTTATTAACTAAAATCTAAAGTTTATTTAGATTTTCCTAGTTTTTACCTAATGTTCTTTTTCTGTTATAGGATTCCCAATGTCCTTAGGCTTAGTTGTTGTGTATCTTTAAGATTTTCTTGGCTGTGACAGTGTCTTAAACTTTGCTCATCTTCAATAACCTCATCAGTTTTCAGGAGTAGCGGTCAGCTACAGTTAGGATGCCTTCCATTGGAATTTGTCTGCTCTTTTTCTCAAAAATCTTTTTTTATAGTTTGTTTTTTGAATTCAGAATCCAGACTTAGTTCACACATTGCATATAGTTAATATATTTAATATAATAAATCTCTTTGAGTCTGTAAAATTTACCTCTCCCATCTTTTTTTTTTTTTTTTGGCATTTATTTATTGAAGAAACTGGTTGGTTATTTATTTGTATAGCTTTTTACATTTGGGGCATTTGCTGATTATGTTAGGTCTACAGAGTCTGTTCCTTTTTATATTTCTTGTAGATTAGTTGCTAGACCTAGGAACTAGGGATTAGGATTCAGTGTATTTCTGTCTCAATTAAAAAATAGGAAAAACAAACAAAAAACACCAAACCTGCATAAAACATGCATTTCCTGCATAAAACAGAAAAATGCAAAGCCTGTGTTCTTTCCACTGTGCTGTTGTGCTTTTCAAATTATGATGTTCTCTGTTCTTTCCAAGTATGTGATCCTTGGTGAAACCAGACCTCTGGTGCATCTGCATTTTCTGGGGTTGAGTTAGGCACTGTGCAACAATAAGGCTGTGGGTAGCAGCGGGGCACAAAGCAGGCTCCACTTTTAATAGCCACGCTTTGTATCTGCAGTGGTTTGTAGAGCTTTGCAATCTTAGATGATAAATGCACTCTCTCTCTCTCAGGTCATTTACTTATCTGGTGTTTGTATTTGGTCACCTCAGTGCTTAGTTGGAATAGAGTGCCCAGAAAGATGTAGGTCAGCTTTTTCAGTATTGTGTTTCACAGCTCTTTGGAAAATCTAGGCTCATTTTTTCTTGTTGTGCTTTCTTTCTACAGTCTTCTTAGAATTTTGATTCGTTTATTTTCTTCTTTCACTAGGATCTGTGGTTCTAACATGAGTGGAATATTTGTGGTATCTTTAGTTTTGAGCACTTATCAGAAAAATAAAACAACATCATAGAAAAGTAAAAATAAATTTAAGAATGTTTCAGTGGGGGCTGCAGTTGTAGCTCAGTGGAAGAGTGCTTGCCTAGCATGTGTAAGGCATTGTGTTCCATCAGCACCACATAAAAATAAAGGTATAAAAATGAAAATAAAGGTTAAAGAAAAGAATGTAAAGGTTAAAGAAAAGAACGTTTCAACAGAACAAAACTGCCTCTTTCTTACCTTGACCATGTGGGGTACCTCTTTGGTGTTTTTTGTTTGTTTGTTTTTTGTTTTTTAATATTTTTAGTTGTAGTTGGACACAATACCTTTATTTTATTTTGTTTTATTTTTTATGTAGTGTTGAGGATCAAACCCAGGGCCTTGCACATCACATGCTAGGCGAGCTCTCTGCTGCTGAGCCATAATCCTAGCCCCTCTTTGGGTTTTGTCTTTTTTGTTTGGACTAAATATTTAAGATTTGTTGTTATTATCCAGTTGAAAGTCATAGAAAACCCAACTCATACAAAACCAGCCTAAGCCAAAAGAGGGCCCTGGGTAGGTGTGGATCCAGGTTCTTCTTGGACTCCTCAGGGCCGTCCTAATAGCAGTGCCAGCTTTCCCTAGCGAGGGCAACCTGATGGCATCAGTGGCTGTGGTTCTAGTCCTCATCTTTGTTGTCAAACTCAGTGGGAAGAAGTTTCCTTTCCTCTGGCTCCCATGGAAGTCCTGGGAGTTGACAGTGTGCGTTTATCATTGCATCAATCACTAGCCAGAAAGCTACTGTGTCTGCCCTCCGCCCCAGAAGCTTTCAGCGTCATGTTCTTCTCCAGCCTCCTAGTCAGGTTTGTTCTGGACTTTATATGTTAATTATTTGATGACCAGTGTTTATGAAGCTTTTGTATACAAACCCTATAAGGACCTGAAAACATTAAGCTATAAATTGGTAAACCATCTTACTCACTTACTTATAAATTGTTTTATTTCGTATTATTTTTTTGTAAGTTATAATAATGTAATTGCAGGTTTCACAAATTATGACTAGTGAGTACATTTTTTACAAGAAAAATTATTACTCTTTTTTCCTGTTTATAGATCAGTTTTTGGCTTTCTATTTTGAGTATTTTTCAAAGTAATTCTACTCTCTCAGTGTCTCACCTCCAAATTTGTTCCTCTGTAGACCTTTTTTTTTTTGCTCCTGGCGATTGAACCCAGGGCCACTTAACCACTGAACTACATCCCCTGCCCCCCCACTTTTTTTTTTTTTTTTTTAAATTTTGAGGGAAGTCTTGCTAAGTTGCTAAGGCTGGCTTTGAACTTGCCATCCTCCTGCTTCAGCTTCCTGAGCTGCTGGGGTTACAGGTGTGAACCACCATGCTCGGCTTGTTTTTCTGTAGACTTTTATATCATCAGTTAAAATATGGGTGAATTACAGATTATTTTTTCCATAAGTGCAGCTGAAAATGTCTCCACAAGATTTGTCTGCTGCTCCTCTTAATTCTGTATTCTTTCAGAGTTACTAAAAAAAAATTATTATGATGCTTTGCAGAACATCATGACTGGTTGCTTATAGCCAAGTCATTCAAAGAGTTATTAAAACAACAAGTTGAATAGGGTTTTTGCAAGTCAATAAACACTCCAGTGTCTCTGAAATTCCTGTGGGGTTTTCCATCCTGATTTTGTCAGTTCCTTTGTGCAAGAAGTTCCATTGTTGTGTTTTCCCCATGTTCACATGTACACATGCAAAACAGTCTGTAATCTGCTGCTGACTTTCTTATAACATTTGTTTAGCAGTGATTATCTACTGTTAGGGCTTTGTGCCTTCAAGGGGTGCATACAAACAGCACAGGAGGAGAGATTTAAAGGACTGTTTTAAGAACATGAAACAGAATGGTTATAAAGTCTTTTTCAGCTCCAGAATTCAGTGAAATCCCTGGCTTCAAGCAGTGAGAACGCCCCTTCCCCCTTGCCTGCAGGACAGAGAGATGGGGACGAATCAAACTGCCTGGCTGTGCTGGGAGGCTCAAAGCAGGTTCATTTGTTCTGAGAACCCAGTGGTCTGTAAGGCACACAGCTTTATTCTTAGGTGAAACCAAAGTCAGTTTAGAATATAAGAACAATATGTTGTATAAGAAAAAATCGCAAGTGTAAAGTTTACTGTAAAATAAACTAAGTGTTGATAAAATGTCTCCACCCCCTTTAAAAATTTTTTTTTTAGTTGCAGAATGATGCAATATCTTTCATTTTGTTTATTTACTTTTATGTGGTGCTGAGGATCCAGCCCAGGGTCTCGAATGTGCTAGGCGAGTGCTCTACCACTGAGCCCTAAATATGCCCCTTTTTATTAGTTTGACTACTCACTTTTTTTCTTTTGGACAACTCACTTTTCTTGCTATTCCTAGCTAAAGGAGCAAAATTTAGATCACCACTGTTTTCTAAATGTGTGTGTGTGTGTGTATGTTTGAATGTGTGTGTGTGTGTATATATATAAAATTAAACATAGACTCTATTAACTTGGAATATGTGTTTATTTGGATTAGGGACTGGTTAAGTCTCCAGAAATAACCATGTATTTTCGAAATGAGCAGTATTTAGAAAATAGTGGAAGGCTTGTTTAAGTGGTATAAGGTTTGAGTTCACACAGTTTTTTAGAAGGGCCAACTTTCCTTTTGTAGGTGCTTATTTAGAACTCACAGTGAGACAAGGATTATGTTAGATTGTAGAATCGTTGGAGAGTCGTTGGAGGGAATAAATCTACAAAAGATGAATTTAATTTACTTTTTGTGGTAGTTGGGATTGAACCCAAGGGCATTCTTCTGTTGAACAACATCCCCAGCCCTTTTTATTTTTTATGTGGAGACAGGGTCTTGTTAAGTTGCTGAAGGCTGGCTGGTTAACTTGCAATCCTCCTGCTTCAGCCTCCCAAGTTACTGGGGGTTATAGGTGTGCCCCACCATTCCCAACTGCTTATCTTTAAAATATTTTGTAGCATTGAAATGTAACTATGTTCCTCTCTTTAGCGAACTGGGAAATAAAATAATAAATAATATGTGCAGAAAAAAATTTTTGAAACCAGAATATTTGGTTTGAGAATTTCTTTGTTAGCCGGGCACAGTGATGCACATCTGTAATCCCAGCGGCTTGAGAAGCTGAGGCAGGAGGATCATGAGTTTAAAGCCAGCCTCAGCAAAAGCTAGGTGCTAAGCAATTCAGAGAGACCCTGTCTCTAAATAAAATATAAAAAATGGCTGGGGATGTAGCTCAGTGGTCAAATGACCCTGAGTTCAATCCCCTACACTCCCTCACCCCCAAAATAAATAAAAAGAATTTCTTTGTCATCTGTTGAAGCATTTCGTTTGCTAGCCTATATACTTTTTTTTTTTAAGAGAGAGAGAGAATTTTTTTTTAATATTTATTTTTCAGTTCTCGGCGGACACAACATCTTTATTTGTATGTGGTGCTGAGGATCAAACCTGGGCCGCACGCATGCCAGGCCAGCATGCTACTGCTTGAGCCACACCCCCAGCCCAACTTTTTTTTGAATAAATAAGCAGTTTAGAATGAAAAAACTAAAATAGAAGTTATATTATGGTCTGACTATAAAATTGAGTCAGACTTTGAGAGTAGATGTAATAATAGTCCTCAAGTCATCTTCTTGAAAGTGGTATCTCTTCCTGGAACAAATGAGAATGTTTGTTTATTATACTGGGAGAAAAAAGTTTGAGTTCCCATGTGTTCTAACGTTCTTTTTTTAAAAAAGGCCAACTTTGTCCTCTCTTATGACAGTAGAGTAAGGATTTTAGGTTGGTATGCTGGAGGACAATTAGACTTGCGTTATGCATTCATTTTGGTGAAGTAGGTGGAGGATCCTGTAGGGATGTAACCAGCACTGTATTTGGTATGCTGTCTTGGTCCATTTTCTGTTGCTGTGACAAAGTACCAAAGCTGGGAACTTATTAAGAAAAGAGGTTTATGGAGATCAGTTTTAGAGGCAGGAAGTCTGATGAGATCAGGTGACCAAACCCCTTTGTTTGGTCTCTGATGAGGTCCACATGGTGGATGGCATTACAATGGCAGGAGCTTGTGTGGAAGAGATCACATGGTGAGCCAGGGAGCCAGGGACTTCTTGTTGTGTAACAGTGCACTCCCAGGAACCAACTGGGTTTCTGTGAGAACTGTGTTATTCCCAATGTGGCAGTGACCTAACTAACCACTTTCACCTGCCCTTCACCTCTTAATACTGTCAATTAGGGACTAGAGCTTCAGCACATGAACCCTTAGGGAACAAACCACATCCAGACCTTAGGGAAAGGATAGGAACCCTGGTATAGACAAGGAGATCAGATGTTTCTCAGTTCTGGATAATGTCTAAAGAACAAGACAGCTTTTTAGGTCCTCTGACTTGGAAGTCCTCTCAGGTGTCACACAGTATGGAGCATGGATGATCACAGTTTTAGAAGTGGTGGCCTCATAAGTGGGAACACTGTTACTTAGGAGTATCTGACTGGAGACCCGAGGTATCCAGAAGTCACAGGCAGCGAAATGAATTAGAGTCGTGTCTTTATCACTCAGTGCATCCAAACCCTGATAGCTCTAATTCCCCACCTGCCCTCTACCCACATTGAAGAAGAATGACCTGGAACTAAGGGGCAAGTGCTGTCATCAGATCCCCAAAGAATGGTGAAAATGCCATATTCTCTTTAATCCTGGAGAAGACAGGATCGAGAAGCCTGAACACTGTATTGCCAATGTATGTTAAGTATGTCATACTTTTTCAGATACAGTATCTGAAAAAGTATGACAGGCAAAAAGAATAAATAAAAATCCCCTGTGTTTAATTCATATTTACTAAATAAAATAAGACCCTGAGTCCTGACTTGTTGCCTTTCTTCATTTACTATTTCTTGAACCCTTCAGCGTATGGGGGCTTCCTTCCTACATGCTGTACACTTCCCACTGCTCCTACAACATGATTTCTGTTGGGGAGATGTAATATTCTGTCTTATGGGCAGTCCATAATTTATGGAAACAGTTCCTACTGTTGACATCTTTCCTTTGCTGTTGTGAGCAGTGCTGTGATGAATATCTTCTTTTTAGCTATATATATATTTTTTCCCCTGTGAAATTGCTGAATCAAATGATAAGCATGTTTTCCGAGTCTTGAATGTGTATTGCAGAGGTGCTCACCAGAAATTGTGCCTCTTACACTCCCATCAGCAGTAGAGATGAGTGACAAGCAGATAAAATTTAAAAATAAGCCAGGGGAACTTGCTGCTTTAGGGAGTTTAATGTCAGGCAAAGGATGTGACAGGCAGTGTCACATAGGTTAGGTATAGATTAGGTAAAAAAGCAAGGAATTTTGGACTCAGAATTGCAATTCTGCCCCTTTTGATGTCTGACAAGTTATTTGATATTCCTGGTCCTCAGCTTTTCCTCTGTTAAACTCAGGTACCCATCTGGCCAAAGGTGGCGAGAATTGACCACAGTATAGTTGTGCAGTACAAAGTTTGTATCCCATCCCAGTTTGTTTCTTCTCTGTAAAATTATTTAGCATTTTCTTTGGAAATGAGCATGCATTCACAGGGGAGTGCTGTCTGAACAGCTTTCCCAGTTGGACCACAGATGCAAAGTGGCGAAAGCCCAGATGTACTGAACAGTATTCAATTTAACAAACTGAATTTAACTATTCTTAAATTCTCTCCAGTGTCAGGGTTGAGGTCTTGGATAAACCCACTGGGATTGGAGAAGCCCAATCTGACCTGGCAGTTGCTGTGGAAATCTATTCCTCCTTTGCAACTGATCCCCAGTGTGGTCCTGGGCGACAGAGGACCTGCGTGGCTATGCCGGAAATAGATTATTTTGTTACATCTTGTTCTGGAATGCTGCTTGGAATAGAGTTTCCGCTTCCCCCTTTGTAGAGCTCATTCTTCTCTCTCCAGTTCTGAAAAACTTGGTGACAGTTTTTAGTTGTAGGTGTTAGTTGTGAAGCAGATAAGAAAGATTTTTTCCCCCTGTGGATTCCCTCAGAATAAGCCATTATGATTTTGATGTTTACTACTGTTGTAGGGATCACTAGGTAAAATATTTTTATAGCGTCTAGCATTTTTATACATTTTAAATGACAGATGTTTAACATGGACTCAACATTCATTGGAAAAGAATTTGTTTATTTAAACTGTCAAGTTACTGTTAGTTTAAAGTAAAGCATCACTTAAAATTATACAAGGGAGGCTGGGGTTGCAGCATTTTGATAGGGAATCCGCCCGGTGTGCCAAGTATCAGGCCCTGGGTTTGATTCCCAGCACTGCAAATAAACAAACAACAACAAAAGGTAGTATTAAAGTAGTACGTAAGTACTAGGTGGTCATTAGACAAATCAGAAAATATGGGTGAATAAAAATTTAAAAAGATGGGCTGGGGATATAACGTAGGGTAGAATTCTTGCTTGGTGTGTGTGAGAAGCCCTGGGTTCAATCCCCAGCATCACAGTGAAAAATAAATAAAAGAAAATGATTCTTTGTCTCTTTTTAAAAGATGACCATGAAGATCCATTGTAGTTTTGTTAGTGTTTAGGTTTTGGTGTCTCACCTTACATAATCACTCAAGATGAGGTAATTGAACATTAAGGTGATTTTTAAAAATGTAGTATTTACAGATTGGGCTTTGGCTTTGAGTTCTGTTCCGCTACTGTTTATAGGGATCACCTATAACCATCAAACTCATAGATGTAAAGTATTTGAATCACTAAAACTTGACCAGATATAAGTTTAGTTTTCCCCATTCGGCTCTTCCTTCTTTCTTCCCATGCTGTTTCCCCTACTCCCCCATTTTTTTAGTACTGGAAATTGAACCCAAAGTCTCCCTTGTGGTAAGCAAATGCTATTTTGAGGCAGGGTCTTGCATTGCCCAGGCTGGCTTTGAACTTGGGCTCCTCCTCTTTTGGCTTTTGGAGTCATGAACTGGCACCACCATCTGGCCCCATTCCATTTCTTTCCTTACTGTATATATTAGCCCCCAAATATCCTGTGATATAGTATCTATGACAAGAAAGCATGTAATTCTAAAATATAGTTGCTGAGTATTAAAATGTTAACTCTTGGTTGTGTGTCATGTTTACTGTCAAATTTTGTTATAAAAAATTGCATTATATGCAAAAGAAAATGTTACACATATTGACTGTGGGCCAGTATTATTATTATTATTTTAAAGGCTATAGAAAATACCTTTAAATCATGAAATAACTTTTACCCTACCACCTGAGTACTGTATTATGATTTTTTATTTTAAAAGCAAAAGAAGGCTGGGTGTAGTGGCGCACACCTATAATCCCAGTGGCTCTGGAGACTGAGACAGGAGGGATCGCAAGTTCAAAGCCAGCCTTAGCAAAAGCAAGGTGCTAAGTAACTCAGTGAGACCCTGTCTCTAAATAAAGTACTGATGTGGAGATGTGGCTCAGTGGTCAAGTGCCGCTGAGTTCAATCCCTTCCCCACCCCACCCCAAAAAGCAAAAGCATTAGTTATTTTGTTGAGAGTTGGCTAATTCTTATAGGTTACCATTAAAAGTTAACTTGTAGAAGCCTAGGTTCTGAATTTTAGGAGGCTCTTCTAAAAACTTTGTAGCCTTGTTTTCATTATAGATACTGTTTCTCCTTGAAAAGCAACAGTTTCAGAAATAAAACATAATAGTTTCTAATTTGGATTAACTTTAATGCTCTCTCTGTTTTGCCTTGAGGTGAGGACAGTCTTGAAGAGAAGCTGCACAGAGCTCCAGCCCTCAAGCCTAGGTGGTTCATGCCCCTGGAGCCCATTTTCTTGCTGTATAATTCCTCAGGATCATTCCCCACTCCTGGCTAGAGGTTCTCAATGGAGAATGTGTTCCTGCCAGGTGACTACCACGAAGTCAGTCATTCATTTTACTCCTATGTGTCTGGTAGCCCTGTGTCATTATCCTGACACTCTTAGTTTTATATCTTACAAGGAGGACATGGGAAATTTTATGTGAAAAAAGGACTTTGAGTATGAAAGTTGTAAGTATTGGCCCTTATTTCCACTCTTTGTAGCTTAGTTGAAAGATATTGGTTGTAAACCAAAAATACTGTATTCTAGGTTCTCTAAGAATAAACTTTCCTGTTTCACTTTTCTTCAAGTCATGCTTTGCTGTAGCTGTCATAGCCCATTCCTCTGCTTAAAATGATTTAATAGCTGTCTCATCATTGCATCTGGCAGTGATTTGAGTAATAAAAATTTTGATGTCTCACTTGAAGGAATTACAAGATTCAAACACTATTAAAATTTATTAGTCTTTAAAAAATTGACTCTATCTATAAAAACATCCTTGGATTTGATCTTGTTTACTTCTACACTTTATCATTGGGTTACTGTTGTCAGGTTTCTTTTTGCTTGTTTGTTCCCTACATATTCTAGAAAACGTGGGCTTTTTATTTAATGCTGGTTTGAGTTGCTGGCTTTGGCTTTATATTATTCTTTTTCTCTTACTCCTGGTCAAAGAACCTTTCTGTCACTCACCCATTCCTTACGTGTTACATGACCCACTTCTGTTTTTTTCTGTCAAATATTGTTGAACAGTATGTATGCTGCATTGGGAAAAAAAAAAAAAAATCTCTGTATACATGGATATAAAATGGGACCACATGCTTGGAAGGATTGGCAATTTATTATTATCTGTCATGTGTAGTTTAAGAGATGTCATCTTACAGGTTGAAATCCCATTTTTGCTAGATAGTATAGAAGAGGATTCTGTGGTTGGGCCCTTTCCTCATGTCATACTTCAATATTTCAATGTTGAATTGGCTGCGGATTCTTGCACAGGATGTGTCATCTTTTAGTTCTTTGGCTTTGCTTGTGTTATTTATTCTAGAATAAATTTCTTTCTCTTCCCCTGACTGCCACCTACTTATCCTTTGTGGCTTAGTTCAGGCATCCTATTTCCTTGGGAGGTTGTCTATTTGTGGTGTGTGTGTGTGTGTGTGTTTTTACACTAAACACTCTTGAGATTTTCTCCTGTGAACTACCTGAGGAAGGAAAGAATACATTAATTGCTTTTTTGTGTGCACATAGATATAAGTTCAGATAAGTTTTTTGTTGAATAAAACAGTGCATTTAAGACACTCAACTTGGTTATTTCAGGCATGATGATAGAAGTTAGAAGAAACTGATAATGATTCTGTGGGAAGTGGTTTATCAAAAAAGATTTGGGAGCGGGTGTAGAAAACCTGCAATGAAGCAGATTTCTAAATCAGAGTAACATTAGAGAGATGATTAACATAAAATACATCTATGGGTAGCTTTTAAAAGAATTGCCTCTTTGAGAAGGAATCAGGGCAGGAGGTTCAAAACAATCCCATCTAGAAACAGACTAGAGTTAAGCTTTTGTGAACATTTCTTCATGCCAGCCAATCAGAAGACAAGGTGCCTGAAACCACTTTTTCCTTTTGATTTGTGGTTCCTATGGTAATAGAAAGAGAGCTTAGGACATTTCTCTCCTACCTCTCTTAATGAACTTTTAGCTTCTGAAAAATGCGAAAAGCTACTGTTCTTGTCTTTACTGACTTAAAGTGTTGTTTCTGCAGAGTGGCCCTGGTATTTTTGATTGTATACTGGATATGGCAAAATTAATAAATACATATCAGCTTCTTTGGCTAATGTTATTTCATCTAGAACCTGCAAATTCAATCTAATTGGCTATTTGCTGTTTATACCAGAACCCAGAATGAATCATTTCCTGTTTTCTATGAACAATCCTGAATTAAGAATACTGGTCATTACAAGCAACTAAATATGAAATTATAACAAACATTTTCGAGTTTTTCTATATCCCTCAACATTCCTCCTGGGTTTCTCTTGAATTTGAGAGTAAAGTCTTTGAAGGAAAGAGGCTTAGTTTATTTTGATGTTGGCTTAATAAGTAGATCAATAAATATTTGTTAAAATTGGTTAAGTATCCACAGTATCAGAGTTACGTTCCTGAGATGTATTTTAACAATAGTACAGTAATCCAGAGGTTTAATAATAGACCACTGTAAGTTGTAAAAAGGCAAAGAAAAAGATAATAGTCTGCATTGTGATTATAGCTGAGTTGAAAACATGTTTTTCATTATTTAGGTAAAGAATGATGGATAATAGTTTATTCTAGAATGATCAACATAGGTTTCTTACCAAGTTCCTAAATTTAAAAATAGAAACTTCAAAAATCAATTAATGTTATGGTCCTAGATGCATCTTAATGCTCTTTAAATTGATGAATGTGGTACTTTTATTTTTATCCATTATTTTCAAATTGGATCAATGTCTTCCTGGTCCATTAGGCAAAAGGAACCTTTTCTGAGCACCGAGTATGGGTTCTTTTATTAAAAGATAGGTGTTTCCTAGAATGGCATTTTCCATTGAGTAGTGACTATTTTTTTCCCCCCAGCAGTGTAATTGATCACTTAGCTCTAAGGCAGTTGCTTGTAGGGCAGTTCTAATATGTTTTAACTACCACCATCTTTACTTTACCAAATGGATAATAACACTGATCTTGAATTTGGAAGATCCTAGTTCTGATCTGAGAGTGGAGACCTGTTGGATAGGTTTTTGGCAGTTGCATCACAATACCAGATTGAGTGATGCCTAGGGTCAGACTGTCTTGGTATATTCTGTTCTGAAGCAGATAGTATAAGCTGTAGAACAGAGCGAAAGGGACCCTGACCCCAGTTCTGGGGTGAAATCAATCCCAGCTCCCACTGAACATTACTTAATCTCTTGAGCCTATATTTTCTCTTCTCAGTGTTGGGGAAAGTAATGCCTATTATGTGAGATTATTGTGCAAATGAGATGAGATAGCTTTTGTATCTTTCTACTGTGGGATCTAGCATGGTGGTGACACCTAGTAGACCCTTAGTAAACACTGACATAGTTCTTTATACCACATAGTATCTACTGTGACTTGTTATAAAGGTAAATTCTTGGAAATAAGAACCTTAGAGGGTCCTTTAAAACTCTATATCAAGCTTTAAAAAAGCTTTAACACCAAATTTGTAATGAATCCTTAATATTTTGAAATAAGTTAACAGAAAGTTTGCTTTATGGCAATTTTAAGTATTGAATAGATCATTAGAAGTTAGAAAACTATGGGAAGATAGTTTTTTGATTGTTAATCTGAAATCAGGGGTTCGAGGTCTTTAAGAGTTACTTCCAGTTCTCATACTCTGTGATTTTTTTTTTTAAATGAATGTGAAACATTGCCTTAAAAAAGTTCTAGATCCCAAGTTATCAGCAGAACAGTCATGTTAACTTGCAGAGAGATCTTGACTCTTCTTACTGAATAAATGAAAATCAATTTGCAAGTGAGTTTAAGTGTTAATTTGATATTATTATCTGAGTGCAGGTGTAAACCTTAAACTGTGTCCTGAGATCTGTGTGGATCAGATAACTACAAAGTTTCTAAAAAGGAAACCTAAATTTAACTACAAGATATTGGGAATTTATTTAAATGAAATAAGCCATATAAATGTGTAGCCGGGTGTTGTGGCACATACCTATAATCCCAGTGGCTCAGGAGGCTGAGATGAGGATTGAGGGTTCAAAGCCAACCTCAGCAGTTTAGTGAGACCCTAAGCAACTTAGCAAGATCCTGTCTCTAAATAAAACACAAAAAGGGCTGGGAATGTCAGTGTTAAGCGTCCCGGTTCAATCCCTGGTACAAATAAATAAATAAATAAAAATAAAAAACAGAAAAAAAAGTGTAAACATGTTAGTGCATGCTGGTATAAAAATTCTTTTAATAAGAGTGTGCTAGAATACCACTGGGTAGAGAATTTATCTTAGTGGAATCAGAGACAGGATTAATTTCTCTTT
Organism: Marmota flaviventris; assembly: GCF_047511675.1. Lineage (NCBI taxonomy): Eukaryota > Metazoa > Chordata > Mammalia > Rodentia > Sciuridae > Marmota > Marmota flaviventris. Next base: position 10,453,280 of record NC_092502.1, read on the forward strand.
CTAACTCTGCTCTCATTTAGCTCTGTTCCCTTGCACCTTGGACAGGTTGTTGTTTTAACAAATCAAACTTTCCTCTCCTGGTTCTTGGTTTCTTCATCTGTAAAGTTAATATCTATCTTTCAGGGGTTATTTTGAGCGTTTACTATGTCAGCTGTCTAATAAATAACAGGAGCTTAATTAATGACAGCTACTTTCATCATATTGTACAAAAATGTTTTCAGCATCTTTTCTGTGGTTGGCATTCTATGATAAGTAACTGTTGGGACAACAAAGTATGTGTGCCTGGAGTGTCAGTGATGCACTGCTACTGTGTCATCACTGTGACAAGCTGTGGCTGTTATAAGCTCTGGAATTAGTGCTCACATTGGAAATGTATGGTGTTTTCTTTGTTACCAGAGAGCTGCTCAATTTTTTATTCCATTCGATTCTTCTGATTTTGAATTCTTAAGTGCCTTTTTAAAACAATCTCAATATTGTTTACATTAAGGGTGAACTAACTAGTAAGTGACAGATGTTGGATAGAACCCCAGGTCTGATCTCACGCAAAGCCATCTTTGCTTATATTGTAAATGAAGTGAGCATAGAATTTATCCCCCACACCAGAACTCTTTGAGAGTGAAAATTATGCTTGGACAATTAGTGTAAACCAGGAATGTCACAAGCAAATGAGGATATTTGGCTATCCTATTTATAGCCAGAATGAGCAAATTTATGACTGTGAGTCTAACATTTCTGCACTATTTTGATTAACCTAAGCACCCACCTTCTTTTTTTTTTTTTTTTTGGCATGGTTATTGATTTTTGCCATAGTAAATTAATTGCTCTTAGATCTGAGACATATTTATTGAATACCCTAGTCTAATGGTTATTAAATACCAGCCTTATGCTCATTTTTAATATACTTTTCCCCACAATTCCTTTAAAACCAGCAGGCTTCTTAAAAGGGTTTTGAAAGGATAAATCAGTTAAGATTTAAATTCATAAGACTGTCAAGTGGACTTGTGCAAGAAGTCCACATGGGCATCCTCATGGTTCTCAGCGTTTTTTCCTTTGACAATGCAGAGATGTGGAGGACACCGAAAACCGGATGTGTTGAGCAGCCCTTTTTGTTGTCCCTCCTCTTTCTTGTTCCTTTTGCCTTTCTCTCCAGGTCTGCTCTGATCTTACTTTAGGGAAGTGCAGGCCACACACACGTGGTGAGAGTTGGGGTGATTACAGATGCCTTCCTAGAGGCATCCTGGTCTTGTGGGGAGAATGTGGGATTTGGGAGCAGACAAACTAAAGTTTGGAATCCCGGCTGTCCCCTCCATTCCTGTGTGTCCTTGTGCTAACCACCCTCTGAGCCTCGTTTCCTGGCACCATGGTGTGAGGATTAGGGTGCATGTCTAAGGTGCCTGGCATGTAGTAGGTTCTTAGACAATGATGGCAATTATGATTATATGATTTAGGCAGAAACTGTTGCTTTTATGAAATAATAGTCACAATCTCACCACTAATCTTGTTTTATACTCAAACTCATAGTTCCCTTTAGTGGGTTTTCATTTAAACATTCTCTCTCCCTCTTGATTCTGTTTACTGTATCCTGAGAAATCAGTGGTTGGCAATGGAAACCTGTCCCTGGGACAGAATGTGGGCCCTCTCCCAAGGGTTCAGTGAGCTGCCGAGGGCCATTACTGACTTCCAAACCGCTCGGGTGCACCCCTGCCCCAACTAACATTCAAGTTGCCTGTGTGAAGGAGTGATTTGTTGCGGCCTCTAACTGCTTCTTCTCTTCCTTCCTTTTTGTCATCCTGCAGTGTTCTGTGCCAAGGTCTTTGTGGCTAGGCTGCGCCAACCTGGTAGAGAGCATGTGCGCACTGAGTTGCCTGCAGAGCATGCCCAGTGTCAGATGTCTCCAGGTGCCTCTCTTCTTTCTTGTTGTAAATGTGTTTTTACGTATGCCATGAACATTTGTTGAAACTTGCAGTAGTGTGTTTAATCCAATGTTAAGTCTGCTAAATGTTCTGTGTAACCCTCTGCTTTCCTCCAGCCTGGGTGCCCCACATGGAGGAGTTAGTACTAGAGGGGCCCTTCTGAGCGAGCGGGTCTTTGGCTGAGCCCTGTCCTGCTCCTCCTTTTCTGCTCCTGCTTTTTACTCTTTCCCCCTCACCTTGAAGTTGTTATTCTCATGTTTAATAGTTGTGCATGTGCCCAAAACAAACAAACTAAAACAAAAGAAAAAAATCCTGACATATTTTCCATTTGGCTATCTTTAACAGTTCTTCATTGAGTTGGGAGGGTTTTATAATTAAAGTAGTGATTTTTCTATTTTGAAACTCATCCTTTTGGTTTGCTTTCTCTCCCCCATTCAAAAAAGCAGTGGGGGAGGGAGGGAATCCCTGATGTTATAAAGCTTCAAATCAAAGTTTACAAAGATCACAGCTTTATGCTATGCTGCAAATAACTGTTAGTTTGGGCCACCTCCCAAAGGCCAGACCTGATACCTGTCCTCAGGGTCCACCCAGTTTTCCAGGCCGGGGCCGGCAGAGAATTCCACAGATTAAAGTAAATACTTTTTTGCGGGTGGGGTGGGTGGCATGGGGTTACTCCGGATAAAACTGTGCTAGTGGAAGTGTAGCTGGTGACATTTTTCAGGTGACTTCTAAGAGAGCCAAGGCCAAACCGAATTGTGGCTTTGTGAAGCTCTGTTTAGAGAAAGCATGTGTTTAATTAAATTGGTATTGGTGGTAATATTTAGTTTTCTTCATTGCATATTCTAAACACTGATATATTTTTCTTTAAAAAAAGCAATATTAAATTCCTGGCATCTGGATGAGACTGATCTGTTTTAGGAAACTGTAAAATTAGTAAATTTGTTAGATGGATATTATTGATGGCATGGGTGACTTCAGTGTTTTCAAGGTTATCTTTCTAGTCACGTTCACAGTCTTTAAATGGAACTGGGGGCCTAGGAAGGAGGAATATGTCCTTGGCATTAGGTTGGGCATTTTATTTACCTGTTGTCAAATGTTCTCTGTAGCATTAGCATGGTTATTGCTTCAGAGTGCTTTCTTTAGAAAGCCATGCTGGAATCTCACTAACACAATTAGCTGGGGAGTAAATTCAGTATAAGGCTTGGTTGTCTTTAGATTTAATGTAAGAAGGTAGGTTTCCAGGTGGTAAATTCCAGGAGACAGGAATTGAGTGTTCATTGAGGCTACAGTATAATGTATGTTTATATTTGGAAAAGCATCTTCCTTGCATGTAATGTAATTGAAAAAAAATGTTGTTGCATTGGCAGACGGTATTGCATCTGCTCTCCTTGGTTCTGTGTAATGGGGATTTGCGTTGTAATAATAGTGTGCTTTTCTGAAAGTGATTATTTGAATGTTACATTTGCTTTCTAATGGGCTGACCCAGTTTTCTCTGGAGTTGGAAATTCAAGCAGGGGAAGAATTGTTCACTGTCTTGAAGCGCAGGTTCTATCTATTGCAGTTAAAAGTAATTGACCAGTGGAAAGCACTGTTTAATATATTTTAGTAAGAGTCTTGTGAATTCTCCAGAGGTGGAGTGGGAGGAAGTGTGGGTTCCTACCTTGATGAATGTGTGGGAAAATGCTTCAAAAGTTCTTTGACTCATCTCTCACAGTAAAAGCCATTTAAGAGAAAAAAATTGAAACATTGCCTTCATTGAACCGAATTTTAGTGAATGGAGCTAATTAGAAGTATGTAGGTAATTTTATTTACTTACATTTTAATTTTCATTAGTATGTAATTGAGGGTATGCAGCACAATAAAATAAATTAAGCACTTAGCTGACTAAAATTAGCAAGTCACTATTCTGTCTTGTTCCACATGTCTGTGGAAAGTGACCAGGTTATTAATGAACCCGGAAGATTTCCTTCCTCTCCACTTATTTGTTTTGTGTATTATTACTACTTTAAATAAAAACTTGTGTATGGATTTTTAATTTGTATGTTTTTCTTTTACATTTAATTTAGTATTTTTGTTGTTTGTTTTCTTTTTGTGATGCTGGGGATGGAATCCAGGGCCTTCTGCATGTGAGGCAAGCACTTTACCACTGAGCTCCACCCAGCCCTTAAATTTACTTTTGTCTTATATATTTTAATGACACCAGTATTTCCCCCTGTACTCATCTCTAAACAGTGTTAAAATTTAGTGCCTTGATTTGAGTTTGAAGTTTCAAAGGATATCTGTTGTGTATATGTTACTATTTTTGGTTTATCAGAAGATGGCTTCTTGACATTGCATGCCTCTTGGCAAAGTTACTTTAACCAGGGCAGAGAAGAGAAGGGACAATATCCCTGAAGAGGACAGAACCTAGTTGGCATGGCTTGGGCTGTAGAGTTTCATGAAAGGATCCCCCTTAAAATGACCACACTGGGCTCACTGATGGTTGCACCTTTAGTTGGTTTAGCCAATCTATATATTATCAGTCAAGAGTGTTCCTTGTGGGAGAGTAGTTGCCTTGAGGCATAATTCAGCCACTCCAGATTTGGCCATTCCTGAAAGGGGAAAAGGAATAGCAGAGACTTAAAAAAATGAAACTCACTCACTACCCACTGTCCTTGGTGCTTCAGGGAGTGTAAGAATCATGATAAGCCTGCCTTTTTCTGATGTGAAGACTGTGACGGGCGGATGAATCCTGTTTGACTCAAGTTAATATTTACAAAACTGTGAGGTGGTGGAGCAGGCATTTGACCCCACATTTGCCCCATCCCCAAATTTCTCTACACTGGAATGCCACCTTTCTATAGTTTTCTATCCTAGTTTTGTTTGTGGAAACTTTACTATTGAACCATACTATGAATGGTTCATATTATGTATGGTTCATTTAGTCATTATTTGAAAAGAAAAAAAAAAGTCAAAAGAAAATCCTGTCAAATTTTATAGGGAAAAAAAAATGGCATTCCTTTTGTCAAAATGAATGAATTCTCCATCAATTCAATAAATATTTGCTGAGCATTTGGTATGTGCTGGGGCTTCTACTAGTGCTGGGCATGTAAAACAAACAATATAGAGTTGTTTCCTGCTCTCAAGGAGCCCACTGTAGCCAGCAGACCTGTGAATGAAAATACAGGTTGAACTACAAATGAAGAAGCCCATGCATGTGTGTGTATGTGTCTGTGTGTGTGTGTGTGGGGGGGGGAGGGAGTCAGACAGGGAGAGAACTGTAAAGTTGGCCAACCTATATGTTCTTTTAAAACAATGTGAACCCATTTTTTATTTAATATTTATTTTTAGTTGTCAGAGGACACAACATCTTTGTTTGTATGTGGTGCTGAGGATTGAACCCGGGTCGCATGCATGACAAGCCAGTGTGCTACCACTTGAGCCACATCCCCAGCCCCAGTGTGAACCCATTTAAACTAGGACTAACCCTCTACATATTTCAGAACAGGTGAATTGGAATATCCGGAGATCTTTGAACAAGCTGAGCTGAGTCAGTATTTCATTTGCCTCATATATCCAGATTTGACCACTTGGTTGTTTCGTCAGATAATCAAAGAGTTCAGACCCTGTAGAGTATTGATTTGCCCAAGATTCTGGCATGAGATTAATACTGATGTTAATAATAGTATCTTTTATTTTCCACTTTCTTTCTGTGTTTTGGACTCTTGGCCCTAGGTTATCTCCTTTGTTTCTTTTGAGGGAAGTTACCCATGATGTTTTTTTTTTTTGTATATGAAGTTATAGAATTGAATTGACTTGCGTGAGGCTACACATTTGTTTAGGTGACAGAACTGGGTTATGAGCCTCGATCTGGACAAATGCAGAATTAGTATTTTAGTCACCAGGTTGTAGTGACTGACCATTGCCATCTTAAAACTTGGCAGCTGTCATTTTAGGTTAAAACAAATTCCCCTTAATTTTTAGTGTCATAAGTTTGTTTCTTTATTGGTACTGGTGATTGAACTTGGGTGCTACACCATTGAGCTATATCCTCAGCCCTTTTTATTTTTTATTTTGAGACAGGATCTTGCTAAGTTGATGAGGCTGGCCTCAAACTTACCATCCTTTGGTCTCAGCCTCCCAAGTCACTGGAATTATAGGTGTGCACCATCATGCTGGGCTCAGTGTCAGACGTTTAAAGCTGAATTACACCTGGAATATAGAGTTTCCTTGTAGTACACTAACACATTTTCTTAGGAATACTGTGGCAGCCTCATTTGGGGAGTGGTATTAGTGACAGGTTTTTTCATTAGTAGGGCTTATTGCTTGGGATGACAGTGAGGATCCTGTGATCAGGCTGTAGTGCCTCCTTCCTGGCTCCAAGGTGTATATTCCTGGGCATTGATGAGCGCAGTGTCTTGACAACTGTCTTGCTTGTTGCTTTCCCAATCTTTGAGTACATTCAGTGAGCCACAGTGGTCCCAGACACTGTGGTTGACACTTACCTTTGCTGCTGACCTAAGATGATATTTTTTAGAGGATGGAGGTAACTTGTAGAAAGAACCCTGGTTTTGAAGCCAACAAACCTAAATTCTAGTCTTGCTCTTTCTACTTAGTGTCTCTGGAATGCCCGGACAAACTACTTTCCTTACCTGAACTTCAGTTTCCTTATCTTTAAAAGTGAAGGGCTTTTGTGAGGTGTAAGAAGGTAAATTTCTCCCTCCTTTTGTGGGGGATGAAAATGCATTTTTCTTTGCTTGCTCCAGGTTCTGTATTCAAGAGGTAAAGTTCCAGTCTTAAGAGTCTTAGATTCCAGGATGGGTTCAGCAGAAATTGTAAGAGCCCCTGCATTTGGCTGCTGGGGAGAGTTCTCCTTTTGTGCAAGGCTTGCTGCCTTGCTTTTGTCTCTTTCTAATGAGCTTCTGGGACTTTGTAATTCCTTACTGATTATCCTATTGCAGTCTCCTTCTGAAAATGTGAAGGCTTGGAATAACCTTTGGACTGCTGAGTGGGAGAGCCTGCAGTATTTTATGAACACTGAATAGCATTTTTTTTCCTCTTCATAAGAAAGTTTACAAATATAGTACCCCCACATCCGTTGGTAACCTCACCATCCATTACCACCCAGAGAGAGTATTTCTTGCTATTTTAGGATCATTCCTCTTCCTGTGTGTTGGGCAGGGAGGAAGCCATCAAATTGTTCAGGTTCTGTTATGAGTTGTATTGATGACTTCAAGAATGGTGTTTCTATTGTCCATGGAAACATAGTTTGAGAGGAACAAAGGGAGTGGGGGCTGCTTTGTGCCCCCTCCCACTTCTGTGTCACCCAGAATAGCTCTGGATTTGTTTGGGGCTCTAAGGGAGATTTTATTTAAAAATCTTTCTACTATGGGAATTTCCAAATGAATTGTTCAATTTAACCTGAACAGATTTCAAAATTATACTATTCTTTAACTTTTTTCCAACACCCCCACCCCCGCTGGGTGTGTGTGTATTTTATAGCAAATCTAAGATGGTTTAGTTGAAAAAAAAAAAAAAAGGGTTTGACAAATCACTCCTGTCAGCATTTAAAAAATTTTAAATAAGATTCAGTTTCCCATGATCATTTTTGACTAAAGTTTAGAAAAACATCCATAGAACTGTATTGTACATGTTCTTCAGTTAACGTTTTTCCTTAGCATATGTTGACCACCTTTCCAAATGGCTTTGCAATTTTTTTTATTGTTGTGGCCAATTCTCCCTATTGAAGGAACTTTAGGGTTATGACTTTTTAAAATATCAAAAGCACTTCACTAATTTCACTGCACATGTATCTGTAGGATTGCATGATTACATTTGCACAATAAAGTCCTATAAGTGCGATTGCTTGTTCAAAGAGTATCAGTGTTTTACTGTTAATTAATTCAATGACCTGTTTAGAGAGAATTTAAATAATCTCTCCCTTTCAATGCACTCCTCCCAAGAAACAAGTATCACCAGTTTGTCACAGCTTGTTTTCTCTGTAGGAAAATTTGCACCCCTATAACTGTGGGGTTTTTCCCCTTTTTGGAATAGTAAAAATGGATTCCTCTTAGAAAAAGCACAATTCAACTTCTTTTGTTTGCTTTATTTTCTTACCATTATGTTACTATAGACATGTCCCTAAATTAGTAAAGTCTGCTTTGTCTTTATCATCCCTAAATTTTAGGAGGCAGAGATGAGAGTGTTTTTTTTTTTTTTTTTTTTCTTTTTTTCCCTGAAATGCTTTTTAAAAAGTGAAAAAAAAATTTTGGGAGGGCGGGTGCGGGGGGGATTGAAGCAAGTACCTAGTGCTCCAGGGAAGTACAGCACACCTTCATGCCCTGCAGCAGTTTTCAGGGTATAGCTCATTGATGGGTCTGATAGGCCCAGTTGCTTGGGGGGGTGGGGTGCTGGATGCGGGAGTAGGACCAATTTTTTTTCCATTCATTGCCTTAAGCTCTGAATATCTTTAAGAATGCTTACTTTTTACTTAAAAATATTATTAAAAATAATATACATTAAAAAACAGTAAATACAAAATCATAAATAGTAACATGATACATTAAGATTTTCTACCACCATTTAAATTTACGGCATGATATTTCATTTGATAGCTGTATTACTGATTTTAAGAAATAGTTTTGTGTTAAGATTGCTGCCAGTTTTTGTGGCATTTTTATCCATCGTCAAGTGGAATATCGTTGTTACGAGATCTTTACTTGGGCAAAAAAGTATGCATATGAAACATTTTTGGATAGCTAAATTGAACTTTTCATTGGGTAGGGTCAGTGCTGGGGATTGAACTCAGGGGCTATCCACCACTGAGTTTCAACCCCAGTCATTTTAATTTTTTTTACTTTGAGATAGAGTCTGGCCAAGTTATCCAGATTGGCCTTGAACTTTTGAACCTTTTCTGTGAGACTCCCAGGTACCTAGGATTTACAGGCATGTGCCTTCCTGCCTGGCTGGTAAATTATACTTTTGAGAAGGTTATAAAAGCATTGTATAAGAGAGTCTCTTTTTATATAGCCTGGATGACATTGGATATTTTGATTTTATATTTTTTTGCCATTTTCATGGATGAAAATAAAAAATATTGTTATTATTATTATCATTAATTTTGTGGAGGAGGGGTGTGTACTAGGGCTCGAACCTAGAGGCACTCTACCGTTGAGCCACATCCTCAGTCCTTTTTATTTTTTATTTTGAGACAGGCTCTTGCTCAATTGCTTAGAGCTTTGCTAAGTTAAGTTGCAAAGGCTAGCCTCAAATTCGCAATCCTCCTGCCTCAGCCCACAATTGCTGGGATTACAGGCATGTGCCACCACACCTGACATGATAGTATTGTTATAATATACATGTATTTGGTTACTAGTGAGATAGAATATAAAAACTTATTGGCCATCTCTATTTCTTATTTTGAGTTATCTCTTCATGTCCTTTCTTCATTTTTCAACTGATAGATTTATTTAAACAAAAATCTAATTTGTAAGAATTCTTCATTAAATACAGTAACTCATTTATTGCAAATATTTTTCCCAATTTGAAATTTGCCTTTTTCTTTCTTTTTTTTTAAATAAGGCTTTTGGCCACAAGGAACATTTTGAAACAAATGTTTACTTTTTATGTAGAAGTAGTACTTAAACCTTCCCTTTCGTAGCCTTCTGTGTTTTGTGGCACTATGCTTTGCACTTAAATCTCAGTTTCTCTGTTATTTATTTTGCTATATTCTGTGAACCAAGGATCCACATTTTTTTTTCTTTTTCAAAGACAGCCGGCCTGTTTTCCATATGCTCTTGATGTGAAATCACACTCACCAGTCACTTCCTGCCTCCACCCACTCACAGAGGTCTCTTTCCTCTTAGCTCTCAGTCATCAGCCTAGGGAGGCTCCTGGCCCGCAGCAGCATCATGTCGACCTGTATGTGCTAGTTTGAAAGCATCTTGTTAATAGTGGCAGAGATTTTGAAAGTTCAGTACCAAACAGAAAAAAAATTGATTTTAACATTTTTCTAAGAGTGACTTGCTCTATTCTTCCTCCCTCCCTCCCTCCCTCCCTCTGTGTCTGTCTGTCTCTCTTTTTCTTTTTGTTTTGGCTGGGGTCAGACCTAGGGATTTGGGCATGCTAGGTAAGCATGCTCTGTTCTTATTGTGCATTAAAATTGTTTTCTAACATTTCCATGTCATTTTCTGAAAATCTGGGTGGTCTAAGAATTTGAAGAAGCAAATTGAAGAAAGTTTTAATTACCCACAGTGCCTGGCATATGGCACTAGCACTCAGAAAGTCACATGGTTTGCCCAGGCAGACAGCCTCTGCTATTGGAACCCTGAAGCTGTACCTTGGTCTTCTAACAGCTGTGGTTCATGGTTTGCAGACAGTGTGCATAGTGACTAACATATCACAGTATATTTGAGGATGAAGGATGCAGGCAAATGGGATTCAGACCACATTGGAAGTATCTTTTTATTTTTGAATACAAATCATGTCATACTACAGACACTTGTTATGTTGCTTATAAAAAAATGCTGGTTTGTATTTATTGTTTGTTTATTCTCTTGATGAAACTAACAGTTTCATTGCAAAATTTAAACAGTAGACAGGTATAAAGAAGAGGTTAACTGTTGGGTGTGGTGGCCTTTGCCTATAATCCAAGTGACTCAGGAGGCTGAGGCAGAAGGGTCACAAGTTCAAAGCCAGCCTCAGCAACTTAGTGAGGCCCTAAGCAACTTAGTGAGACACAGTCTCTAAATAAAAAGAATGTCTGGGGAAGAGACTCAGTTGTCAAATGCCCCTGGGTTCAATCCTGGTATTTAAAGAAAAAGAAAAAAGAAGAGGTTGATTATCTGTTCATAATCTCACTTCATTTTAGTATCCATTCTTTGTTTTTTCCCTCTTGACATTTTATTTCTGTGTATTTATATTTGTTTTTATGTAGACTCACGCTCCATATATTATACAGGTTATAACCCAGTATTTTAAATTGTTAATTGAACAATTTTCATTAGTAAACTTGAACCTGTATTTTTAATAACTGCACTTTCATTGGCTATGCAGTAATTCAGCCTGCATTTTACTGCTGGACATTAAGTCATTAAGCGTCAGTGGATCTTTGTGATTAATTCCTTAAGATACATTATTTATCAAAAAAATTGAGTCAAAGGATGTGTGCTTTCATAAAGCTTTTAAACTTTCAACCAGAGGGTTATTCTACTTTTCACCACATCATAAGCAGTGTGCAGTTGTAATAAAAGTAAATAACCAGTGTAAAAAACTGGTAATGTAGAAAAGCACCAAGAGTTAAATTAAAACAATCACCCTTTGTTCATTTGTCTTTTTCCCCTTCCATCTGCAAGCATTTATGATGCTACTGTGTGCAAGGCATTATTATAGGTCTGCAAATACAGGAATGCACAAAGCAGACAAAAAGCCTTGCTGTCTTGTTACCTATATTTTATTTTTATTTATTTATTTTTATGGGGCTGGGGCTGGAACCCAGGGCCTCGCCATGCTAGCAGGCACTCTCACTAAGCTACACTACCTGCCAGGGACCTACATTTTAGTGGTGAAGGAAATAAAATGAAGAAAACATGCTGCATTAAATGTTAATAAGTTGTATTGAGAAATGGCGGGTAGGTTACCCCAGTTTTGGGAAAGGGTGATGAGGGAAAGCCTCCTTGAGAAAATGACATTTGGGAAAGATCCGAAGGAAATAAGGGAGCAAGCTGTGCAGGTTATCTAGGAGGAGGGAACCCCAGGTGGAGGGGACAGCAAGGTGACAGGCCAGAGGTGGGTGTGTCTGTGCATCCTTTGTTCAGTGCTGATGTCTGGCTGGAGTACAAGGAGGGGCAAGTAGTGGGAGGTGAGTGCAGTGTGGAATGGGAGGAGGCAGAATGATCTCTAAGGCTTCTAGGCCTTACTGGAATTTTTTTCCCCCTTGCCATGAGATAGGAAGTCGCTAGAGAATATTTACCATAATTCAGCAGTCTGACTTTTTAACAGCATCACAGTGGCTGTGTGATAGAAGGGAAAGGTGGAAGTAGGGAGGTAGCTCTAAGATTGACCTATGTGTCAGGGGTTCTCCAAAGAAATAGAATCACTAGTGGGTAGTTTGGAATTTTTGTGGCAGGCTGGTATGCTCAAATGTAGGCTGGTTTTCCCTGTTGCATTCTTTAAGCAAAATTCCCCTCGAGGAGGGGCTACCTCAACCTTTGCTCTTAATGGCTTTCAGTTGATTGGGTGAGGCTTACCTATGTTACTGAGGGTAATACATACACCTGCTTTATTCCAAGCCTACTGATTGCAAATGTTAATCCCATCTACAGAGTACCTTTATAACAGCAGCTGTATTAGTGCTGGCTACCAAAGCGTAGTCCAAGTTGACACATAAAATTAGCCACCACACCAGACTGGGAGGAGGCCTGACTTGGAGTTAAGGATTCAGAATGGAAACTCAGGCAGTTCATGATGAAATGAGAGAAAAGGTGAGTGTGACATTAATACCAATCTTGTCAAGCTACTGTTAGCAGCAGTATATTACAAGAGGTTAGTCAGAGGTGATTTGGACTTGGGAGCCTGGTGGGATTGGAAGATAAAAATATGATATATGTCTACTTGCTCATTTTGTAGAAAAGTCCTACTGTAGGTAGGGACCTCACAGTTAATGAGCATGTATCTGTCTAGACATATTTGTTTGCTCTTTTCCATACATTGTTTGTCTTAATCGTCTGAACAACTTTATAAACTACTAGGTCCTAGTATGTCTATTTTGTTTGTGAGAAAATTGAGGCAAAGAAGAAGAGAAAAGCCAGAGTTCAAACCCAGTCTCTAGTCCTGATATACCTCACTGCTTCTTAAAGCAGAAACAAATTTTCATAGAAACGATTGTCTGTATTTTGAGTTGTAAATAGATTTTTCTAAATCTTGGGACAGTTATGCAATAGGAATGCTATTTATGTTATCACACAAGTGGCTAAAGTGATCAGATAACTCCTCTTTAGAGAGGACTCTCTGACCACCAGTCTAAAACAGCTTCTTGCTTTCCACTCTGTTCCTTTGCCCTGCTTTATTTTTTTCTTCAAAGCACTTAACACTCTCTGAAATTATATCCCATGTTTGTTTTTTAACTCTGAGCTGTTGTCATTTTCCCCTTCAGAATCCAAATTCCATGAGAAAAAAAGGCCATGCCTGCTTGTTCCCTGCCTGGTACAGGCACTACTTCTAGAACATGCTGGAGTGGAGTAGTTGCTCAGTAATTATTTATTTAATGAAGAATAGGCATAATAAACTGGAATAAGAAGGAAAAGCCTTCTGCAAGCTTGGTTAGGACTATGTTATATCTATATCTATATATGTTTTACATAGTTGGAAATATTTTCTGTGCTTTATTTTATTCTTTATGCTTTGTGTGCTTGTTTAGGATGATCATATTTTTTCCTATAATTTCTCCTAATTTGAAATGACACATATAATATCTTTCATGAACATCCCATAATTTGCCATTTCTCTGGCTCTTTAAAGTCTTCATTTTTAATTGCTAAAATAACAAATCAATTCTATACATGTCTTTGCCTTTGTTCTGAATTACTTAGGGCATATTTTCTAGGAGCTAAACTGTATCTATCCTGTCAGATTGTTTTCCAGAGAGTTGGTATCTCATTGCACCTTCACAAAGGTTGAACATTATTATTTTGAGAACTTCTAGCAAGCCTAGTTTTCTGCAGGCGCTGGTGGCGTATTCTAAATTGATGAACCTCATTGCAAGTGGCAGCCCTGCACCCAGGGCAATTTGAGTATATGTTGAGTCAGCTAAGGCGTGGCTTACTAAAAGGAGATCTCCTAAGACTGGATATACTTGGCCAAGAAAAGGAGCTTAGGAGACATTTTCAAACACAAGTGTGACAGCCCCAGCCCATGCCTTCCTGTTGAGTTACCTGAGTGCCATGTCTGGAGCTCAGTGAGATTGGGGTTATCATGGAGTACTTCAGGAGGCATGGATGCATTTACACATCTTGTACATATTTACCTAGGGCCTTCCTATCATGTCCCATGAACTGTGCTGTGCCCTGTGAGGCAGATAAAAATCTGCCAGGCCCCCAGACTGGTTGCCTATAACTCCTCGCTCTAATCCAAGGAAGGCTCCTCCCTTGAGAAGACCGGCTCACTTGCTGAAGGTGGTGGAATCTCTTATAGAATGATTCTTAATTACCTGGTATAAGACAAATGTTAAATCCTTCATCTTTGCGAAGGAAATGAAAAATTAAGGGTTAAAGTAATGGTAACTGTGATGGGAGGTAGGAAGAAACTACCATGTCATTAATTTCAAAGGAAAAAACCTTGGCAAAAGAAGCATTGCCCAGGGCACAGGAAAGGGCTATAGTTGTGCCCTTTATTTCCGACTGGTAGTGAATGGCTTGGGGATCCACATGAACCTGTAGTGTCCCCAGTCAGTACTGATTTTGGAAATTTATTAAGGATATCTGACAGTAGTGGTTAAAGAAAAGATACAAAATATTACAAAATATTTCAGTACATTTGTTCTCAGGGATATTAATTGATATGAACAAGCCATTAAAATTTGCATTTTATCTTTTTAAAAAATATTTTTTAGTAATAGGTGGACACAATATCTTTTATTTTATTTTTATGTGGTGCTGAGGATAGAACCCAGTGCCTCATGCATGCTAGGCGAACGCTCTATCTCTGAGCCACAACCCCAGTATGTGTTTTTAATCTTAGAGAAAAGTTGCAAGTATAATACAAAGAATTATTTCTCCAGCAATTTGAAAGCAAAGCTGACTGAATGTCATCATGCTGCAATATTTTAGTGTATATTTCCTACAAAGGAGGTGTTCCACATTATCATAATACAAGAGTCAACTTGGTACATTAACACTGATACTTTACTGCCATCAAATCCTCACCCCAAAATGTCTTTTATAGCTGAAGTCTTAGAATGTTAGTGCAACAACTGAGTTAGGAAATGTATAAATAAATAATTTTGTTTCACTCTCTCTTAAGAGGTCCCTCCTGCAGGGTGCGTGGTGGCACACACCTATAAACTCAGGAGGCTGAGGCAGAAGGGTCACAATTTTGAGGACAGCCTAAGCAACTTAGAGACCCTGTCTCAGAAAAAATAAAAAGGACTGGGGACTTAGCTCAATGGTAAAGCACCCCTGGGTTCAATCCCCAGTACACCCTTCTCAAACTAACAAAAAAATTTCCCTTCTTTTCTATGTATTTAACCAAACCAAAACAAAACAAAATCCATAAGTTCATACTGGTATATTCAGTTCTTATCCAGTCTCACAAATTTCATTGTAGCCTTCTATAAGCTAGTCATTTCCATACTTTATTATTCCCTCCTCTGACAGGGAGAAACCTGCTCCTAATTTCTACAAATAGACTTCCTCACTTGTGTTAGTGAAAAGTAAATGTGCCAATTAGACTAAGTATTCCGTTTCCTTCCATTCCCTTCCTTTTTTTGTGGTACTGGGCCTTGTGTGTCATAGATAAGTGCTGTACTACCAAGCTACATCTCCAGTCCGTCTGTATGATTTTTAAAAGATCTTTTGTTTGTGGCTGTATGTTACAACTACTGAGTTCAGGATCACCTAGATTAGTTTCTTTTGACCCCCACCATTAACCATTTTGTCCCATCATCCCAGATGTGAAATACCCATAAAAACTTAAATGTAGTATACAGCATATAGTATAATTCTAGCTATGTAACTATACAACGATATAATTATAATCAATATAAGTATGTTAATTAACACAATGGTTTATAGAAGCTCTAGGTTATGGTTTCCATTCTGTTTTAATGTACTATGTCAGTTTTGTGGAAATGATCACAGAATTGAGAACTTGGAACTTATTATAGGTTAAGTGTGGTTTTGCTTTTCATTTGGAATACACTTATGATCATTTATTCTTGCTAATAGACCATCTCTCTCTCCCATTCATTGTTGATTTTGTTTTTTATTTGAGCATACAAAGCATTTAGCATACTAAGACTCAAAACAACACTAAAAGGAAACTCAGAAATGTGAGTGCCTGTCCTTATCTGTGCTCTTCCCACTGGGTAGTCAGTGTCATTTTTTTTTCAGTGAACAGGTACATTACAAACAAAGCTGCTGTGAATAACTTTGTGCGTACATATTTTCATATTATTTTTGAATTAGTGTATCTTCAGGAAAAATTTCTAGAAGTTGGGTTTCAAGATCAAAAAGGATATGCATAATTCGTTTTGTTCAATGTTGCCAAAATTTCCTTCAAAAGGCTTGGGCACGATTGCCTTCCTTCCAGAAATAGATGGGTGTGCCTGCCTGCTTCTTCATGGCCCCATCCACAGAATGTGTTGTCATACTTGTGAATATTTGCCAGTAAGTGACCTGAGAAATGAGAAGCCTTAATTTGCATCTCTTCGGTAATGAGGAAGTGTGAACATCTTTTTTCCATTTGAGGGTCATGTTTGTGTTTTTAAGTGTCTATTCAAGTCTTTCTCTTTTTTTTTTTATATTTTTTTTTGGGTGCTGGGGATTGAACCCAGGGCCTTGCGCATGCAAGGCAAGCACTCTACCCTCTGAGCTATATCCCCAGTCCTATTTTTCTGTTCTTTATCTTCATCACCCCAGTTTAAAATAAATTTGGGGGGATATTAGTCTTTTTATCTGTGACATATGTTGCAAATGTTTTTTTCCCAAATTGTCATTTTCCTTTTGACTTACTTTATGTTTTTTAAACACCGTGCAAATATTAAAATTTATAGCTAGCTAAATTTTCCTCTGTTTGTTTTTGCACCTGGATTTTAAGACATAGTTAAATAACCTTTCTCTAACCCAGGTTTGTTTGTTTTGGAATACTGGGAATGCTAGACAAGTGTTCTACCACTGTATCCCCCACTACATCCCTGGCCCTATACCTAGGTTTTAAAGGAATTCATTATGTTTTCTTTCAGTACTTAGAGTTTCACTCTTTCAGTTCACATTTCTGATCTGTTTGGAGTCTGTTCATGTACATTCTGTGAAATATGGATCTAAATTTATCTTATTCCAAATTGCTAACCAGTTGTTCTAGCAGTACTTATTAAAAAGTTCCCAGCCATTTGAGATGCTACTTTTATCATGACTAAATTTTTATGCATACTTGGGTCTATTTCTGGACTTTCTATTCTATTAGACCAGAATTTGGGAACTGTGACCCATAGGCCCAAGCCAGCCATGTTTGTGTCAAGCTGGGTTGGAGCACAGCCATGCTCATCCGCTTGCCCAGCCACTGAGGCTGTGTCCAGGTTGCAGCAGAGGCCTGACAGAGCCCATGAGGCCTGTGGGGGTTGAAATAGTTAAAAGCTTGTTGAGCCTAGATTGGAATAATTGTGTGTTCATATGCTATAAGGTACCTCATTTTTTTTTTTTTTTAAGTTGTAGTTGGACACAATACCTTTATTTTTTATGTGGTGCTGAGGATGGAACCCGGGGCCCCGCACATGCTAGGCGAGCGCTCTGCTGCTGAGCCCCAGCCCCAGCCCCTGTACCTCACTTTTTTAATGTCTAGTAGGATTAATTCCTCCCTTGTGGCTTTCCTTTTTCTATGTTTATTTTTGTAAATAAATATTCCTTACCAGTTTGTTTTCCACATAAGCTTGAGTACCAACTTGTCTAGCTCCGTGAAGAAGCTTTTTGTGTGATTATGCTAGATGTGTTAAATTTTTGAATTAGGGAGAATTGCCATCTTTACTTGTCCTTTCCAACAACAAATTATGAAGAAAAGAATAGAGAAATCTATTCTCTAGATTAATAGAGAAATCAAAGAACTAAGCCACAAAACCATATCACAGTGGAATTTTAGCAAACCTTCAAAGAATAGGCCAGAAGTACCATAAATTATTGCATAGCATTGATTTTGAAAGAAAATTTCTTTTTTATGGGAATTATTTCTACCTTTATCATCTTAGGTCAGAAACTATTATTATTTTCTAACTTTCTTTTTTTGGGGCTTATTTCTTTGTGATCTGCATTGTCTTTTTATGTGTACTTGAAAAGTATAGTTTCTGTGTTAGCATACTATATTTATGTATAAATAGTTTTCCTTGTAAGACCTGCCTCCAATATCAATTGTGTTTGTTCTCCTAAGTATTTTTGTGTCCTCTTTCTTGTTCTCTTGTGCAAAGAATATTTGTATAGTGTAATTTCAATCCATGTCTCTTTACATTTCTTTTTGTTTCTTTTCATGATGTATTTTCTTAAAGTTTGTATTTTTTATTCCTTTTACTTACAATATTTAAATACTTTTATTACCCATCCTCCCTCCCTTTTCCAGTACTGGGAACTGAACCCAGGGCACCCTACCACTGAGTCACATCCCCAGCCCTATTTTGTATTTTATTTAGAGACAGGGTCTCACTGAGTTGCTTAGTGCCTCGCTATTGCTGAGGCTGGCTTTGAACTGGCAATCCTCCAGTCTCAGCCTCTCAAGCCGCTGGAATTATAGGTGTGCACCACCACTCCCTATTTGCTTTTTAAGAAACTAAACTCCAGTTGTGAATATGTTGGATCTCCTTTGTCTTCCATTTCAACTACCTTCTCTCATTTTTTAGTTTCTTGGGTTTTCTTGCTTTGCTTCAATTCCTCTTATTACACTTTTCATTTGATTTATAAGTTTTGGGGCATTGTAATGTAATAATGTCATAATTTTGCTTTTATTTTTTGAGTTAAGTCAGTTTTCATTTTTGGAGATTTCTGTTCTTAAATTTGAATTTCTGATTTAAGGTGTTTTTAAAATAATATCAAAAGCTTGTATAAACATATTTAATTCAGTTTGATAAAATATTTTTAATCAGATTCCATAAGAATCATACACTATAACACATGAAGGCATCCATTCTATATAATGAATTAACGTCTTTCATACAAAACTAGAATAGTATTATCTTATACCATCTTTAGGAAAAGTAAGAAAACGATTACCAGATCACTCATCAGGGCTTTACTGATGTCACAGAGCCCCAGACGAGAAAGTCCTATTTGGATTGTGGTTTAAGTTTTTTTTTTCCTACTGTTATTTTGTCTCACTTCTTTCATTGATGGAGTTTCATTAGCTTATTTTATTCTCTCTCTTTCTCTCTTTTGGATAGTTGAAGAGTACTCCCATCATGAATTCTTTTGGGAGGTAGTTTAATTTTACAAGATTCCTAGTTTAAAAGAATCCTTTGTTAAAGTGTAGTTTCTTTACTAGATGACACCATTCCCCTCCCTGGCACCCAAAGCAGGAGATGGTAGGGAGGGGTTTGCATCCATTGAATGTTCTTAAGAATTGTTTTTTCTTGCAGGGTCCTAAAATACTCTCCTTGCCATTTCTTTTTTCCTTAGTTGTGTAGTCTTCAATAAAAGATTCCTCACCTTTCCTTTAAAAAAAAAATAAACTTATAAAACTTAGAGCAGTTTTATATTCACAGCAAATTGAGCAGAAAGTGCTAAGGGTTTTCAGACACCTTCTGTCCTCATACATGTACAGCGTCTATGCTGTCGCGATGCCCTGCTGCGGGGGGTGCATGTGTGACACAGCAGAGGAGCCTGTACGGACATGTCCTCATTGCCAGAGTCATGGCTTGTGTTAGGTTTCCCTCTTGGTGGCCATTCTGTGGATTTGGACACATGTATAATGGCATGTGTTCACAATTGGTTTTTTCTTCCTTCCACTCAGAGCAGGGCATCAACACTCACCAGCTGAACTGCTGTTGATGACAAATCTTCCTGTCATTGTGGGCGTGTCCATAGCAGTACAGGAGAGCTTGACTCCCCAAGAATCCTGCAGGCTAGGCTTCTTATTCCTCTCTCCTCCTAACTCCTTGGCAGCCACTGTTCTTTGAACCGTTGGACAATGGTTTGGGCTTTTCCAGGATGTTGTGTAGTTCAGTCATACAGTATGTAGCCTTTCCAAGTTGGCTTCTCTCACTTAGTGTGCATTTCTTTAAGTTTTCCCTCTATATCATTTCATGGGTTCAGGGTTTACTTCTTTTCTTTCTGGGACCAGGGATTGTTTCTTTTTCCCCAGTCTAATCTGCTTAGCCACTGAGCCATATCCCCAACCCTTTTTATGTTTTTATTTTGAGACAGGATTTTGCTAAGTTACTGAGGTTGGCTTTGAACTAGAGATCCTTCCACCTCAGCCTCCTGAGCTGCTGGGATTATTGGTGCACCACCATGCCCAGCTATAACTTCATTTCTTTCTTTTTTTAAAAAATATTTTTATTAGTTATAGATGGACATAATACCTTTATTTATTTTTTATGTGGTGCTGAGAATCGAACGCAGTGCCTTACACATGCAAGGCAAGCACTCTCACATTGAGCCACAACCCCAGCCCGAATTCATTTCTTTTTAGCACTGACTATTGTGTCATTATTTGAATGTAGCAGAGATTATTTATTTATCTGTTGAAGGACACCTTGATTATTTCCAAGTTTTGACAATTATATATAAATGTCTAAACATCCACTTTTTTCTCGGGAATGATTGCTGGGTAGTGTGCTGAGTATAATTTAGTTTTGTAAACTTCCAAAGTAGTGTTGCTGTTCTGCACTTCTGTTAGCAATGAATGAGAGTTCCTGTTGCTCCAGATCTTCTCGGGCATTGGTGTCTGTGTTTTGGATTTTGGCTTTTCTAATAGTTTCATAGTGGTATTTCTTTGTTGTTTTAATTTGCATTTCCCTATTTACTTTATGGTGTTGAATATCTTTTCTTGTTTTGTTTGCCATCTGTATAACTGTTGAAGTGTCTATTAAGATCACTGGTTCATTATTTTTATTGCGTTTTCTTACAGAGTTTTAACAGTTCTGTATATGTTTTGGATAACAGTTATTTATCAGATAAACCTTTTGTAAATATTTGTTTTCCCAGTGTATAACTTGATTATTCATTCTTGTGACAGTGTATCCTATAGAGCCAAAACTTGAAACTTTAGTGAAGTCTAGTTTATCAGTTCTTTCATCAGTCATGTTTAGGTTCTTCCTATGTTGTCTTCAGCAGTGTTGGAGTCTTGCATGTTACCGTTAGATCTGTATTCTATTTGGAATTAATTTTTGTGAAATACGTCATTAGGATTTTCTATGTAGACAGGCTTGTGTCTGGACTGATGTTTTAGTTGTTTGTTGAAGAGACCTTTCTTCACTGTGTTTCTTTGGCTTCTTTGTCAGATCATTTCTCTCTTATTTTGCCATAATTTGGGGTCTGTTTATGGGCTCTCCCATTCTGCCCATGGATTTAACCATCTCTTTTTTGCCAGTACCACATTGTTTTGATTTGTAGTTTTAAAGTAGTCCTGAAGTCTCTTGTTTTTTCTCCTTTAATGTTGTGTTGGCTATTTTAGCTTGTGCATGTAAACTTCAGTTTGTTTGTTCAGTGTCCTCAAAATAATCTTGGTGGATTTTTTTTTTTTTTAAAGAGAGAGAGAGAGAGAGAATTTTTTTTAATATTTATTTTTTAGTTTTCAGCGGACACAACATCTTTGTTTGTATGTGGTGTTGAGGATCGAACCCGGGCCGCACGCATGCCAGGCGAGCGTGCTACCGCTTGAGCCACATCCCCAGCCCCAATCTTGGTGGATTTTGTTTTGAGTTGACCTGAATCTGTAGGTGAAGTTGAGAAGAACTGACTTCTTGGCAGTGTTGAGTCTTCCTGTCCATGAACATGGAATATTTCTCCATTTATTTATCTCTTTGATTTCTTCTATCAGAGTTATATAGTTTTCCTCAACTAGATCGTATGCATGTTTTGTTAGATTCATAACCAAGTGTTTAATTTTAAGGTGCCAATATAAATAGTAATTTTTAAAAAATTTTACATTATATTTTTTCATTGCTGGTATATTGGAAAGTGTTTTATTTTTGTATATTAACCTTGTATTCTTTATGTTTGCTATAATTGCTTATCGGTTCCAGGAGGTTTTCTGTTGACGTTGTTCAGTTTTTCTGTGTGGACAAGCAAGTCACTGTTGCATAAAAATAGTTTCTTTTTCCCCAGTCTAATCTGCGTTAGCTAGAATTCCCAGTATGATGATGAAAAAGGTGGTATTTCTGATCTTAGTGGGAAGCTTTGACTTTTCACCAGTAAGTATGATGTTCCCTGTTGGCTTTTTGTAGATGTTCTAGATTACTTCTAAATGTTTTTCATATGTTTGCTTTCTTGCTGTAGAGTGGTTTTTCAAAACTGACTCTTTGCATCTTGCATCCTTTTTAAAATTCCCTGAGAGGACTCCGATCCAAGAGGACTCCTTGTCAAGACCTGTACACGTAATGTGATTGCATTGGTCAGTGTCTCGGCAGCTTGTTTCCCTCTCTTTTGTTCTGCACAGTTTGTTTTGGACTGTCCTTGCTTTTTTTTTTTTAATATTCATATTTTAGTTATAGGTGGACATGATATCTTTATTTCATATTTATGTGGTGCTGAGGATCGAACCCAGTGCCTCACACAAGCTAGGTAAGTGCTCTACAGCGACCAGTCCTTGCTTTTAATGAAGACTTAAGACAGGGACATAAGGACATAAGTACCAGGATTGTTTTTTTTTAAAGAGAGAGTGAGAGAGGGAGAGAGATAGAGAGAGAGAGAGAATTTTAATATTTATTTTTTAGTTATCGGCGGACACAACATCTTTGTTTTGTATGTGGTGCTGAGGATCGAACCCGGGCTGCACGCATGCCAGTCGAGAGCACTACTGCTTGAGCCACATCCCCAGCCCCCCAGGATTGTTTTAATTTTCTACTTTTGTCTGTTCCTTCTGGTTTTGCTGAGTGGGTTAAAGTTTTGTAACTGTCTCTTACTTGTGTCCTATGTTAATATTACATATTACTTTTTTGGTAGAGTCATTAGGATTTTCTGTGTAGACAGTCAAGCCATCAGCATCCTTTCTGATATTTGTGTTTTTAAAATTTATTTATTTTTCTCTTATTTTGCTTTGTCGTTGGCTGTGACTAGTAGATTTTATATTCAGTAGGAGTGCATGAGTGCACATTATAGCTATGTTCTTGGGTATGGGGGAAGGGTTCTACTTTTGAACATGAAGTATGGAATAGGTGTTTTGTTTTTGTGGAACCGGGGTGGAACCAAGGACCTTGTGCGTACCACACAAGCACTCTGCCCCTGAGCTACCTCCCTAGCTGTAGGTATGGTGGGTTTTTTTTTTTCTTTTTCTTTCTTTCTTCCTTTCTTTTTTTTTTTTAATTGTGGTACTGGAGATAGAACCCAGGGTCTCCTGCATGCTGGGCAAGCATCTCCCACTGAGCTACTTCTTAAGCCTGCTGTATAGGTATTGTCAAAATATGACTTCTGTTGTATTGGGGAACCTACTTGATACCTCCTAGTAATGAGTGGGTTTTGAATGTTGTCAAATGTTCTAAATACCTCTGTTGAAGTCAACAGTTCTGTCCTGTTGGCTGTGTGTCTTTATGCCTATACTACAGTTTGGATTACTATAGCTTTGTCAAGTTTCTTCCTTGAAACCTAACTTTATTCGTAGTTTTCAAGATTATTTTGGTCATTCAGAGTCTCGAGATTCATATAGTTCTGGGGTTTTAATAGGAATTATAATAAATCTGTAGATTGCTTTGGGTACTGCTGACATTTAAGTCTTGGAATTCATGGTTATGAAATATCTTTGTGTCTTTAATTTGTACTTTTCACTTAAAATTGTTGTATATGTATTTTGATTTTTACAGTTTTTCTGTTAATTCTCTTCATTTATTTCTTCATTTCTTCATTAGACTCAGTTTCCCCCTGGTTTTGTTTTGCCACTCTCTGAAACGCTTCGACATGTCTCGTAGTGGAGCTCTGAGAACTAGGTTACTGTGGAGTCGTGGAAGCCAAGCAAATGAAGTTCAGCCAGACGGAGGGGCTGCTCGGAGTGGTTCAGAGGTCAAGGAGTGCGAGGAATGTGAATTGACCATTAAGTTTAATAACAATATGGAGTTTATTCTGATGAAAATAAATGATTAGTCAAGGAAATTAAATCTGTTCAGCCATCCATTTATTAAATTCACATTCACTTGGATTTTCTGGGTTTCTAGGAATCTGAATATGAAGTAATTGTAGACAAAGGTTCACTATGGGGTTGTGTTTAATAATAAAAAATGTAATTCTCTTCCTAGCTATATTGATTAGGCATATTATGGGATGAAGTCAACTACCATTAAAAAATGTAGATCTATAGTGACAGCAAGCCATGGGCTTGATAAAGGTGTTACTGAACCAGCTGTGTACGCGTGCAGGTCTCAGTCTGTGCGCCCTCGTGATGTGTCGTTATCTCTGTGTCGCACGCAGTACTTTGATTGATGTTTCTTTTAAAAAAATATTTATAGAGTGTGTGTGTGTGTGTGTGTTTGATGCCTCTGTCTTTTGCCCATTTAAAAAAATCTGCATACATGTGATTGATTTTTTTTCCATCAAGTGAAGTTTTTTTTTTAATATATATTTTTTAGTTATAGGTGGGCAATACCTTTATTTTTAAAAATTTTTGTGTGGTGCTGAGGATCAAACCCAGTGCCTCATGTATGCTAGGCAAGAGCTCTACCTCTGAGCCACAACCCCAGCCCTGAAGTGAGTTTTTAAAAAAGGACATTCTGGATGTGTTCTCAACCCTTACTTACTCTATGTATTCCCTTTTTGTTTTAAACTTAATTCTTTTTTTAAAAAACTGACGTGCATTTCACCTGTCAGAAGTTAACCTGTTCACATATGCATTGCGGTGATGAACCAGCACTGTCAGTTTTATTGCCCCAATAATATGGGCTATCTATTCAGTCTTAAGAAATGCTTTCAACGAATAGAAGCAGACATTATTACCTATGTACACACATGACTGCATGACCAATGTGATTCTACAACATGTACAATCTGAAAATGAGAAATTACACCCCATTTTATGTATAATGTATCAAAGTGCATAACTGCATTCTATTGTCATGTAGAACTAACTAAAACAAATAAAAAATTTATAAAGTAAAAAAAAAATCTCTACAATGGGTCAGGTTCAGGTTCAGCTTCAGCAAGGATGGCAACAATAAAGAAGCAAAAAACAATGTCATTGTTGTAGAGAGTACATTTCCTGTAGTGCTGATAAACTGTGGTCAGTTTCTTCAGTCTGAATTAAAATGAGTTTTGGATGTCTCTTCTTAGTTCCAGACACAATGGAGTCTGCTCAGTGTGTCCCTTAGCCTCTCTGCATCTGTCACCATCTCCCCTATCTCCCTAACCAAACACACAACGCAAGTAAAATGTAGATTACTTAAGAGAACTGGTCTTATTTTAATTTAACTTCCTTAATGTTATTCTCCTTTTTAGAATCCAAATAAAAATCTCCCCCTAAACAAAATTATTCATTTTTGGTGATGAGCTTTTTGCCCAGAGGTTGAAATAAACAATTTAGCTATGATCATATTTCAGAAGTGGCAAAGAATAAAACATGAATAACAAAAAGAAAAAGAAACTTATTTTAATGGTTAGCAGTTGTTGTAAGTTGTCTTAAGAAAATTTGTCCATTTCAAGGTCACGATAGTGTTTTATGTTTTCTTCTAATAATTGCTTGATTATTTTAATAAACTTTACATTTAGAAGGTTAATGTAACTAGAACTGATGATGATGATGATGATGATGATGATTGTGTGTGTGTGTGTGTGTGTGTGTGTGTGTGTATGTTTAGGTATGTATGTGTCAGAGAGAGGGGGAGGTTGGTGTTATAGGATAAGAAGATAATGGACACTTGGTGTTTGGTCAGGTGATTTTATGCGTGTGGATGTGTGTTTGGAAGCTATTTTCTATTGATGTTGTCTCCTGCACACTCTGTCTGGGTTCCTATAGCTGTACAGTAGTGCTTGAGATTTTACAGTGTAGATTCTTCTGGTTGGTTCTTCCCCATTGTGTTGGCTCCTATTTTCCATATGAATTTTGGAATCTGCTGTTTTTTGTTGTTTTTGCAGGGGGTGGGGTGGGAAGGTGGTAGAGGGGTGGAGCCTGATGAGATTTTGATTGCTGTTGCATTGAATTCATTATCTTTGTGTTTTTAAGTTAAACTGTTGGTGAGTTTAGTTTTCTTTTTCTAGTTTTCATCAAATGATATAACCTTTAACAGATGCTTAATAAGATGATATAGCCTTTAACAGATGCTACTATTATTATAAATATAATTCATTATAATATAACTTATAAGTTTTGGGGTGGGTTTTGTGTCTGGTTGGTAGATGAGTCTGCCAGGTTGTACTCAAGCACAAGTGGCTGTGATGTGGTATGGTGTTTCTCTGGCTGTGGCTGACATCACTAATAGGTGCTTTTACATTTCTTTTAAAATGACCTGTAGTAGAAACAAAAGGATGAGATTGTTGTTCTTTGTTTTGTTATTTCCTTGGTAAACAGTGTTATATTGTGTGTGCTTTGCGTATATTATTTCTTATTCCAACAACATAGGCAGGATTTTCCCTATTTCATAACAGGAGGAAACTGAACCCAAGAGAGAACAGGCCAGTACCCTACCCAGAGCCTCAGCTTGTATTTGTTGGGCTCAGGAAGCCTGGCCCCACGGTCATTTTCTTTATACTTAACAGACAGACTTCTCTGTGTTGCCATTCTTGATGACCAAGGTTCTTTTGGCCATTTTTCTGCTATGCTTCTAACGCCCCAAACCTCTTTTAGTGAATTTTGAAAGTTTTGTAGATTTCACTTTTAACGCTGCCCTCCGAGTGATGCCCTAGGAAGCCAGGAGTGTGTGCTCTGCCCTGATCTGCTTTCTCGGGGGACTGCAGCACACTCTTCTCTGTCCTTCTTTCGGATCATTTTAAACATTCAAATAATTAATGAGTTTTCCTTTATCTAGGTAACCCAATACTGTGTGGGAGAGAAGGGCCACTGCCTGTCTGAAAGTAGACTTGTTCCATACCACTTTTTTGAAGACCGGAAATGGTGTTGTGTGTTTTTTGTCTCCTAGATTTTGAATCCTTGCTCATTGTAAATAATCTGGAAAATATGGGAAAGGAGTAAAGAGAAACAAAATTACTGTTTTTGTCATTATAGTTAATAGGAAGATTACAACTGTAGCTGAAATGTATCATCAGCAAGTGTTTATTGTACTTGTGTCCCAGAGAGCCTCAGTGTTCAGGCTGCAGAAGGAACCAGCCAGCATCATTGTCCCCAGGAGGTTCAAGTTGGCCAGAGGAGCCTCTGAGGGCTGCAGTTAGCTTTTTCAGTGCTCTCAGTCTTCCAGCAAGGCCCTTTGTTCACCTCAGTTTTATGGAGTAGGACACAAGCACGAAGACTTCAAATGACACTCAGCATTACTGCACCCCAGCTGGAACTTGTCACAACTAGTTTCTGTTTCCTGAGGCTCAAGTGTCTGTGTCTGTGTGGGCTTTGGTGTGAATCTTTTACTTTTTAAAGTTTAACTTGATGAAGGGTCTAGGGGGAGGGAAAGAAGAAAGACTGGGGAATGACAGTGGCCAAATTTCACGGTTCCGTTGTGTGCATGTACAGACACGTAACCCCAAGTCCCATCGCTGTGTACAGCTATCACGCACCCATAAAAAATACGGAAGAAATAATGTTAAATTTGAAAAATCACTTCCTTGTTATTAGAAAGAGATATGCCTTCCCTAAGGAGAATTTAGATAGGGTATGTAAACAAAAAGAAATAAAACTTAGTATTGTGAGCATTGTAACAGTTGCTTTCCTAAATGTGTACTTAAAAATTAGATTTCATTTGTAAAGATGGGATCATACAGACTTGGCTTTTCCCCATTTAAATAAAGCTTAGACCTTTTTCACTGTCAGTGCTTTTTAAAAAAAAAACAAAACAGCAACAATAGTGTTTCTGTAACGTTGCCTCCTTGAGCACACCTTTCATAGTTTGTTATGTGAAGGTGGCTCTCTGCTTGCCTCCACAAACTTAATTCACTTCAGATGGAAAATATGAAAATAAATAAATAAATAAATAAATAAATGTTGTCTGTGCTGGGCATGTGCAGGCCTTTCCTTTCACCGCTATTCCCTAAACAATACAACGTGGCAACTGCTCACGTAGCATTCACGTTGCATTAGGGATGATGAGCCATCTGGAGGTGATGTGGTGTGTGGGGAGCTTGTGCACAGGTTCCGAGCCAGGGCCGCATCTTTCAAGTCTTGAGCATCTTTGGATTTGCACACCTGAGGGAGGTCCTGAAAACAGTGCCATGTGGATACCAATAGATGATTATATGTTTATACCATTTTTTATGTGCTTATTTCACATATTTTAAAGATATGCTTTCTTAACCAGAAAATGAATTGCATATGACTAGCAAACCAGGGTGCTGCTGCATAGGTTACTGGGCAAACCATACAAACAGAGACCCTCTGAAGTTCCAGCCAGATACTGTTTTTTTTTTTTCCCCTAGAAAATTAAACAAGGGAAACTCTTTTTGTTATAAACAAATTGTGAATAATAGAAAAGTGTGAAAATACTTTTTTTTTTTTTAAATAAAATTAGAAGAACTAAAAGAAAACTGCAAAGATAATAACTTTTGCATTGTGGAGTTCATGGTATTCTAATACCTTAACCAGGGATCTTCAGAAATGAAAATTTATGTGATTGTATGATTTATTTATGTGTATGTAGCTTATTTTTATGTGTTTATGTATGTTATACACACATTTATTCAGGAAAACACTGCCGTTTTTAAGATATTGTTATAAGAAACATCTATTTCATAAATGTTAAAATGTGAACAAAAATTATAGTTGATGAAATAGGGGCTATACTGTGTTCTATTCTTTTGCATCTTTTTAAAAAATATTTTTAGTTGTAGATGGACAAAGTACCTTTATTTTGTTTATTTAGTTTTATGTGGTGCTGGGATGGGAACCCAGTGCCTCACATGTGCAAGGCAAGTGCTCTATCACTGAGCCACAACCCCATTCTCTTTTTTTCAGTTAAAAAAAAAAAAAATGCTGGCAAATTTTCTAAATTGATATTTTGAAGCACAATTGATCGTAACCTCCCAACTTGAAAAAATATGGACTTAAAATTTAAAAACAAGAATCCAACTCCTACTTTACATAAAAATTAACATAGATGAATTTTAAATGTAAATTACAAGGTAAAATAAGACAACTACACTGTTACATGGGAGAATATCTGTTCTTAGAAGAAAGATTTCTTGAGCATGACAGAAAACAAAAAAGAAGCAATTGATAAATTAAA
This sequence comes from Marmota flaviventris, assembly GCF_047511675.1. Classification (NCBI taxonomy): domain Eukaryota; kingdom Metazoa; phylum Chordata; class Mammalia; order Rodentia; family Sciuridae; genus Marmota; species Marmota flaviventris. The sequence goes on from NC_092502.1 coordinate 10,482,386, forward strand.
CTTTTTTTTAAAGTTGTCGATGGACACAATACTTTTGTTTACTTTTTTTTTAAAAAAATTGTTTTTTAGTTGTAGTTGGATGCAATACCTTTGTTTATTTTTTATGTGGTGCTAGGAATCGAACCTACTGCCTCACTCATGCTAGGCAAGCGCTCTACCACTGAGCCACAACCCAGCCCCGATGAATTAAACTTAATAAAAAATTAATCGCTTCCATTTATCAAAAGTCACTATTAATAGAGTGATAAGTTTAGTCAGATATGGGAAGAAGTCCTCTGTAATAAATATATTTAAAAAAGAGCCTCATGACTCAGCTGAGGCAGGAGGATTGGAAGTTCCAAGGCAGCTTCAGCAGCTTAACGAGGCCCTAAGCAACTAATCCTATCTGAAAATAAAAAGTAAAAAAATAAAATGGGCTGAGATGTGACTCAGTGGTTAAGCGCTCCTGGGTTCCATCCCTTCTACCAAAAAAAAACAACAACAAAAAAAAATCAAAAACCCAAAGACTCCTCCTAGAATATATGAAGAATTTCTTGAAATCAGAAAAAACAAAAACCCTTTAAAAACTGGTCAGTAACACAAAAAGTTAATAAATTAGTTAAAAAGCTTTGGTATCCAAAATGGTGAGTAATTTTATCAACAGGTAATCAACATCATTACTTTTTAGGAATGCAAACCACAGAGATACTATATACCTAACCAGAAAGTTACTGTAAAAACAAACCAAAAAACAAGCCCAAACTCATACCTGTGGAGCATCAAGTGAAACTCTCATACACACTGGTGGGAGTGGTTATGGACAGAATAGAATTACTTTGGAGAAGTATCAGCATATATTGTGTTGACCTAGCAATTCCATTCTTAAATAGACTGACAGAATTGTATGGTTGTATACAAAAACAAGTGGCAGAATTAATTTTAAACACCCAAAGTGGAAGTGACTCACGTATTCAACAGTAGAATGAATAATGTTTGTGTTTGTATGTGTGTGTGTGTTTCTGGGGATTGAATCCAGCTAGACAGGTGTTTTACCACTGAGATCTGTCCCCTGCATCAAATAATTTTTGAAATAGTATACATCAGGGAAGGAGAATTGACTACAGCTCTGTTTAAAAATCTCAACAAGACATGTTAAGTAAATGAAGCCAGACTCAAAAGTGTTGATACAATGTTTTCATGTATATAAAGTTCAAAAACGGGCAGAATGGTATAGTTACTGATCATCAGGGAAAGCAAATCAAAACTGCAATGAGGTACCACCTCACACATGTTAAAAGTGGGTATTAGAAAAATGAAAAACAAGATGTGTTGGCCAGTTGTGGAGAAATTGGAGCCCTCACACACTATTGGTGGGAATGTATAATGGTACAGAACTATGAGAAGATGTGTGGAAATTCCTTAAAAAGTAAAGAAATAGAACTGGAGTCAGAAGTAGATCCAGGATTTCCATATTCATTGCAGTGTTATTCACAATAGTCAAGTGTGGAAACAGCTTGAATAACCAATGATAGATGAATGGATTATAAAATACACACAATGGAATATTATTCTTCCTTCAAAAAGGAGAAAATTCTGCAATGTGGCACAGCTTGGATGACCCTTGAGGACAATAAGGTAGGTGTGAGCTGGGGTTGTGGCTCAGTGGTAGAGTGTTTGCCTCACATGTGTGAGATACTGGGTTCGATCCTCAGCACCACATAAAAACCAATAAAAATAAAGATATTGCTTCTATCTACAACTAAAACAATATTAAATAAAATAAGTAAGGTAGGTGAAATAAGTCAGTCACAGACTGAAAAATACTGTATGATTTCCTTTATATGAACAGGTGTCCCAAATAGCCACTCATGGAAGCCAGGAACAGCATGGTTGTTGTGAGGAGCTGAGAGGAGGGGACAAAGCCAGGTTATATAACATTGTGCCCATAGATGACAATACTGTATTGTACAGTTCAAATCTGTTAGAAGGGTAGATTTCATGTTAATTGCACTTAACACATTAAAAAAAAAAAAAAAAAGGAACAGGCAAAGTCAATCTGGTAAATTTTAAAAACTAGTGACTTCCTTTAGGAATTAATGACTGGGAGATAATATGAGGATGATGTCTGGGGCACTAGTAATGTTCTTTATGTTAGTCTTAGTACTAGTTAACTCGAGAGTTTTGTTTTTTTACTGTTATAGTTTGGAAATAAATTAAAAAATAAAATGTTAAGAAGAGCACTAAAGTTAAGGCTTGGAATGAAGCTCAGTAGAGGCCCATTATTCAGTCTCCAGCCCCAGAGTAAAGTTTTCTCCTGTGTGTACCATGTTTTTATTTATTTTTATACACTTTAAAAGAGCAGTTTTAGTTCACAGAATGAAAAGTTAGATCTCCTGCCACATTCCTGTCCTCACCCATTATCAACACACCCCACCTGAAGACTTTTGTTGCATCTGAACCCACCCTCACTCCTGTTCCCACCAAAGTCCTAGTTCACATTGAGGTTCATTCTTGGTGGTACTCATTCTGTGGTCTGGACACCTGAATAATGGTAGGCGTTCATCATTACAGTATCACAGTGTTTTCCCACCTGAAAAATCTGCTGTGCTCCCCGTACCATGTTTTTAAAGGATATCCGATTGTTGGACATTTACATTATTTTTCCAAAATTGCTGTGGGTATGATTTTGTATAGGTCTGTATATAATTCCTTAGGAAAAGTTGTTGTGTTACATTTATGCCCAGTGTTAGGTGATATTCTTGATAGAGATTAGTAGATAGTCTTTGAGTAGTAAGTGTTTGTAACCCACTAGAGAGCCCACTTCCTATAGAATGAATAAAAATTGCCAATTTGATAGGTGAAAAATTGCTTTTTATGCACACTATATATGTTCATTTTTGTTGACCATTTGAATTTCTTTTTTGAAATTCAAAATATCTGTACTTCTTGGCTTATTTGCCTATGAAGATGTTAATTTTGGTTTCCTATCAAAATATAAGTAAGTTATTAATCATATGTAGTGATTTTTCCCTAATGTATGTCTTTAAAAGTTGTTGATTTTGAACATTTTGAAGTTTAAATTTTTTTGTCTAGTAAAATCTAAATCTGTTTCTTTGGGGTCATGCTGAGATAGCCTTTCTCTTATTTGATGAATTCGTATTCTTCTAGGTTTTTTTCCTTCCCATTTTTTTAAAGTTGTAGATGAACACAATATCTTTATCTGTTTGTCTGTCTATCTATCTATCTATCTATCTATCGATCGTAGCACTGAGGATCGAACCCAGGGCCTCTCTAGTGTGAGACAAGCCCTCTACCATCGAGTTACAACCCCAGCCCTTCTAGGTTTGTTTGTAGTACTTTATTTTGTTTCACTTGCTTATTTTTATCTGTAGTCTGTTGTGGTATGTGATATAAGGCAGGTATAACATCTTTAAAACTTTTACTGATTTATCCATTTGTCATCAGCTTGAATTTCTAACTTCATCATATAATTTTATAAGTCTGTATATAAATAAATTTGTTTCTGGAATTTCTGTTATTTTATTGCTTTGCTAGGATCATACTGCTTTAATTACTGTAGCTTTTAAGAAAAATGTTAACATTTAACAAAATATGTGTTCCTTTCTCTTAAAAAATGGTGGTGATGAAAGGGAGAATAATTGTTTTCCTACCCATTCTTCCATATGTGTTTAGTACCTTCTCCTTTTAGATAGTGTCAACCACAATAGGACATCTGTTAGAAATTTTAAAACTGCATTATAAAGATCCATGTAACAGCAATTCCAGCAAACTCCCAGTGGATCTAAACTTTATGAGTAATTTATATTTTTACTGTAGAAAGAAACAACTTTTGTTGTTTTTGTATTTTATTTTTTTTAATTTTTTAAATATTTATTTTTTAGTTTTAGGTAGATACAATATCTTTATTTCACTTCCATGTGGTGCTGAGGATCGAACCCAGTGCCTCACGCATGCTAGGTGAGCGCGCTACCACTTGAGCCACATCCCCAGCCCCTGTTTCTGTATTTTAGCATGTATTTGGAAAATGGAAAGGTTTCCCATGAAGATGGGATTAACGATAGTCGGTGTGTGTGTGTGTGTGTGTGTGTATGTGTGTGTGTACACACACATGTACATGCTGTCTTCCTGAATTGCCAGGTTAGTGTGTGTGTGAGAGAGAGAGATTGCCATTTGGACATATTTATCTGGTCTTTTTCAAAATGAGTGCTTCTAACTTTCCCATAACTTATCTCCCAGCAATGTGTCAATCAGGTTAAAGTTTGAAGATTCAGGATTCAGGGGCCTGGCTATAGTTAACAGGAACAACAAAACAGTATTTGGTTTGCTTTGCCATTTTCTTCTTTGCATTTATCTTCTGAGTATATGGCAAATAGTGATTGGAGAGAACAAATTTAGATTTTTCTGCATAACTTAATCTAAACATAATAAATCTCATCTGATTTATAACTGTATTTGAGATTTCTTTTGTGACCTAGGATCTGTTTTTTTTTTTAAATGTTTCATGGAATATTGAAAATAACTTTTAGTAATCTCCCATTATCCGTGGGGAGGATATGTGTCAACACCCCCAAGGGATAACTGATATCAGGGATGGTACCAACTTCACCATATATATGTACACGCAAACAGTATCTACCTGTGATAAAGTGTGATTCATAAATTAGACATAGTAAGAGATTAATAGTAATTAATAGTAAATGGAAAAATTATAGTAATAAACAGTGATCAAGTTTTTGTGATTATGTATTCTGACCCTCTGAAATTTTTCCAGTTATTCTTTGCAAACCATGGCTGGCCACAGGTAACTGAAGCCATGGAAAGTGAAGTGCAGACCAGGGCGACTGCTTTGTAGTCTTTTGTAGAATAGACAGTTGGAGCTGGGCCTGTGATGCACACCTGTAATCCCAGAGGCTCAGGAGGCTGAGGCAGGAGGATTGCAAATTCAAAGCCAGCCTTAGCAATTTAGCAAGGCCTAAGCAATTTAGTGAGATCCTGTCTCAAAGTAAAAAAAAAAAAGTCTGGGGATGTGGCTTAGTGATTAAGCACACCAGGGTTCAATCCCTGGTAAAGGTTGGAGACTTATCTAGTAAATCAGCCTGTCTGCCTCCCTGCCCTGCCCTGCCCTGCCCTGCCCTGCCCTGCCCTCCCTTCCCCTCTCCTCCCCCCTCCCCTCCTCTCCCCTCCTGAGTCCCCTTCCTGTCTTCATCTTTTTTTTTGTCAACCTTCCATCAAACGTGCAGAACTGTAGAACTGTTTAAAAATAAAAACATAATGCTTCCAACCTTTTCTTTCATGTACTTGTGAAATTTTGTTTAGTATTTATAAGCACATTTTATCCTTTTTATAAATTTTGCATTTTAGAGATTAAAAAGATTCTTTGTCATTTAGTGGTTTTGATTGCATATTGCTCTCCTTGCAGTAACAACCTTGCTTTCTTTTGAATTTGAACTCACACCCCATTCTTTTTAGCCCTTTGTGGGATTTTGTTATTGTGCTTGCTCTTGTGGTAGGAGAATGCTTGGATTCTGTTTCATTTTAGTAAAAAATGCTAGTTACAGCCCATTAAATTGATTCATGGGCCACAAACAGCAGTTGGAAAATACCTGAGACATATTTTTCTGTGTTGAAAGTACATTGACTTCTGGGTAAAACAGACTTGAGCCTGAGTCCTGCATCTCTCATTCACTGGATTATGTGACTCTTGACCTTTTACTTAATGCAGAATTTGCAGCATTTTAAAAGTAGGAAATAGGTTCCTCTTATATAACTCCCTAAGTAGGGAATTTTCCATGAGAAATATATTCTGTGTTAGTTGGTGGCACCTACTGGCAAAGACACATCATTGCTCAGAGCCTGTTTTTCCTAAACACACACTAAAAGAAAATGGAGGTGAGGCCATTGGAGCCATCCTACCACTTCTGCTGATTGGCATGGCATTGTGAGAAGGCAGAATGTTCAGAGATTCTGGATTAGTGAAAAGCTACAAAGAAAGAAAAGAATTTGAGGTAGTAGCTGGGATTCCAAAGCAAATGCACATCTGCCTCACTAAACTATCCAGCTGATGAAAACATTAGCCTGCTCCTGTCTTTCTTGACAAATTTCAATTCATAGTATCAGGAGACATGTGTGTTTTTGTGTGTGTTTGCAATGGTGTGCAGTGGGGTAAGCTTCCTTAGGTTTTGTTAGGATTTAAAATGAATTCAGCTTAAGAAATACACTTTCTCTCTGGGCTCCCCAGAGTGCATTTGTTTTCTAAGTTGAGGATTTCTCACCATTACCAGTGTCGTGGAGCAATGTTAATGAAAATGCCCAGACATAATGAAAAGTTACTTTTGCTAAGCTGTTTATTATATTTAGACTATACTCCATGTATTTTCAGTTAGTGTTTACAACAACGGTGTTTAGTTGGGTGTGATGTAACACACCTGTAATCCCAATTCCGAGGCAGGAGGATCGCAAGTTTGAGGCTAGCTTGGGCAACTTAGTGAGACCCTCTCTCAAAATAAAAAAGCTGGGATGTGGCTCAGTGGTAGAGAATCCCTGGGTTCAGTCCCCAGTATTGCAAAAACAAAACTGTTTAAAAAAATTATTATTCTTTTATCCTCTTTTATTAGACATATTTGTGATCAGCAACATCAACTTTCTAAAACCTGACTCTGAGGGTACTAGAGCCCTGACTCATTGAACTAACCAAATAGCAACCAAAGCAGTTGTCCTTGGTATGGAAACTTACACTACTTACATTTATGCTCGGAATGCTATTTTTGAACAGTACCAACTTGTGCCTCTGTCTTCCTTGGTGATGGTAAAAAAAGGGACTTGAAAGCAAGATTGGGATCTTGGTAGGACTGCAATGGTGATGTGTACGCTGTGTAACTGGGAGGCAGTTGACAGGAAGGAAGAATCCAGCACTGGATCCTGGTCCTTACCTGACGCACCCTGCAGGCTAGCTGCTTAGTATTTCTGAGTATTGGTTCTCCCTATCTGTAAAGGAGGGTATGTGCCTCGCCTGCGGGATCCTGGAAAGGAGCAGGATGATTTACATAAAGTTCCAATGGCTGACGAGCATAGGCAATCGTTAAATAGTAATCATTGTTACTTCTGTCCTTCTGTGGAACTTGTAGGTAAGACACATAATTGACCGTATTTTTTAACATAAATGGCTGGTTTGATAAATATTACTTCAAGAGATTTCCCAGGTGCAGACATTATATTCTGTGGTTCTGTGACACTGCACGTGGGGACGGAGCCTGTCACGATGCTGATAGTGCAACTTCCTAACTGGGGTTGGTGCTGCCACATGGCCACATTGCATTCCCCACAGCAGTCATTTTGAAGCAGAGTCATGTCAAAATTCTCTGAAGAACTTGAACAAATACATAAACATAAAGACCCCTAACAGATACCTTGGCTCTGTCCACTCTGTGGTCAGCTGCATGTGGCTTCGCGACGGTCTTCATCCACGTCTCCAAGCCCACGGGTCTCCAGCAAAGAACTCCTATGATCAGGGTTTTTCAAATATGAGTGTCATGGCGAGAAGGCTCACCCCAGGATTTAGATACGGGGCCACTTCCTTCCTGGTATGGTCAGGCTGGCTCTGAGGAGCGTCTCATACTTCCCAGGGGCCAAGTGAGAAGCCCACGGAGAAAGAAGGGCTGGGCCTGAGGTGGCAGTACCGCTGCGTGCCTTGGCACGTCTCAGAGCTGGGCCCTGGGGTGCTGGTTTTCACATGATGAGGCTTTGCCTTCCTCCTCCGGGACAGTTGGCACTCTGGAGACAATTTTGTGTGGGTGCTTTTGGTGTAGGAAGAGGCCAGGATGCTGTTAGTCCTATAGTACATGTGACAGCCCCCACAGCAGACAGTTCTCTGAACCCAAGTGTGGTAGTTCCAAGGTGGACCTGCCCCGGCCTGCCATTGCCTCCTGGATGCTGCTGTTCATTGGCAGCTGCGCCAGCACAGGAGAGTCTGTGTTTTTATCTGTGGACATGTGCTATTTCTTGCCTGGTAGGCCCAGGAGGTAGGAAATGATGTCCACAGGGCAGAAGTGGAATAAGCCAGGCGGGTGTTTCTAAGAACTTGCCTTTCCCGGGAGTGCCAGAAGCCTGAGGAGAGTTTCACCTGTCAGGTTGGCCAGCCTGTCTCACAGTTTCTCCATAGAGTTTGCATATGGGTACCACCTTCCCATCTCTCTGGAGCGTCATTGTTTTTTTCTTAACTACTGATTCAACCTGGAACTTTTGTACACACACAAACACACACACACGTACCTGAAACCACTTACGTGTGCATGGCTTCTATAAGAGATGTTTCCATTCTCACCACCACCACTTAGCTTCATGTAGCAGGCTCAGAAAGGCGATGGGAAGAGGAGAGGGCTCTGTTGTGTTTCCCACAGTATGCCTTGCCTTTGTCTCAGTGGTGTTTGGGGAAGTGGGACAAATGGATTATTGCTATTACTCTAGGCCAGTGTTTTCTGATATATGCTGTGTTGTTATTAATAGATATTACTATAAAAGGGGGTAGTTATGCCCAACAAAGTTAGGAAAGTGGGATTAAACTAACAGCCTGATTTGTGAATTACAGTGCATTACAGAGCCCTGAGTAGCTTAATGGAGCCTGTTGTGACCTGAGAGCATGTGGGCGTGAGTGTGTGAGGGAGCATAGACATGAGTTTATAAGGGAGCCTAGGCACACGTGTGCAGCATTGCTCAAACTTAGAACATCAACATTCTCTCTGAACATCTCCTGTGTCACCAAAGTGTTCCTTGAAGATGATCTTGTGATCAGGGTAGCTTGACAGTAGCATGTTCCTTGTGACATTTATCTTCTCAAACCTTTATAGGAGAAGTTGAAAAGATTTGTAGGCTGGGAAGCTATTTCACCTCCCTGCAGAATTTTATTAGATATAATCTTCTTACCAAGCCTTAAGAGAATAGTTGCTCTTTCTTTAGAGGGGTTGTTTCCTTCTGAGCGGTATGAATAAACACCATTTCACTATTTGGGAGCAAATGAAAAGAAGAATTAAGGTTTCTCACCATCAAAGATAACTTTGCCGACTTCTGGCATTTTTAACTGAAAAAAAAGTATCAAGGCAGCTTAGATCAGAATGGCTCTGGGGCATTCCGGCTCCTGTATCACCAGTCTTTAGCTCAGAGCACACCTGTGCCCCTCTGCACTTCTTTGGGTGCTGGTGCCCATGGGGTAGACCTTGCTGCCCTCTGTCCTACTTGAGTGCCTTTCTGTGCCTGCAGCCATGATGCATTCTCCTTGCAGTTCAGACATTGTGACCTTCAGGTGGCTTCGAAACCATCAAGGGCAGTCGGCCACTATTTCCACTTCAGTCGTTTCTAAGAAACCTGCTGGCTTTATTAATCCCAGGGTCCCCTGGAGATACACAGTACAGGGAATTACAGGGAGACCTCCATAAATGCAGCTGTTTCTGCTTTTTCAGCCCCTCCTTCCCACTCAGGATTATTGCTGCCAGCACTCTAGCCCCATTTTGGGCACTGGGACACACCCGGCTTCCTCTCTAGCTTATGATGGCCTTTGTGCACAAAGTCTTTACCTCCTGGCCGCATTCCCCCTTGCACGCCTTAGCACTGTGGGGCTTAGGTGATTTTACAGAGAAAGCAAATGGTTTTCCCTGTAGCACCATCTGGAGCCATTCTGTCCAAACCTCTGAAGTTTGAGGAGTGTGAGGTGCGTCCTGAAGGCAGCGGGAGGGAGTACTTTCTTGAATGCTCACTAACTGCTGGGTACTCTCCATCCCCACAACTCTAGGCACTGGGTGTTGTTCAAGGTCCGGCCCACACAGTGGGCAAGTGACCAAATCAGGATCCTAAGTCCTCTCCATATAGTGAAGCCTTTGGCTTTCCCATGTCACTGTTCTACAGCCCTGATAAGATCCTGCTGTGTGACCTGGAGGGCAGTAGTGTTCATTGAGGACTCTGCTGTTACCCATGCTGGATGTTTTCAAGTGAATTGTCAAAACACTTTAGGACTTCAAGAAGAATAGGGACAACTTGGGAGGTAGGCTTATTCCCTGAAGGCAGCAACAGGATCTTGTAAGAGATCTGTAATATCCTTTTTTGAGTAATGTGGTGGGACAAATGTTGTAGTTTAAATTTTGTGCCCCACTCTTAGATTTTAGGTTTGGACAGGAATCTTAGAGAGACTGCTGTCCACAAATGAGCTGTGCCTCTTTCCCCCTCAGCTCTCTGCTTCCTCTTCTCATTAAGGTTCCATTTAGCCATTAGATAGGAGCTGCAGAAGGGAAATCTAATCATGTATAATCTCCAGTTAATGGGCATCTATTGAGCGACTAGGTCACCAGAAAGAATAATTACACAGTGCCTCTTTGTGCAGTAAACACAAAAATCAAAAGATAATGCATTCCCAAGGCAAGCCAGATTGTTAGTGGCTAACAGCATCCTCCTCTTTAGGGAAAAAGATTGGGGCACCCACCATGTTTGCTAGGGGAAATTGCAAAGCCATTCCCCAAAAACAAGGCCATCAAGGGAGGAAAAAGTAAGACCAGGGCACTTCCAAGGCTTTGTCACTTCTAATTGCCAATTGTCATGGTGAATTACTGAATAGCAGACATTCTAGTAAATGTTTTATACAATCATGGGGAACTTTGTGGATCTCTGGGGTTTTCATGCCTCAAGTTAAAGAACAACAGTGATGATAAGGTGTTGTTTGAGCCCCACTCCCACAATTCAGTCTGTTTGCTAAGCTTGCCCAACCTTCATAAGTGAAGACTTCCTGCTCACTCTTGGCCAGCCACTAACTGATGATTTATGAAAGATGAGCATGACCCCCTTGACCCAAAATGGCGTGTGTTAGCCACAGGCCCACAAGTTCTTGGATTTATGTTGATTCATTTTAGTTTGGGTTTTCAAAATCATGTCTTGTAGCTATTTAGAATTTGCAAACCTCAGCATAATTCAAATAACCTGTTTTTCCCCCCTTAGAACACTTCAGTTATGGAAGATCAAAATGAAGATGAGTCCCCAAAGAAAAATACTCTTTGGCAGGTAGGAATGACAAGATAGCAATTGACTTACTGTAGATAAGATGCTCCCTTAGTTAATGTCCTCCATGAAACCAAGAGCCAAGCTTTTTCGTTTTGTGCAGTTTTGTTAGTTTCAGAATCCATCCTAATTTATCACCTTTTGTAGGGAAGTATATAGTAAAGGGTTGGGAATTTTCACAAAGGTTCTGAAGTGGCTGTAGTTCAAAATGTTTTAATCTGTGGCCCAAGATGGAAAATGGTGACATCCTTTGCCTCTGTCTCCTTTTTTGGCTCTGTTTTGGTTTTATCAATTTTTGTGCTAATCCACCAGGTTTTTTTTTTTTGTGGGGGCTTAGGGGAGCATGTAAAGTTCCATGGCTTAGTATTCATCAGCCATATGGTGTATGTCGTTTTCCCTTCGTGAGGACACGATTAAAGGCAAATAAATCTGGAGAGAATAAATAAAAAAAATTTTTTTTTCTGGGTCAGTTGATTTGAAGTTAAAGAGGTAGATAAATGAACAACAATAATGTGTGCCCAACAAATTTAAGAAGAGATGGAAGAAAGCAAAACAACGCTAGGAGGATTTTGCTGGGCTGAGCAGTGGTTGGAACAGAACCTGGTCAGTGTGGTGCATGTGCCACACTGTGCTGTTCTTGAATATCGTGTGCAGACTGGAATCCATCCCTTCCTTCCTGTTTATTATTTTGCAGTAGGATCCTCTTCATTCACTATTGATTTTTCAGTTTGCTGTGGTTCTTAACACTTTAGCTTTCAGATTTCCTTTCATCTGCCTTCCTTCCAGTCAGCTAGTTAATGGTACATAAATACTCTAGGGAGGCTGGCTGGTTAGGAAGCCTCCCTGTATGAAATAATAACCCTTTTGCTTATCCAGTGAGATAAAGGGTGTGAAAATACTTTGTAAATTATAAAGCAGCACACAAATGCAATTTATAAACTATTATTATAGTTGACTTGGCAAATTATTGTCCAAAAGAAAGAAAGAAAGAAAGGGGGAGAGAAAACGTGCATCCCTTTCTTTCTCAGGATTAGGTGCTCCTGGCATCTTGATGTATACCCTTTACTATGGTTGGTGCTCCCCTCTTACAAGATAAATGTGATCAGGGTGCTGTATGAAATTCTGGGGCTTGTCTTTTGGTCCTTAATATTTATTTCTTAAGCCTGTCCTCTTGTTACTACAGTCTAACTATAGAGCTTAGTTTTAATGACTATATTATAGTTCTTCTTTGTACATGTGTTAGAATTCGTTTTTACCAGTTCTTATAGTTACTTAAAATTTTTTCCAAGTTTTTCTAGTATTTTGATATTAGATTTAAGATTCTGTTATAAATTTGGTAGATATCATTATGCTCCAAAGTAGACTTTATACCTGCTATTAGTTACAGCAAAGAATTTTCACTTCGCCTCTATTTTGAACTCTTTATTTTTGGGATCTGCTGAATACATTTGTCTGCAACCAAAATCTAAAAATCCCTGTTTAGTGCTGCCCCCTAGTGTTACCTGGTGTCAGGGAGTCTTCCCTCACCAAAGCTTCAGGGGGAAAAAAATCCTGGACAATGGGGAGGGAAGAGAAATTGGGTGGGAGATCACTGCCTTTTGACCTTATGTCTAAATGTGGATATAAGAACTACTTCAGACATGAAACTTACAAGGTTTTATCGAGGAAGGGCAAAGACCCCTATGGACATTTACAAAGGGTTTCTTCTTCGTGGGATGGATTGACCATGTGAGGAACATACTGCTGTGAAGCTCTTTGTTCTTTCTTGTAAGGCTGCTGAGATAGAGTCCTAGCTGAATTAATGGGCGTGTATAGCCTAACTCTTTACTTCTCAAGATTCTCTTGTATAATTCCTTTTGGTATTACACGTAAGGAGGCTGTTAGAGGAGTGATAGGTTGCTTGGCAAATATTTAACAAAAGTATTGAGATTATTTTGTTTTAAACAGGGAAGTTGCAGGCCTTATAGTTTCAGTAGTAGTTGTGGACTGAGTCTAGGGATTCAGATTATTTTTTTGATGTATTGTCCAGGTGCAATGTAGTTTTCTTTTTTGGTGCAGGGAATTGAACATGTGGCCATGTTCATGCTAAGCTCAAGCTGTACCAGTGAGCACTCTCCAGTCCTGTAGTGTCAATAAAAAAAGAAAAGATACACTGACATTATGCAAAGACATGGAAATAGATTTGATGAGAAATGCATTGTTGTGTAGGAGTCTCTTGTTTATCCGTAAACCTGTATAAGATGAGGGACTTTTCAGATACACATGGTTTACCTTTGGTAGCTTGCGGAGGAGGTGATCAGAGAAGTGGGGAAGTCTAGAATCGTTTTGCAGCAGTTCCTTTAGTAGTGCTTGGAAAACAATATGGAGGATATCAGAACTATTAATAAAATGAAGATTTTTAGATTGAATTGCTTTTAGCTTTCAGTACATAACTGCTTATCTTCTTTGCTTGATAGGCCAGGAATCCTCATAGTGTGGTCCCTGAAGTAGTCTAGACCAGCAGTATCAGCATCGCTAGAAGTAGAACTCCTCGGGCTTCACTCCAGACATGTAAATTCAGAACCTCTGGGTGGGCCTGATGATCTGTGTCAACAAACCCTCTGTTATTCTGTTGCTATTGCTGTGTGGTAGTGGCCCCCCCCCCCCCCCCAATCCAGTTTTAATACCTACATTCTGAAAATATTAAATGGAAAATTTGAAGGGAGGGATTGAGACCACATTCACATAACTTAGTTATTCTATTTTCTCATTAATTATTGTTATTAATCTCTTACTGTGCCTAATTTACAAAATGAACTTTATCATAGATAAGTAGATATAGGAAAAAAAACATAGTATTTGTACTGTTCAGTACTAAACCCGATTTTAGGCATCTTGAAATGTATCTCTCGAGGATAAAAAGGGGCTGCTGGATGTAGCATTGACTTTCAACTATGAAGAAACAAAATGAATTAGTAGTAGTCAGTTTGCACCAAGCTGAACGGTTCCACTAAGATGATTATCTCAAAGTAGTTATCTTAACAATGACATCATCTTGGAAAAACATCTGACAATGATGATTTAAGGTGCCTAAAGCTTTAAAAATAGCTCTAACTTCAGCATTTACTGTGTGATTTATTTGAGGACACAAACCCTATATATATTACTCATAATAAAGAAATGAGTTTGGCTATAGAGTGAAACTGGTATTTTAAGATTCAATACACAGGGTGACAAATGTTTCTAATGAAATGTCAATTAGATTTCTTTCTCTTGTCAAACTCTTTTTTTTAATCTTTTTTTAATAGATAAGTAATGGAACATCATCTGTGATTGTCTCCAGAAAGAGGCCATCGGAAGGAAACTATCAAAAGGAAAAGGACTTGTGTATTAAGTATTTTGACCAGTGGTCTGAGTCGGATCAAGTGGAGTTCGTGGAGCATCTGATTTCACGAATGTGTCACTATCAGCATGGACATATTAACTCCTACCTGAAGCCCATGTTGCAGCGGGACTTCATTACTGCGTTGCCAGGTAATCACTGGTCCTGAAAACAGTCGAGCTGGGCAGGGGTGTCCAGCCGGAGCCCAGGCAGAGCCCAGTGGGTATTTACATCGCGCATGTGTAATGCACACTGTGGTTTTAATGGATGGTGCTTGAGGAGGATTATAATTTAGATTCTTTCATTAATAGTGTGATTGTTGGTCATTTTTACTGCTTATTTTAGTTCATTCAACAGGTTTATTTTTTTTTTAATTATATCCATTATGTTTTGATGTAATCTATGTTCAGTCTGTACTTTCCCTTTATATGTAAGTTTTAAAAATATAGGACTTTTTTCTTCAGTGTGTATCCTTGAGAGGTGTTCCCAAGTTTAGGATGTTCATTTGCATCAGAAATGATGCCTCGGGATGGCAAAGACGGTCTAAGAAAGCAGGGGGCATGCCTTGATTATATTTCTGGAAACTGGCTTCTGTATCCCCTGCCTCACTGCCTGCCCCGTCATCTTCCTCTCAGATGCAGGCAGGCATGTGTGCCACCATACACCAAGAACCACTGTGGAGAATTCCCACATGCCTCCTGTGGCCCCCAGTTTCTCAAGACCAGCCTGCTCCCCTATCAGCACCCTGCAGCAGAGCAGTGTATCTGGCCCAACCCGGGAACCTGTGCTGGTGCCATCATTCGCCAGATTCGTTGCCCATGTTCAGGGTCACTGCTGGAGTCCTGTTCCTTGTGGGTCTGGACCAGATACAGTAATGCAATGCATTCTCCACCATCACAGTATGCGCCATGCAGAATAGTCCTGTTTCCCTTTGATTCTTTTTTATTTGTGGGGGGGGGTACCAAGGATTGAGCACAGGGGTGCTTAACCACTGAGCCACATCCCCAGCCCCCCACCCCCTTTTTAGTTGTTAATGGACCTTTATTTATATATGGTGCTGAGAATCGAACCCAGTGCCTCACATGTGCTAGGCTAGTGCTCTACCACTGAGCCACAGCCCCAACCCCCCCACTTTGATTCTTTTTGGTCTTTTTATTCTTTCTAAATTTTTCATTTTAAATTTGGCTAGGTCAGATAATAGAGATTTCATATCTGAAGAGCGTTCTGACCAAAACATTTCCCTCTAATATGGTCAATGTAGCCTGCTGGTTATTCCTGCCATGCCCAGGTAGATCTAGAAAGCCCAGCAAGAACCTGTGACATTGCTACCAGACTGTGTCTCATCCAAGGTGCTGGACCACTCCCTCAACCCACTTGGGGAATGGCAGGACCTGCACTCAGGCCTCAGACCTGAAACCTGGAGTTGCAAATCTACAGGCCAGCGTCTGGTCTCTGATTTCTCTTCCAACGGTTTTAAGTTTGCTTTTTACAATGGTAGCATTAAAGGATACCTGATAAGTAGCCTAGAAGAATTTGACTCCACTATTCTTTTTATGCTGAAATGTAGCATGACTTGTCTGTTTTTTCCCCCAGATATGTATAGAAAAGTAAAATTTGAACCCTTTCTTTTTATTACATTAGTATTTAATTGCTGATGGGGATCTTAGCCATCACTTAGTGCTGTTTCTTGTTGCGTAGATCAGGAGGCTGAGGAACAGAGGAGTTGTGAAGTGCCCAGCAGTGCATATCGTGGTTATTGTACGATGGTGTGCATGATTGATGTAGACGTTGGCTCACAAGTCAGCCTAAAACCTGAAATTACTCTAAGATTACTCTGAAAAATACCTTAAATTGACACTAAATATTAATTATATGGATTGTAACCCAATTCAGTAAATTTTTTTTTTTTTTTAATTATGGGTGAAGGGAGAGTTGGAAGGGTCAGGGAGAGGGAGAGAAAGGCACTCTTGGTGTAAAAGAGACAGAGAACTAGAGCTGAGTGGAAGTGAGCCAAGGGAGCATCCCTCTGCTTCAGTGTCCATGGGATCAGGTTGTACCTCACACCGAGGAAAGGCAGGGAGGCTTTCAGCTGGTGATTGGATTGTTCCTCTTACATGCTTTTAACTAAACAAGGCTGGGCCTCATTTTTCTCAGCAAATCTGCCTATTGTTTTCTACTGTTGGGGTTTTATTTTCTTCCTTGTAACCAAATGGTCTGGAGTGCCCAGAGCTCCACTTATGTTGACAGAAAAGCCACCACAAGGTGGCACTGTTGAAGTTCTCCTGATTTGCAGAGCATAGTTCCAGGACAACCCTTCTTTCTCTCTGGGAGTGTACAGCCTTGGAGAAGAGGCAGAACAGAGGAACATGTGTTATGTATATAAATATGGTTAGTATAATTGCATACAATTCAGTTTTCATTACAGAGAATTTTAAGCCATTGTCCATATCTCTTGTTAAAGTGGAATTTTGTGGTATTGAATATTATATGAGATGAATGGACAATTGGCTGGGACATGGAACTATTTTTGTTAAAATGCTATTTGTTTTAACAGGATTTGATCTGAACATATATACATCTGTCAGTATGTTTCATACATATGAAGCTAATGGCTGGGGACAAGCTGGCCAAGTTGACTGTGTTCGTGTCTAGTAGACTTGGATTAAAGCTGGCGTTAGTTTCTTAGCACAGTCTCTGCCTTGAGAGCACTGTGAGAGAAACAGGTCCGTGTGTTTGTGCTTAGGTTTAATAATCTGTGCACAACTTACTAATCATTATACTAGCTTGGTGTTTAACTTTTTCTGTAGATGATCTTGGAGTTTGAATTTTTACTCTATTAAAATTGACAGTCAACTTAAACTTCTTTGGATTCTGAAAATCATTAGTTCTATAAAAATTGTGTATAGTTTTGGCTTTTTAATGCTTACTATGAATATTGTACCTGTCAGTATAGGAAAAATGGAAAATGTTTGTGGTCTCTGGCTCCTTTTGGTTCAGTGGAAAAAGTGATAATTACGATATGCTTTTCTAAAAATCATGTGAATGTTTAGTCTGCAATGTCAATTTCTGCAGGCTAAGTTTGTGGTTTGTAAGAACTGTTGTTAAAGGGAAAGTTTATACCATTTAAAATAGAGGCAGATTGTACTTCAAACAGGATGATAAGCATTGGTGATCCATTTGGTGAGGTGTCTAAGCAATTAAGAATTTTGAAACACTTAACTTTCTGGCCATGGGTTATTCATTTGTCTTGCTCTCAAGCAAGAATGAGAAACCATTACAGACCACTCCATCAAGGTCTTGGGAGATGGGAAGAACCAGAGCATAGCCCAGGCGGCAGGCTGTGCAGGACGGAGCGGGAGGGGCTGCAGCATGATTCAGGCAGTCCCTGGACCTGGATCGTGGGTCCTGCACTTAATAGCCGTGTGGCCTCACTTTTTGGAGCCTCAGTTTCTCACCTGTGTACGCATAGTAGGATTTCAGAGGCTATTGTTAGGATTAAAGACGGTTTGCATGATGTACTCAGCAGCTGGTGGGTGCTCTGAGGATGGCAGCTGGAGAGGTAGGAAACACCTGCTCCTCCGGAGGCGTGGCGATTTACTGCTGGGAAGTTTTAATCATTTGCCCTGTGTTTCCACATGGGTCCATCCTGACGTCATAGAGTTCATGTGCCCCCTCCCCCTTTTCCCTTAGGAACCCTGTGGAAGAAGCTGCTGGACTCTGCCCTGCGCCTCTCTCCTCGTGCCCGAGTCCTCCCGTTGGGTGTTTCGGGTGACAGCCGTCTCCTGGCAAACTCCTACTCTCCACAGTTGTGTTTTCTTTGAAAAGATTTGTAACTTCAATTTTACGACTAGATCTGTGACTAGGGAGGAAAGGGACAGCAGAGGTGCGTGGGAAAGGAATTTTTTTGCAGCTGCTCTTTGAAATGTGTTTCTGCAACGCCAAGGTCTGCGCTGTCTGCTGAAGGCAGAGGCGAAGCTGGCTGCAGTGAAGGCATTGAGCCGACGTGGCACATCTGTGGTGCCTTGCGGTGTAGAGTATTTACTACACACTGGGCTTGGAAATTTGGGCCTTTTAATTGTTTTAATTAATTTATTATTGGGAAATTTCCAGACTTTGCTGTGGTGCTGTGATTGGCACCAGAAGCGCTCGTCTGCAGCGTGTGTGCAGTGCTTGGGCCTCGCCTTCTGAGGCTGGCATGTGTCCTCAGGAGGCCTCAGGAAGCAGGCGGTGGTGGGAGATGGGAGGCTGGGCATGAGAGAGCAATGGGAGCCAGACATAGGTGGTTAGGGAAATGCTTAGTTTTAACACCTCAGAGCACTTTTTAGGCCAGGCAAAGACACCACCTTATTCAGTGACCCATTTGTCCTCAGTGGACTTCAAACTAGAACAGCCCAAGTCTGTCTGACACCTGTGATGGCTGCTTTCATATGCATGTCCACGACAGCGAGTGTCATTTTTACTCTTCACAGAACGTTCAGGGGACATGAGATTTATGCCAAGATAAGAGAAGCAGGTAGATTTGTTCTAGAAGAGATATACTTCTCTTCAGTAAATAAAATGGAAGAATAATACTCAGCATTCTTGATCATCGATATTAGCTAAGGGGATTTGGGGAAGGAAGGAGAACAAAGGCATTTATTGTGTGTCTGTTTCTTGTTGTTTGTTGTCTTACTAAGCTTCCAAGCAAGGTTGGGAAATTCCTTCCCTGTAGACTGAAGCTACTGCGAGTTCTATCATGGAGGATTCTTGTGCAGATTATTTGAGACAATCTATTTCAGGCACTTAATATTTCTATGTTTAAACAGCATGAGATCCAAAAGAGAAAATGGATTTGCTTAAGGTAACTCAATTAGCAGTGGACAAAATCAAGATTCAACTGTCAATGGTCTAGACCCGTCACACGGGCTGCGCCACTCATGGTCACAGGCTCTGACTCTCCAGGTTATCTGACTTGACAGCCAATGCATTTTCCACAGGACTCAAACATGCTGCCTCCAGAAGGATGAAGAGGATTTAAAGTATTAACCAAAGGAAGCTAATCTGACCCCATTATATCACTGAGATGTCCTTTCATTGGACTGATGGTGTTTGAAAGGAGAAAATTTTGCGTTAATAAGGCATTTATTTGTGTAAAGAAGTCATTGATGGCTTACTTGTTAGCATTCAGAGTTGAGTTGTATGGGGGTTGGTGGTCAAAGAGGACTAAAAGATGTCATTGCTATAAACTTGTAGTTCTCAGCATGTCAGAGTTAGTTGGTGTCACTTCTTACTTAAAAAAATAGTTTCTTGGGCCTTGTCATCTGGAGATTCTGATTGAATAAGCAGAAGATCTGGGGGACATGGGGATGTGGTTTTGTTGCTGTAGTTTTAAAAATCAGTAACCGTAGGGGCTGGGATCATGACTCAGTGGAAGAGCTCTTGGCCTCACACATTTAAGTCTCCGTACCATATATAAATAAATGAATAAAAGAGGGTCCATCACTACTTTAAAAAAAAAAAAAAAAAGGTCAGTAACCGTCAGTGATTTAGACACAGTCACATAGGCTCCACCACTCATGGTCACAGACACTGACCCTCCAGTTCAAGTGGAAGATCTGGATGCTACTTTCCCAGTTCACACACAGATGATGCCGGCATTGCATCCAGTGAGACTAGACAAAGCAATTTCCTGAATCATTCTTGTCTTGCTGTTGTTTTCATTTTCCAGCAGAGGATTCAATAGAGGAATTGGTTAGGGGTGTGTTTATAACTGATCAGGAGGATCTGGTTAGTGATGTAGAAGTAAGATAAACTTTACAAACAATATGTTCTAATAACCATTTTTAGAAACTAGAAAAGGAAGATAGATAAGTACTCCAGAGCTAGAAAAGTTCAAAGAAGAACTAGAAGTCAGTAAGCCTTTGGCTAGAGACTCTAAAAGAAAATAGGGTTAAACAGGGCTGAAATACTCTGAAATTTGAAATTCTGATGAGTAATTTTGTCAGCCATAGTGATGTAGAGATACCTGTGATTTTAATTAAACATAGAATGCAAAAGAAAGGTACATGTGATAATGGAGCTTCCTAAAAGGTGGCCTGGATCTTTGAGCGTGGTATCAAGAAGACCAAATCCCAAATAATGTAAAACTAGCCAAAATGTGTAATCCAAAGGAGTTGAAAACAAAATTATCAATCATTTACAGGAAAGTTATAAAGAATGGTTGGAATCATGTAAGAGTGACACATTTTCAGTGTCATTTAACTTTTTTTGTTTTCCCAATAAGAACAATGGCTTTAAAACAAGGAAGGATAGGAAAATTGTAGTCAAAAAAGACGTGAATGGATTTAGGAACCCTGGGAACCAGGAGACCTAAACACCTTGTTGGCCAGGAGAGCCACACACCTCTGGTTGTGATTCAGAACTGAGGCACTTTGGGAACTAACTGAAAACCAGCCTGCAGAGCTCCTGGGGACGGCGTGCCCTGTGCAAGTGGTGCCACTGTGTTGGAAGTCTGCACGACAGACCCATAGGTGCTGGGGGAGCAGGGTTCCTGATTTTAGGAATTGGAGAAGGTATATTTGGGGGTATTAGCTTTAAAAATTGATGTTATTTTCTGCCAGAATTCTTAATTTCAAACGTGAAACAGCATCTGAAAAGATTACGCAGGGCTGTGCCAGCCTAGAGGGGTGCCTGCAGAATGTTAAGAGCGGGATCTCTTGGGGGTGGTATTTAAGGATTTAAAAGTTTTTGCTTTTAAATCCCTAAATATGTTTTGTCATTATTTTCTATAATGTTAAAAAGGAACACAGAATAGCTGGTGCCAACTTGCAAATGAAAGGCTGCAAACATAGTAAGTATCACCAAGCTCACCTCGTCCTTTCCGGGAAGGTCACCAGACTAGAACACAGGTCCGAAGAACGATGGGCGTGTCTCCAGATGTCCCTGAGGACTGAGGAGGAGACTGAGGGCTGGACGCAGTATATCCACATGGTTACAGAGCTGC
Source organism: Marmota flaviventris (assembly GCF_047511675.1). Taxonomy (NCBI): domain Eukaryota; kingdom Metazoa; phylum Chordata; class Mammalia; order Rodentia; family Sciuridae; genus Marmota; species Marmota flaviventris. The sequence goes on from NC_092502.1 coordinate 10,503,763, forward strand.
TGGCTCAGCCTTGGTACCCTTGAGTGTTAATGGAGACATTAGTGATGACCTGGAGGGAAATTGTTACGGTCATTGGGTGCTGTCCTTGGTTCTGACCCGTTTAACCTGTTAGTCTAGACTTGAGATAAAGATTCATTTGCCCACCTGCATATCTGGTGCATAATACCCATTCTTCAGAATGATGAAATTAGTTCTAGAGATGAAAATGGATGGATCAGATAGGGCTTTAAGGGTGCGTTGTGGTAAGAATAAAATAGAATTGCGACATGAAGCCTTCTCTGCTCCCAACTGCCTGTGCAAATACAGCATTAGGGGCGTTGTTTCAATAGATGCTTTAGGGGAGAGGCCGAGGATTTTATTTTAACTTGCTGCCATCACAGGAGTCTGCTATGATGTGACTGTCAGCTGGGGGCAGTTCAGTCTTTGAACAGTGATAAGCATGAAAAAGGACAGTGGCCCCAGTGCAGTCTTCCTCATTAACCCAATGCTTGGGCATTAGGTCCAGTCTCAGGTTGGAGAATTCGTATGTAAGAAAGACCTAGAAACCACAATCAGCAGTGTAACCTTAGTCTTTCTGAGAGTTGAAGGGACCCTTAGTTCATAAAGCACTACTTATGCACCATTTCATTGTGATATTTCCAAAATAAAGCAAAGATTATTGCCCCTATATTATACAGAAGAGGACACTCATTCACCAATGCCCTGTCTTTAGCACTAATCTTAGTAGTATATCCACATGGTTACAGAGCTGCTGGCTCAGCCTTTGTACCCATACAGTTTCTGTTTATTTTGAAAAAGAGAAAAAACATTAGCTTTATCAGGTGCTTTGTTTTTAAAATCTCTCAGGATTTGTCTCTACAATTTGATTTGTACAGGCAGTTGGAGCAGGGCCAGCTGACTGGTGAGGACCACTCTATATGGTAGAAAATCAGGCCCAGGGATATTTCAGTGTGTGTTTGATGTCATTAGAACTAGTAAGCGGTACACCTGATACTGATGCTGAAGTTGGAACTTTCTGCCTGTTTTGTGTTCTCATTCCTACACAACATACTCTGAGGGACAGCTTGCTTCTTGATGGTACAGAGGACGTCCCAGGAACTTGGGGAGGAGTGTAGGTAGCAGCAGTGCTGCCCATTGTCATCCCCTTCCCGTTGTCAGTGTCAGGCAGAGGCCCTTATCTTGAGTGAGCATCTGTGCAGGGACCTTGGCATTATTTGGCCTCTTGAACCCAGGGCTCTCCAAGATTCTACAGTTTGCTAACACCCAAGCTGTTGCCTTTGAGGGTGTTACCAATGTGTTGGTCACAGAAGTGATCTAAAGAGGGAAACGAAACGATGCACAAAATTATATCTAAGCATAACTGACTTTAACTCTTGATTTGCCACTTTTAAAAGATGAGTACTTAGTTCTACCTCCTTAGTCTCTTTAACTCCCAGAGATTCACATGGCTTGATAGGATATGATTTATTGTGAGAGACCACGAGTAGGGGGAGTGGACACAAATTTCAGAGCAGGCAATCCAAGTTCCAGTCTTCGCTTCATCACTGAATAAAGCCTTGAGCGCATTGCCTCTCTGTATCTCATCTGAAATTTGGGGAGTCATTACCTCACAGGGGTTTTGTAAAAGTTATGTGAAACAAAAAAAACAAGTCTTTTTATCAGAACATCTGCAAATATAGAACTGTTAGCTCTTACAGAGAATAATGGCCATCATTTGTTTTATAATAAAAAAAAATCAGAACCCAAAAGAAGTGCGTTTCATGTGTTTATGTACTTGGTCACTGAATACCGTAGATCTTTTTATATTACTTTACCTGGGTCAGGATTTCTTTAGTTCTCTTATCTTTAAGGAGTTGATGTCTGGTGCTGTCCCATCTCCTTGCCCATCTTTCATTCCCTTTTTTGTTTTGTAGAGCAAGGCTTAGATCACATAGCAGAAAACATTCTTTCCTACCTGGATGCCAGGTCTCTGTGTGCAGCAGAGCTGGTCTGTAAAGAATGGCAGCGAGTGATCTCAGAAGGAATGCTCTGGAAGAAGCTGATTGAGCGAATGGTACGCACGGACCCTCTATGGAAGGGACTTTCAGAAAGAAGAGGGTGGTAAGTACCCAGTTGAAAAAAGTTGCTCTGACATAGAGTCAGCTTGATTACTCTAAAAAGCAATTATGAGCAAGTGTGTTGGCCAATTTTAAAGAAGGGGAGAAGAGAAGGGGAGTAAGGGGAAAGAGTTAAAGCTGTTAGAATTTCTCCTCCTGAAATGTGTATTTCCTCTATTTGTTAACTATTAGGACATTTTCTGTAGCTCAGATGGGTGATTTGGTTTTTCAAAGTTATGTATGCTTTTTTTCTTAAGCAGTGATAACATTACCAGGAGATAGGTAGGATAAAGAAAAAAATCTGAGAAAATGCCATTTTGCTATTATGACTTCCGGTTGAGGACATTGGAGGCATAGGGATAGCATTTTTCCAAGAAAACCTGTGAACTTAAATGCAGATCTGCACCTCTCTGTGTCAGTGGCCTGGCCCAGTTGTCCCCCAGAAAAGCTTCAGAGAGGAACAAGGTGGTTAGAGGAGGGTCAGGAGGAAGTTAGATTTATCACAAAGCCACATTAGCACTTACTAGACTCTCGGGCATGAAAGGCTGGGTATTGTGTGCTGGTCCTAGAAATCAGAAGGCCAGGGCCAAGTCGGTATAGCCAACCTGGTCTCCACCATGGAAACTTTATTGTCGGAAATCTGGCTTTTGACTGGTAAAGCTCAATGCAAGTTAAAATACATGAAAGATAGGATGTCTTTATAACACCATGTTTAAGTAAAATTCACCCATATGCGCGAACTGTAACCTCTGTTTGTGTTTATTTGCCAGGGATCAGTACCTGTTTAAAAACAGACCCACAGATGGCCCTCCCAATTCATTCTACAGATCATTATACCCAAAGATTATCCAGGATATAGAGGTAACTTTATGATTTATCTGTTTTATGGGCTCTTTGTATCCTGTTCTCAACGTTTTGTGTTGCCTTATTATTATTTTTTGTTGTTGTTGTTGTCTTCTTCCATAATCATGGAGCTGGTAAGTTTTGTTGTTGTTTTTGTTGTTTTTTAAGAGCTGAGCTTTTGGAGTAAAAGTCACAATGTATAACCTGCAGTTGTTCTTCAGAGTAAATCATGTCCTTTTACAGAATTAACTTTCTAAATTTTGAAATATTTCTGCAGGGTTGCTAGTTAATTAAGACCTTAATTCACAATCAATTTTTATTCTAAATTGATAAAATTTTCCAAAATCCAAGGCCCAGATTTTTCAGTAAATGCAGTTTTGCATTCTTGAGCTATGTTTATTGAGAAGGAAAAATGGTACATTCTCAGTTTCCTCTGTAAATTATTCATAGTTTTTCATAAAAATTACTCAGAAATTATTCTAAGCAATAGTTGAGTTTTATAGAGCAAATTATGCTTCTGGACCATTTTGGATTTAAGTATAACTTTACCAGACCAGTAAAACTCTGTAAACTTGATGAGAAACATTAGAGATGTTTGATATTGTTCATGGGTTCTAATTAGTTCAGTTTTATTATTTAGCCCTTTTCCTTGAACCAGGAAAGACATGCACAGGCATTTCTCATTAACTCTTTCCCATGTGTTCTTGGCCGGTCCTGGTTACTTCACTGTTTCCTCCTTGGCAGAAAAATTGAGCCTGCACTAGGCAGCATTGTATCTCCCATAAAGTTACACGCAGTTTCCCAAATGTGAAGTAATCCTCCCCCCAGGTGATAGACATAAAAGTTATTGTGCCCAAATTCATTAATGGAGAAACATGTGCTCTTTTGGAGTCGTCGTCGTCGTCCCCGCCCCCCATCAGTCAGATGTGAACTAATGGAATCATTTGGTTAATGGTAAGTCTGAGTGTGCCTGGAATATCATGATTTAAAATATGAGCTCTTGTCTTGAGTATTCTGCTCTCTAAAGTGACCTAAAACGTAACAATTTAAGAGGGTTAAATAATTGAAAACTTCTGCTAGATAAATCATAATGTTGGGGAGTTACTGGATCTGATGGCAGTTCAGGTCATGGAGTCAGTTACCCCTGCAGTGTTGGTGGGTGAGCCTAGTGTTAACTTGGATCTTTGGTTACTGTGTGCACGTTTCATGGGAGCTGCTGTCTCTCCCCTCTGTGTGCCTGTACTGAGATGTTGCTATGTGCACATCTTAGAAAATACCTGACCTCGTTCTTTTGGGTGGGGCCAAGTATTTAACCAAATTTCTTTGAATGATTTTATCAGGTAATTTATTTAGAGAAGGATGATATGGAAATCTGGGAACTTTTGGAAGACTTTTGATCAGGTTGAAGAATTGATTATGTACTTTTATTTAATTCTCATGACTGCTGTTATTATGGGCAGTGTACACTCATGGCCACCCATTTCCTCAGGCTGCAGTAATGTTTTAAAGTTAGCAGAGGCAGACGTGAAGGAAGCAGAGCCATGGGGAGACCCTCTTGGGCAAGAACCTCTGCATCTCAGTGGTCTTCCCAGTGGTTCTGAAAGTGGGCTTGAGAAAACCCACTGGTTGACCGCAAGAGTCTCCTCCAGATTCTTGTGGGCAAAATCTCTCAGAATAAGGGGTGATGTTTATATTTTGTTATATTCACTAGTGACAAAAATAGTGTACCACTAATGGAGCCTGTACTTGTGCCAGATACTTTGTTTTGCACTTACTAATCCATTTCTCAATTGAATATTCTGGACAAAACCTGACAAGTAAATCAGTCCTTATTCAAAGTTGAAGAATCGGGCTCAGAAAGGTTCTGCAGTTTGCTCTGGGTCCTACATCCGGGGAGGGAGTGGGCCTGGGACCCACTTGTGCTCTTCTGCCCTGCACACACAGTGTTTGTAACATAGGTTACTGAAACCAGTGCCAGCAATGACATGATTGATATTTATCATCTCACATCAGGGGTTCACCTCTTTTGGGGAGTATGCCTTATTCTGCCCAGGGTAGAAAGTTCTTTCAGAGATATGGATTAAACAAACAAGAAGCTCTCAAGTGCCTGGTGTTGCCCTTACAGCTGGTCGGAAACCCTAGTAAGTAGGTTATAGTAATGATAAATACCCTCTTTGAGCCCTTGCAGTAAAACATGAATTATGTTGGGTGATTTATATAGATTATTGCTTTAATTTTTTACAACAAGGTGTAAACCATTATTCCTGTCTGTTGTAAAAGGAAACTAAAATTACAAGAAGTTTTAGGATTTGCTGCATAGTTAAGAGATGGGCATTAAGCTTACAGTTGTTAGCATTTACAGTTACATTTTCAAATGGGAAATCCCAAGAGGTGAGACAGAAAGAGGCATGTGTTTTATGCCTGCGGAGTTTCACCTTGGTCTTCTCATCTTCCTCAAAGTGTGTGAATACTCGGCATCCTTGACTGAGTTAAGATAAGAGTAGTGACAAAAATAGTGTATCAAGTGGCCTTGTTTGGGTTCAATTTGGGGAAAGATAGTCTTGACAGGACTTTTAGCACATTGCAGAAAGGTGAATCCACTGGGAGCGCCCAGGGGATGTTCATGTCCCTCCACACCTTCCAGTCTCCTGTCTCTTCCCTGGTGCTTTTTGAGGCTGCCAGTTCACAACATCGGCACCCCCCCCCCTCCCCCCTTCTTCCTTTACCTTGACAGCTTACTTCATGTGCTGGCTCCTGTAATCCATCCATTCCCAGATTTGGTTCTGATGAGCATGAAGGAAATGTTCACTTGAACTTTGCCCTTCTGCGTTGACCCATCAGGACTTGACTAAATTTTAAGGATTAAGTAGGCAACCTAGCTGAGTGTGGCTGGTTCCTGTTGTTTAGAAAATGAGGGTGTGAGGCATGCAGCCTGAAGAGCATGAGCACACATTCTTAGCTTCTGCGAAGGTCCGTCTCTCCTGGTGTTCTGGCGGCACACGGAGAGGGTCTACAGGGCCTCTGCGCCGGGGAGTTCCCGGAAGACCGCAGCCTCACTGCTCAGAGTGGTACCATCCTGCTTTACTGTCTGGGGTCGCTGCAGTCACTTTTATTATTCATGGTGGCTTACTGCTGGGCACTTTGCTGTAGTGATGTAATTTCATCCTTAGATTGTCAAAACTGCCACCTGCACTCCTCCTCCATGCCGCTCAGGGCCCTCCACAGAGAGATGTTACAACAGACTGGTCAGAGTTCTGTTGTCCTGCACTTGGATTTTCCTCATCTGCCATTTCAGAGTGGTGACAAACTCCTTCATGCCATAGACCCTTTGCCTCTCTTGCTCACTGGATTGAAGGTATTGAAGCGCTCTGCTTAGCAAGGAGACCATGGGGAAAATGATGGTATGTCGGGTCGCACCTTTCAGTAAGCCACATGACGTGGGGAAAGTGGGGCGCTTTTTTGTGGTTTGCAGACTTGATATTAACATTGTCCTGACCAGAAAACTCTGAAATTGCCCACCCACCCAGTGTGTTTAGGCTTCTAAAAATAATGTTATTCCTCCATCCTCAGACATCTGTTTTCACTCTATTGCCAATTTAAATGCCGCTGTATATTCTGTGTATCATGGCTACCTTCCCAGTATTTTGAAAATTTTCGCCGGGTAAGGGGATTTTACAAGTTCTCAAAGACACAAAGTATTCCTCTACGGTAGCAATGCCACAGGATGCCTAAGTGAAATGCCAGGTATCCACATAATTAGAGAGGCACACCTGTATGGTCTGGTTCCTGCGGCTGCGTTAACCTGAGTTGAATTCCACGTGAAGGCTGAGCTCGTGCCCCCTGCCCTCTGCCCGCTGGGTTGGGATGCTGAAGCCCTTTCCATTGAATACCAGTCTAGACCCAGACACAACTCCTGGAAATTTGTTGAAGATATACACACACAAACACACACACACACACACATATATATATATATATATATATAATTTATTTATTTGTTACAGCCTGCTATTTTTGGTCATTTTTTTTCTCAATAGGCACTCTAAAAAGCACTTCACATATGTAATCTTCCTCGATCCTAACAATAACTCCAAGGGAGTGGTTATTACTACTCCTGTGTTTACAGAGGAGGAAACTGTTGCTTAGACGTCTGAGTCATTTTTGCCAAAGCTGCTACTTGACCTGGGAATTTTCTACCACAGTGGGCTGCCTGCCAGTTTTCAAGGTCTAGTTTTTTTGAAAAAGACCTGTTTTGAAGGCATTCGAGTTGGAGTGGAGGTTGTGAGACCTGGTGGTATCTCTGGCAGGCAGTCAGTGGAGCGCTGCCTGCTCGTGTGGGTGGCCAGCTAGACTCCCTTGTCTTGGGATTCTAAAACAGGTTTTTTTTTGTTTTGTTTTGTTTTTTTTTAACCGGGACTTCCTAAAATGGCCCACCAAGGATCATTTGCAAAGTTTTTATTTTAAAATTCAGAAATAAGTTTTTCAGAAATTGGGCCCCTTGACTTTGATTCAACTTAGAATGAAAGGGTGATGTCTAGGAGAGCTTTAGAGAGGTCCTGCCCTCTGGCTCTTGTTTACAGTGGGGTAGATGGTGTGACTCCATCTTCAATGTTGGAGGGGGGTCGTACTCTCTGTCCAAACATCTCTGGGACTGAAGCATCCCAGGCTGTGTGGCCTTACCCTTGATCTTCTCCCTGGTACTCCCTATTGTGTCTTCAGGACTTCAGGTACAGTGAAAGATTGGGACTAAGTCACCCAATTCTAGGAAACACCTTGGAGTAGTGGGAGAACCTGTAGGATCCCCTACCCCTTCTTTTTACGTGGAAAAAAAGGTTTGTTTGTTTTATTTTGCAGGTGGAATATTGGGGACTGAACTCAGGGACACTCAACCCACTGAGCCCCATCCCCAGTCCTATTTTGTATTTTCTTTAGAGACAAGGTCTCACTGAGTTGCTTAGCGCCTCACTTTTGCTGAGGCAGGCTTTGAACTCACAGTCTTCCTGCCTCAGCCTCCCGAGCTGCTGGGATTACAGGTGTGTGCCACCATGCCCGGCGTTTTTTTATTTTTGTGTTTTTTCCCAAAACTCTCATGTGATAGATAGTAAATGTGTTTTCTCTTCATTGAAATACAGACTAAGAAAGCTACTTACCGATGCAATGATGTTATAAGCTGTTGTGTATTCTTTAAACCTACGAACAGTGATACGAATTTTAAAATACCTGATATATATGTAAGACATGTTGTGTATTCATCTTTGTAATATTCTGGGTTCACATAGAGTCATGTATTCTATATCAACTCTGGTGGTTCCCAGAGAGTGTCACTTGCATATGGGAACTCCTTGCCAGAGTTGATGGCTAGGAAAAAGGCTTGGGGTCAACACACCTCGCCTCCTCTCTCAGCATTTTCCTGGAGTGCTGGCACGCCGAGGTAGCTCAGTCTCTATGGAAAGAAACAACATTTCTTTAAATGATTCCAAGCATTAAGTTTAGTCAAAGAAACTACATTCTGAACCCCTTTTTAAAAAGTTGCTTATATGGACAGAGACCTGTTACCTGTTGTCTGTCTTGGTAGAGACGGAAGAGTTGGTGTGAATGACTTTGAAATGTGGTTTTATATGCCTGGCATTTTACTGACTTCCAAGAGATGATCTGGGTTAAGAAGTCCTGACTTGGTAGCAGTTGAGTAAATACTTATGTCCTTGTTCCTGGCATTTCCATCGTGCTTCCTGCATCCTGGTGTCAGGACCTCCCTCAAGGCTGTGAGTGAGGGTTCTTTTATTGTACGGATCCTGTATCTAGGACCCTTGCAAAGCCACAGGGCCACAAATGATGGGAACAGTTCCGTTTAAGTATATGTGCATCAATATCTCAACCCTGCATTTACTTTTCTATAAAATGCAAACAATAATTCCTACTTCAGAGTGATTATTAAACTGGCTACAAACTCCATCAGCCTCCCAGTGTGTGGATTCCAGGCCCACAGGTTCAGTCAACTGCAGATAACAAATATTTGAAAATAAATTGTGTCTGTATCGAGCAGGTACATATATTTATTTCTGGTCATTATTCCCTAAACAATACAGTAAAACAACCATTTACATGGCATTCACATTGCATCAGGGATTACAAGGTCCCTAGAGCTGATTTAAAGCCTATAAAGAATATGCACAGGTGACAGGTGCTTCTCCACCACTTTACAGAAGGAGTTGAGCATCTGCAGATTTTGGAACCTGTGGCGCATTGTGGAACCAATTTCTATGGGTGCTGAGGGGGATTATGTATGAAACACACAGCAGAAAATTAGGAAAGCAAGAGCCTGCTCAAAGCATACAGAGAAGTTTAACATTGCAAAGAGTCGAGAAGCATATTGCCTTCAAAATAAGCAGAAATGTGTTATTCAGTGTTGGCAGAGCCAGCATTTAGGTGCTCACTGGAACTACCGATGAAATTTACCTCCTTTCTTCAACAAAGCAAGTAATTAAGTTTTTAGCTACTCAAAGATAAGTAGCTATTCATGTAATCTTAAAACTATATCCTAAACTGGGTGTAACCAGTTATTGAAGTCCTATTGTCTCCTAATTTCAAGGACCAAGAACTCATAGAGTTTGGTTATTCTCAGTAGAAACACTGTATCTTTTGATCCAGAAAAATCCCTCATAGATATTAAAGAGGTGATTGAGTTTTGCCAGTGGTCTCCCTCAAGTCCTGCAGCACATAAGAGTTTGGGGATTGAACCCAGGACCTTGTGCATGAGAGGCAAGCATTCTATCAACTGAGCTATATCTCCAGCCCTGGCGTGGATGTTCTTTTTGAATTGTTGGTGGTCTTATGACTCTAGAGCTCAGACCATCTTTCTTGAGAGGCATGATATACATTAGTAGCAAAAGCCTGGGCTGAGTCAGAAAGAACTGGGCAGGATTTCCAGGTAGTATAGTCAGTAGTCTGTGACCTGAGTCAAGTTGTATTCTTGTTTGTAAAAGGGGACTAATGAGAACTTTCCAAGGTGATTGCATCAATCCTTTAACCAGATAAACTTAATTTGAACTATAGATGCTTCTCAATTTACAGTGGAGTTAACATCCTGATAAACCCACTGTAAACTGAAAATGCATTTATTCTTAACCCACAAAACATCTAGCTTAGTGGCACACTGTACTGCAGAGATTTGGTTGTTTCCCTTGTGCTGGGTGACTGACTGGGAGTTGTGACTTGCTGACATTGCCCAGCATTGCAAATGGCTAGCCAGGGAAAAGATCAGGATTCAAAGTGCAGTTTCTACTGAATGCGGTTTCTCCTGAATGTGTATTGCTTTGGCACCATGAAGCCAAAGCTTCATACGTCAAACCACTGTAGGTGGGGGACTGTGGGACTGTCGGTCCAGTTCCATACACTGTGGGCTTGGGTCTGCTTTGAACACAGATGCTTCCTGGGTCTTTTTATCCCCACTTCCTAACACAGTGCCTGGAACAGACAAACATCTCAGTAAACGTTGCTGAATGATGAAAGAATGAGACTCTGGGTTGAAACGTGCCATTCTCACTCTAAGGCAACTTGTAAAGAAATACAGAATTCTGTGATTGGGTGTGTACTAGTTGCACAGTGTCTATTCTCAATGATCCAGACGGTGCTTTGGTTGGCTACCTAGATTGTCAGTGCATGCTTAATGATGCCAGCAGTCTTTTGACCAATATTTTAATTGGCAGTAGGGAGTGACCCAATGAGTTATTATTTATTTGTGTGTTTTGGGTACAAATGACATTCTTTAAACATATTGAATTCTGTCTAGGCCATTTCAGACCTAACCCAAAACTCATTGGAAATCCTATGATAGTTGCCAGATGGGCAGGGAAAGTTTGAGAAAAAACATTGTTGGGCTAATGTCTTACTTGGAAAAGAGTGTGAGTCCTCTCCACAGACAGTTATGCAAACCAGGATTGGGGTATCGGTGGTATGCTACTTCTGGAAGCAGTAGCAGATTCTGAGACCTAGTAGAATAGTTGATTCACACAAGCTCATCTCTTGCCTCCTTTCCCCCTAGACTATAGAATCCAACTGGCGGTGTGGACGACACAACTTGCAGAGGATTCAGTGCCGCTCTGAAAACAGTAAAGGTGTCTACTGTTTACAGTACGATGATGAGAAAATCATCAGTGGCCTACGAGATAATTCTATTAAGGTGAATGACTACTGCATTTTGTATGTGTTATTGTTAGAATTGTGATTATGTGTTAGACACTAGATGTGACCGTCTTTCCATTTATTCAGATTGGGTCTTAGCAGTTCCAATCAACCTTGGTAACCCCAGTGTGGTTCTAAAGAGCATTTCCCTGTGACTAATGATGTGACCCTGGATTGTCTCCTTGTTCTCTGAGTACACACAGATTCTGTATTCTCTGTTCAGGTGCAAATAGAGGGTGTCCAGTGTCCCAGGGCTCTAGGTTACTTTGCTAGCTGGTTTTCCTGTAAAGGTCATTGCATTTACAGTTTCTGAGAAGGGCTCAAGTAATATGGAAAGTGATGAGCAGCTTCTATTGTTTTCCCTCATTCTTCAGTCCTAGATGAGCTGCATCATTTTTCCATGTTTAGTCTGATTGGCCTTATCTGGCAGTTTGGTTTATGTTGTAGCTTATTTCCTCAAATTTAAGAAAATGTTGAGGTTTTTTTTTTAAGTTTTTTTTTCTTTCTTGGTATAATTTTCATTCAATAAAGTTTGCTCCTTTTTTTAATATTTGATTTTTTTTTTAAGTTGTTGATGGACCTTTATTTTATTTATCTTTATGTGGTGCTGAGACTCGAACCCCGTGCCTCACACATGCTAGATGAACGCTCTACCACTGAGCTACAGCCCCAGCCCCAAGTTTGCTATTTTTGACGGAAAGCAAACCCACAGAGGTGCCTAACAGTTCGGTTGTTCCTTCAGAGTCCTTCACACTGCTCTTTTAGAGTTACCTCTTCCCACCCATCCCATGCCCTGGAAACCAGTGATCTTTTTTACCATCTCTACAATTTTTTGCCTTTTCCAGAATATTTTCTTAATCAATTCATGTAGTGTGTATTCTTTTTTTTGGGGGGGGGTGGGTACTGGGGATTGAACTCAGGGGCACTTGACCACTGAGCCTTATCTCTAGCCCTATTTTGTATTTTATTTAGAGACAGGATCTCACTGAGTTGCTTAGCGCCTTGCTAAGTTGCTGAGGCTGGCTTTGAACTCACAATCTTCTTCTCTGCCTCCTGAGCCACTGGGATTACAGGCTTGTGCCACTATGCCCAACTAGTGTATATCCTTTTAATTCTGACTTTATACTTAGCTGAGTGTACTGGAGACTATCTGTGTTGGTGCAGCTAGTAGTACTTCATTCCTTTTTATTGCTGAGTAGTTACCACAGTGTGTTTATCTATTTAGTTGTTGAAGGATATTTGTATTATTTGCAGTTTCTCATAATTGTGAATAAAGCCACTATAAGTTCATGCATGTAGGTTTTTGTGAAAATGTAAGTTTTCAGTTTATCTGAGTAAAACCTGGGAGTGGGCTTACTGATTCAGATGGTAAGATGGTGCTGGGTTTGGTGATAACATTTTAGATATAATAACAGAAGCATTGTCTGTCTGTAAAAGAAAAAACTAATAAGATAGATGTCCCTAGAATTAAAGATTTCTGCTCTGTGAGATACATTGTCAAGAGCAGGAGAAAATAAGCCGTAGTCTGGGAAAAAGATTTGTCAAAGACATATCTGGTGAAGGAGTGTTATTCAAATGTGCAAAAAACTTTTTAATTAGGAAAAAAAAAGACTTCAGGGACTAGGATTGTGGCTCAGTGATAGAATGCTCGCCTAGCATGCATGAGGTACTGGGTTCGATCCTCAGCACCACATAAAAATAAAAGTATTGTATCCACCTACAACTGAAAAAAAAAATTTTTAAAAATGACTTTAGACTTGTTTTTGACAATAAGAAAATATACAACCACATTTTAAAAATGGGCAAAGACTGTAAAAAGAGAACTCATTACAGGTGGCAGGTGGCAGACCAGCATTTGCAAAGATATGTGCCATATCACCTGTTGTCAAGAAAATGCAAATTAAAACAACACTAGTATTGCTGTATATATATACGTGGCTGTATAACCAATGTGATCCTGCAATCTGTACACGTGGAAAAATGAGAATTCATACACCATTTGAATCAAATGTATAATAAATATGTCAAGATCATTATATTGTCTTGAATAACTAATTAAAAAAAAAAAGTGAGCTACTGCAGCATGTCCAGTAAGATGGCTAAAATCCATAACACTGACAACACCAAGTGGTAGCAAGGATGTGGAGCAACAGGAACTCCATTGTTCATTCTGGTGGAAATGTCAAATGGAACAGCTGCTTTGGAGGGCAGTTTGGCAGTTCTTACAAAATTAAACGTACTCTTGCCATTGGATCCAGCAAAGGAGATGAAAAGTTATGTCCACCCAGAAACCCACACACAGATTTTTATTGCAGCTTTGTTCATAATTGCCAGGACTTGGAAACAGTAGGTGAATGGATAAATACTCTGTGATACAACCAGATGATAAAGGGATGTTTGGCACTAAAAAGAAATTGGTTTATCAAGCCATGAAAGGACATGGAGGAACCTTTAATGCATCTTACTGAGTTAAAGAAGCAATCTGAAAAAAAAAGGCTGGTGTAAATTCCTGCTGGGGGACATTCTGGAGAAGACAAAACTGTGTGGACAGTAAAAGGAGAGAAGCAACACTCAGTATAAAAAGCCTATTTCTAACATTTTATTTCCTTTTAATCTTTTTAGCAAAAATATGTAGTCATTATGTCACTCTGTAGACCATTTTTATTCAGATTTTTAAGTGTTTAATTCTCTGTAATAAAGCATGGTGTCTTCTCAGTAAGACCTCTTTATAGTTTACCCTGGGATTTTTCTGAAATGTTGAGCTTTTCATTTTTTATTTTTGTAAACATAAGGTAGGGGCTGTACATTTGTAAAGGGCCTTAATTGATGTTGTCACATTGTTTTCCAGAGGATGAGCAGACTCTTTGCAGATTTTATTTTATTTTTTTAATTTTGGGGGGCGGGGTACTGGGGATTGAACTCAGGGATACTCAACCACTGAGCTATGTCCCCAGCCCTATTTTGTATTTTCTTTAGAGACAGGGTCTCATTGAGTTGCTTAACACTTTGCTTTTGCTGAGGCTAGGCTTTGAACTCGAAATCCTCCTGCCTCAGCCTCCTGAGCCACTGGGATTACAGGCTTGTGCCACCGAGACCAACCCACAGATTTTATTTTAAAAATTTCTCTTAGAATTCACCTGATAATTTTAATGAGATCAGTACAAACTGAACAAAATAGCACTTTGATTCTGGAAGTTAATTAGTACCTCCCATATTCTTTCTTGTCATTTCCTACCCATTTAACCATTCTTACCATAACACAGGTGTGTTTTATGATTCAGAACACGAAGTATAACAGCATTTATAAAAATGTTATCCGCTAAATCATTGTTTATGGTTGGTCTTGTCTCGATAGATTTGGGATAAAACCAGCCTGGAATGTTTGAAAGTGTTAACAGGACACACAGGCTCTGTCCTCTGTCTCCAGTATGACGAGCGTGTCATTGTAACTGGCTCTTCGGATTCCACAGTGAGGTGAGTGATTGGATTCATTGCGCAGAGCTGTGTTCTCTCTGTGGGGAGGCCCCGGGCTTCCTGTTTTCTTGGGTCAGCACACATGCTTTCCATGTTTGGACTCATCAGAACCAAGTTTGATATCGATGAGTCTGAGCCATGTAGGCAGGAGAGCTCATTTTTATGTGTGTCATCTTCCCCTTGCCAGTGTTATAGAGACAGCAGTGTGCTTTCCTGTGGAAACGAGTGGCCTGGCCCAAGGCCTGCCTTCTCCTCTTGGAGCCTGTGGTCCAGAACAGAGAGGAGGAAGGCTGCTGTTCTGGGAGACGGGTGGGTGCCAACCTGCAAGTACCAGGGGTCGGGGGGTGGACCAGAGTCAGTTTTCAGATCCTTCTGAGGGTCTTGGGGAAAGTCAGATCTGAGAGCAGAGAGTGCTAGGTGTCTGTGTGTTGTGTTGTTGAGTTCTCACATCAGCCTTGGTAAGCCCGTAGATAGTGTATTCATTTTAATAAAGATATTAGGAAGCCAAGTCCAGAGAAGTTATATAATTCCTCAGAACCACGCAGTCCCTCCATTCTGAACTTCAAAGGTACATTGGTCAGGACTGTGGGCAGCAGTCTTGTGGTGGAGACTTGATTACTCAGAACAGAGTAATAAAGGTGGACATGGCCTGTCCCAGAGCAGCAGTGAAGCAGTGGCTGCTGGCTGGGTGTGGAGGAGTGGGCAGGGGACTTCCTGAGATCCTTCCCACCCCATGTGGCCAGCAGGCTTCTCCACTCCTGGTGGACTTTGGTAAGGGAAGTGATGTGTCCAGCAGAGAGAGGACGTGCGGCAAAGCCCCAGCTGGACTGTAGGGGCTTGAGGGATTGGAGAGCAGAGGTACTCCTTCTTCTGGGCTGACCCTGGTATTGCAGGCACCTGTCCAGGCACCTGACCCTGGATTCTCAGGCTTTCTGGTCTCCTGTCCTCAGCGGACCTGTCGGCCTTTCCCTGGCTCACCACCTCCAGACTGAGATTTCTTCCGCAGATGGCGTCTCAGCCTTGGAGGATTTAGTCTTTCTCCTCTGTTCTGGGTGGGGGTGTCATCTTACAAGATTGGGGCTACAGAAAAGCTCTTTTTTTGGAATGGCTGCTCCTAAGAACCTCATGTCTCAAGCCTGGAGCCACCAGGAGACCCTGGCTTTGTCCCTGAAGTGAAGCAGTGGATGTGGTCAGTGATGAGACTAGAGTGAGGCTTGCCAGAGGACAGCAAGCACCTTAGCTCAGCTGCAGCCTCCTCCCGCTTGTCATCCCAGACCCACTGGAAGCCTGCTTCTTTTAGGGACCATCTTGGCCCTGGCATGAGCCTGCCGCGCCATCCCTGGGTACCTGAGTGTCAAGTAAACCTGAGCAAAGCCAGAATTAGCTGCCTCTCTGAAACCATCTCTGAACTTCTTGGCAAACAAATTGCAGCTGGGGTCCCCCTTTTAGCATGTGCTTAGGTGTGTTCAGTGGATCCTGTGCTCAGCTTCAGAACCTGTCCCTGGCCGTCAGTGATGAAGCACCGTGGTTTCTGTTCTCTAGAGTCTGGGACGTGAACACAGGGGAAGTTCTTAACACATTGATCCATCACAATGAAGCCGTACTGCACTTACGCTTCAGCAACGGACTGATGGTGACGTGTTCCAAGGACCGCTCTATTGCTGTGTGGGACATGGCTTCTGCCACCGATATCACTTTACGCCGTGTCTTGGTTGGCCACCGTGCTGCAGTCAATGTGGTAGACTTTGATGATAAGTACATCGTGTCTGCCTCCGGTGACAGGACCATCAAAGTAAGTGTGCCTGCATCCTAACCCTGCCTGTTTCTGGCCTTTATACATCAGAGAGAGCAGAGATGGCTCGTGCCGGCCTGGTACCTGGCAGGATCTCTGTTTTCCTCTGTTTGCTCGTGAGCCCTTGCGACCCTCCCCGTTGTGTGCTTCTGGAGTCACAGACAAATCAGAAGGAAAAGCCATGGGTCATAATGGAGGACAGTCCTCAACTTGTTGACACAGCTTTGTTGGTAACGTTTTAACTCACTATTGGCACACGGGTTGTATGTGAGGAGCTTCCCACAACCTGCCTGCCCTCCTGGCACCCTGCAGAGGTGTGGCAGGTCTTAGATTTGATTTATTCTCATGATGTTGAGAGCTCGCCATGCCACAAGCCCTATGCTGGACGTTCAGCCCAGGTTGACCAGAAGGTGCAGGCTAGGGGAGCACGCGAGGTGGCAGGTGTGGTTCTGAGTCCGGTATCTGTTTCACCCTTTGCAAATTTTAGCTTTCCTATATTTTCATAACAGCTTTCCTGGGGTTTATTTTTAATCATGATATTTTTTAACCTTTCTTTCTTTCTTTCTTTTATTTTTTAGTTGCAGTTGGACGCAATATTTTATATCTTTATTTTTAGGTGGTGCTAAGGATCGAACCCAGGGCCTCTTGCATGCTAGGCGAGTGCTGTAGTACCGAGCTCCAGCCCCAGCTCCGTGGGGTGTGTTTTCCACACCACTAGATTCAGTGTTTTTGAATGTGCGATCCAGGGGCCCTTGACGTTCACAGGGTTGCCCGGCATCTCCACAGTCTATTCCGACCACTCTGATCACATTTCCATCTAAATCCCTCAGGCCTGTTAACAGTCAGCCTGGCAGTCTGCCTCTGCCTCTGTGGATTCGTCTGTTTGGGGCTTTTCTTATAAACGAGGTCTTTCAAAACGTAGCCTTCTGTGTCTGGCTGCTTTCATTGAGTGTCCTTTTCAGGGCTCACCCACGTGCATCACTGCACACATCAGGACTTCATTTCTTCTGAGGGTCAAGTAAGAATGCCATTGTGTGAATGGACCACATTTTGTTTGTCCAGTTATCAGTGGATGTGCCTTTTGTTTACTTCCATCATTTGGCTCTTACTCATAATGCTGCTGTAAACATTGGTGTGTAAGTTTTTGCACGTTCATTTGTTTTCAGTTCTCTTGGAATGACAGCTCTAGGTTGGACATTTTGAGGAACTGCCAAACTGTTTTTTCCAGAGTGTCAGCAGTAAGAGTTTGAACTTGCTCTAAGAACCTTCTGTTAGTGACCAGCGTTAGACAGCATTCTGATATTTAGTAGCCCCACAGATCTTGGACTGAGTTGTGTCAAGCTTTAGGTTTCGGGTGGTTTGGAAGCTGAATGGCCAGTTTGAGTGCGTTAGCCTACTCACTCCACACTCACACCAGTCAGTACAAGATCAGTGCTTGGAATTCAGGAGAGTTTGGGGCTGATTACAGAGCAGCTCCTTCATAATATCAGTTGGCAGGATTTCTCCCCACCTTTGCCAACACTTGTTACTATCTTTTTGATTATAGCTGTCCTGGCGTGTGTGCAGAAGATTCTCTGTGGCTCTGGTTTGCATTCCCTAATGACTATTAAAACTGAGCATCTTTTCTATGCTTTTTGGTCATTCAAATACCTTCTTTGGAGAAATGTCTACTTAATTCTTTTTTTATACTTCAAAAATTGGATGATTTGTTCTCTTATAATTGAGTTGTAAAAGTTTTGTTTTTGTTTATTTATTTTTTAAAAATATATATTCTGGATACAAGACCCTCATCAGATATATGGTTTGCAGATATTTTCTCCCATTCTTTAAGGGGTGTCTTTTACTTTCTTGCTGGTGTCCTTTAAAGCACAAATGATTTTAATTTTATTGATTTCCAGTTTATCAATTTTTTTCCTTTTCTTGCCTTTGCTCTTGTTTTTATATCTAAGAATCCACTGCCGAATCCTAGGTCACACAGCTTACTCTTGGGTTTTCCTCAAAGAGTTGCATAGCTTCAGCTTATTTAAGTCTTTGACCAGTTTTGAATTAATATTTTTTATATGGTATGAGATAGGGATCCAGCAACTCCTTTTGGTTTTCATTTTTCCATGTATATATCTGTCCTGTTCAACCACAGATGCAGCTGGTACAGTAAATCAGGGTGCTCCAGTTGTATCTCCTGTTCAGTGTGCCTGTGGACATTGAAGTCTTACAGATAAGTTCACAGAAAAGGAGATTGTTCACTCCACCTCTGTAATACTGAGTGGTCTGTCAGAATAAATGGAGATATTCTAGAAGCTGCTGGGAAAGAGGAGGAAAGGTGAAGCTTTTTATATTAGTTAACACTGGGTTTGACATGTCAGCTGGCCTGCAGTCAGAATCTGGTATCAGCTCTCTCCTCCGATGAGTGAACGTGTGCACCCTCCAGGAGATGCTTTCTCTGTGAAGGTCCCAGGGTTCACAGACTGCACAGCTTCCCTCTGTTTTTCACTCCAGTTTTATTACTCAATAGCTAAGAAAATCTTATGCTCTCCAGTCTGTCCCCTAGCTTCCAAATTTGAGTTAGAAGAGACTACTTTATAATCCTGTCTTTGACTCATTCTTAAAAGCTCTCATATTTTCACTTTTCAAAAGGCACTTTGTGGGAGGACTTTTCTGTGTTTTTTCTTGAAGACATGGCTGTTTGTCCTGCAGGTCTGGAGCACGAGCACCTGTGAGTTCGTCCGGACTCTGAATGGGCACAAGCGAGGCATCGCCTGTCTGCAGTACAGGGATCGGCTGGTTGTCAGTGGATCATCAGATAACACCATTAGGTGGGTGCACTTTGGCATGCGAGCAGGGTAGGCTTATTTTTGCCATAGTATCGATTTACCTCCCAGTCCTGTTTGGTTCTGTGTGCTCTGAGTAGGAAAGCTGTGGACCGTGGGTGGGGGTTCTTCCTAGAGTCCCCCAGCACACAGGCCTATGCCCTCAACTCCACCATGATCACTTACTACCAGAGCCTCCGAATGGACGGGGTGCTCTGGCCCGCTGCTCTGCTTCCCTCGCCTGCAGACCTGCCTCTCTGCGGCAGATAGCAGCCTGCTTTGTGTCTCCCCCAGAGATGGCATCTCAGAGCCACCCCCTCCTGATGGCTGGTTCTCTTCCCTCCCTTTTCTCTTTCCCACAGCCAGTCTTCTTCCTTTTTAATGACTAGACGTAGATATTTTATATCTTAAGAGCATCCCTTATTACCTGTTCAAGCCATCTTTTCCACTGTCCCGGAACATGTTAGTAGTAGCTTTACAGAAGTGACCGTCACTGTGTGGTTTATAACCAAATTGCCTAATGTTTGGGCAAAATAAATATTATTAGAAAAAATAATTAAAAACAAGAAAAGGAAAGGAAACAAGCAGATAATAACAAGAAGACTATAAATGCCATAAATTTTTTTTCAGTCTTTTTGTTTTTAATTGATGTAGTAATTATATGTATTTATGGCGTATTGTGCATCTAAAATTTAGGTCTTATTTTAAGATTCATACAAGTTAGTTTAGAGCTTCTATTGTGGTTTTCTTCATCGTGCTTTGTAATATTGCTTTTATGTTTTGTCAATAAAAAGTCCTTTACTTCCTCATTACAGTTTTTGCAGTTTTATAAAATAGTGTGTATTGCTTTGCAATTGGTTGAAAGGAGCCACCTTGGAGTCATAGTAGCTGTGCCGAATGGCTCTGTTCATCCTGGGTTAGAGGAAGTAGTCTTACTTTCGGAAGCAGATCTGCTGGGGCCTGTAGTCAGGTGTTTGTGGGGTTGTGATGGGAGTCGCTGAGAAAGGCATCATGCCTTAGTGTGCTCCCTGGCTTTGCATGGGCTGGTTTGCTGTGGTTTCTTTTTGCAAGTAATGTACAGAAATCAACCACAATAGAGAAAACCAAACATCTAACTCTAGAATTATATAAATCAGATGCAGAGGAAAAGGCTTTAATGTAGCTAGTGGGTTTATATTTCCAATTCAACTGTACATGCCTAATGCGTCTCCCACTCAGGCCCCATAAACCGGGCAGCCCTAGTATACTGTACACATCAAGGAAGAGGTGTCCCTAAGCCTTTTGAGGATCAGGAGGCCACCGTGCTGGTCTGCCAGTCCTGACTTCAGTAGACATGGACTTTGGCTGCAGTCTGGTGAGGTCAGCTCTCTGCCCCTCTTGCTCCTCTGCATTTTTTCTCTCACCACCGGCAGCCTGGTTTCCTCCAGGAAAGTCCTCCCAGGCCATCTAACTACGTGGTGTCAAAAACTCAGACACCGGGCGGATACCTAGGAACTAAACATAGCGGGGGTTTCTGTTGGGTGCTTTGACTCAAATAGTCAATGTCACAACTTAGATGGTATGAAAACAAGCACGGCAGAAAGTCAGACTGCCTCTCCTTAATTAGTGCTAAAACACACAAAGGGTGTAAGTGTGCTCACATGTGCAGTGTGGACTAAGGAGTGTGATATGAAGAGCTCAAGGCAGGGGAAACCATGTCGGGAGGAGCGGAGAGGAAGAACTGGAGGGCGGGGTGAGTCTCAGGTGGGGGTTTGTTACAGTTGTCTCTTTCTCTTTCAAGGCTGTGGGATATCGAATGTGGCGCCTGTTTGAGAGTCCTGGAGGGGCACGAAGAACTGGTGCGATGTATTCGGTTTGATAACAAGAGGATTGTCAGTGGCGCCTACGATGGGTGCGTGTTTGAGGTCTTCAGACCCGCGGCGCTGTCAGAGCCCGCAGAGGAGGAGGGCAGCTCTGTGTGTCGCCCTGCTGGGACTCTTTGCAAAGCTGGAGGGCAGGCGTTGTGATAGGTCACTGTATTTCCTAAGGTTTCACTTCCTGCCATCCTTGTGCACTCAGGGGATAAGTAGCAGGGGATTTGATTCTTGTCCTTTGTCCTAAGTAAACCACACCTTTCCCCCCCTCCTTCTGGTGAATTCATTAATAAATTCCTTTTTCCTTTTTGGTGAATTGAGCATACCCTTTTAAGAACACCCCCTGGTGTTTCAAGTGAGCAAATGGCGACCGTAACCTTTGAGATGACCATATGTGTATGTCTCCCTTCTGGTCAGTTGGTCTGCTTGTACTCCTGTCTCTCACTCTCAGCATTTGCTGTGTTTGGAGAAAGGCACCCCTGGAGTTCCACACAGAGCCCTTGCTTCTGTCCACAGCACCTGCTTAGCCCCAGCAAATCTCTTGGTGGATGACTTTGTTAGTGTAGATTATCAAGTCAGGAATTGAATTTAGATAACCTGAAGTTTTTTTTTTTTTAATCTCCCTTCAAATATTTCTTTATGATATCAGCAAGTCTGAGAATGTTTACATCCTTTTTTCCCCTAACATCAAGTGTGATTGGTTCAAAAACTTGTAGAAACGTTAGCATGTTTGCCCACTGGGCTCTACGATGGGCAGTTCAGGTGCACCCCTTTTTGCCAGGGAAGTGCTTGGCAAGATAGAAGACATTACCACTAATCACAGCCTCATTTTTTTTTTTTTTTTCTAGGAAAATTAAAGTTTGGGACTTGCAAGCTGCTCTTGACCCTCGAGCCCCGGCAAGCACCTTGTGTCTGCGCACATTGGTGGTATGTGATGTGTTGAAGCAGGAGTTGGCCCCTGGGCTGTTGGCAGGTGGCCCTACATGGGCAACATCAGAAAGCTTATGTATCTCACAGCCTGCCTTCAGGGAAACTTGCTTTGGTTAGCCAAAATCAGGGGTATTTGCCATTTACGTGACTGTGAGCTCTGAAATAGGAACACAGGCTCCCTCCTTTGTGGGTGGACTTGTGTCCTCATACATGGAGCATTTCCTTCCTGTAGGCTTGGCAGATCTCCTAATGTGGCTGTGATAATGCCGTGTTTTCACCTTATGTACTGTTAGTCTGCACTCTGTGGATTATTCCTCTTGGCATATAGGAATACGTTATTTTTTAATTTTTAAAATTTATTTTTAATAGACAAATAATAATTGTATACACTTATGGAGTACATTTATGTGATGTTTTAATCCATGTGTACCTTATAGAAAGATTCAGTCAAGTGAATTAGCATGTCCATCATCTCATCATTCTCTTTTTAATTTTTTTTTCCCTCGTGAGAACGTTAAAAATCTATCCTTTTAGCAGTTTTGAAATATACTTTATTATTAACTGTGGTCACTATGCAGTGCAGTAGATCTTTGAAACTTACTCCTCCAATCTAACTTCCCCACCTCTCCTTCCTCCATTCCCTCCCTTTCTGCTTCCTGTTTCTCTGAGATTGACTTCTTTAAAGTCCATATATAAGTGAGATCACACACAGTATTTGTCTTACTGTGTCTGGCTGAGTTCTTAGCATAACGTCCTCCAGATCCATCTGTGTCAATGAAAATGACAGAATTTCTTGTTTAAGGTTGAATAAGAAAATATTTTATATGTTAATCTAATTTGAGCAACTTTACTAAGCCGATTATTTCTAATGGCCTAGTTGATTGTGTTGTATTTTTGAGGGGATAGAAATCTGAAAATATTGATAGATTTTTCTTATTTTCAGTAGCTTTGCCATTTATTTCCAATTCTTCACTTCTTGCATTGAGTAGAATGTGTAGAACTGTAGTGAGGGCCATTCTTGTTTTCTTCTTGATTTTAATGAGACTCCTTCTGATGTTTCACCAACCAATTTTGATGTCAGCTGAAGCTTGAGATAGGTGTTCTTGGTCATAATTTTTCTTCTTTGACATATTAATGGTCCAGGATCTAGGATACAAAGTTTAATGAAAGAAAAGACCTGGAAGGAAAAAGAGTTTGTTCTTGGGTGAAGGGCAAAGCACAGCTCCTCAGCCTGCACTGACTCTTATTGAGATGGCCAGGAGCTTTCCAGATACCACTGCTTCATCGCTATTGTCTTTTGTAGGAACATTCTGGACGTGTGTTTCGGCTACAGTTTGATGAGTTTCAAATCATCAGTAGCTCCCACGATGACACTATTTTGATTTGGGATTTCTTAAACGTGCCTCCCAGTGCCCAGAATGAGACCCGTTCTCCCTCCAGAACCTACACATACATCTCCAGATAACAGTCTGCACCTTTACCCATTTCAGGTGAGTCACCCCCCACCCCCAGCATGCTTCATTTTGCTGATTGGATTTGGTCTTTTGGGGATGTGAACCAAGGTAGCTCTGTATGATGCACCAGCTTTTGCAGAATTCTAGTGTAAGTCTAGATCTTACAGGCACATCAAAACAAGGCTTCCTGCATGTGATGAGTTTTCATATTGACAGATGATTGAATGTGGTTCCTGTTTTTTAAAAAACCATTTTTTCTTAATGATTTCCCAGTTATTTCCATTTGGCACCAGTGAAGTTTCTTTAATTTTATTTTGGGGTACAAGAATCTGCTTTTTCTTTCATATCCTTAAGTTCTATTATTTTAAAACAAAACAAAAACAACCACCACCAACAAAATACTCAGTCCCTCAAGAATGAATCAAAGTCAGGTGTTTGCTAAGAGAAGCCCTGAAGCCCTCTCTTCATACCTGAGACGCAGCAGGCGCTCCGAGAAGCTGTCCTTGTCTCTGCTATAGGAAGACTTTCAGCCATTGCAACCCTTAGTGATGAAAGGGTTGCAATGGGAGAAATGATGCAGTTTGGGAGACAGGGAGACTCACTTCCGGGTCCTAGGCGCTCATAGTCTTCTAGAACAATGTGCCCAACTCTCAGGATTCTGCAGGGGCCAATGAGTTCTGTCCACCTTCCACTCTGTAGATTTGGTACATATTTGCACCTGTTCATACTCGTAAAAAGACTGTGGTTAACGACATTCTTGCTTATTTAAAAGCACTACTTAATTATTCGTAGCTTTTAATTCCTATGTCTTTTCTTGAGCTTGCTGACTGTTAAAAGTGCAGAGTTTGGTGCAGGATGCACCTAGTGCAGCGTGGTAGGCTGTGGCCAGCGGTGAGTGCAGGCATCCACTCTGGCCTACAGCTTCCTGGCTCTCAGGCAGCACAGGTCAGCTACTCCCTGTCATAGGCTCTCTAGATGCTGCTGTGGGTCTCTCTGTAGGGCCCCAGCCCGAGGGCACCCATCTGCACCCCTCCCCATCCTTAGGCCTTAGGCTTCACCCTGCCCAGATAAATAGCCAGCTCATGCTGTTGGTCTGGTCCTGACCTAGCTTACAAGCTCATTCCAAACCCAGGCCCTCTGCCTCTGTTCCTGCCCACAGATGCTGCCCCCCATTCCTGGCAGCCATCTCTGCTTCTAGTTTGTGCCCTCCCCTTACCCACTTCAGATCTCTTTTTTCTTTTCAGCCCCCTCTGGTCTCCTTACTGCACTTGCCCCTGGCCCCGCTTCCTCCCTCCTGTGCCATCTTCCATCCATCCTTTCTCCATGGACACTCGCGGCCCTTCATCTGCCTTCGCCACTCATGCCCTTCCCACCCCCACGGATGGCTCCTGGCCAGAGCCCTTTCAGCACTGCCCCCCACCAAAAGAAAAGGACAAAGAAGGTCCCTGTGGAGAACTGTGAAATTTGTGGGGGAGAGAAAAGACTGGGAACCTGTGGTATCTAGTCAGCAAGTTGCCATCTTTTCAGATCCTCCTCAAGATTCTAGGATCCAATTAATAGATCTCCTCCAGGGAGTCCTCACAGAGGATCCCAGTGCCAAATTTGACCTACTGCCTTGATTTTTTTTCCTGCCACTGCAGACTAAGAATAGTTTTTATACTTTCAAATGCTTATAAAAAAAAAACTAAAAGAAGAAGAATGATGTGAAAAATTATATGACGTGAAAAATAATGAAATTCAAATTTCATTGTTCATAAATTAAGTTTTATTGAAACACGGTCATTCCTATTCCTTTCTATATTGCCTGTGGCTGGTTTCATGCTTCAGTGGCAGAATTGAGTACTTGTGACACAGACCTTATGGCCGGTGGCATCTAAAATATTTGCCATGTGGCCCTTTAAGAAAACTTGCCTTCCTCTGGCCTTACCAGTGCCGTTTGAGGGTGGTAAGCCAAGGGTCTCATCGGGGATGGCGAGGACACCTTTCCTTCATGCCTTATCAGTTTGATTAGTAGGGAGTGGCCAGGTGCTGCTTTTGTAAGGACACCAACCTGTCATGACCCTCAGTCATTTGGGGCCCCAGAATCCTCCTCGTGTGTGGAGACAATTGGGAATGACCTGTAAGCCAATAGGCAAACGTTCGCCATTCCTGGCCTCCTGTATGTTGGTACTGTCCCTATGATAGTGACCTCATCCCTTGCCACTTTCTCTGGCCCATTGCTGCTTTCCCAAGTCTGTTGAAAACACACATTGCAGAGTGGTTGTCTTCATTGAACAGACTCTTCAAGCAGACACAGGGGATTGCAGCAGGGAGGGGGTGGCCAGGGTCTCTGGAATGATTGCTTCCACCCAGCCCCCACCCCCAAAGAAACCCGAGGAAAACAACAGCAAAGAGGAGTAGCCCAGATGACCCTGGCCGCCTTCCTGCTCTTCCCCGCCCCCGTCAGCCTGCCCTCCGCCTGCCTCCGGTGAGCTCCTCTGCGCTCCTGCTCTGCTGTGCTCTGCTGACTTCCTTGCGCCTTCAGGACCCAGCTTTAATTGCTTGGATGCGCTGAGAGGAGTTGTGAACTCTGGCCACCCGACTTTCCTCCCTGGCCGCCCTCCTCCCTCCCGCCTTTCTCTCATTACTCCATCCCCGAACCCAGGACTTCAGCCACCTGAATTCTGCTTCATTGCCTGAACACCCTTTAGCAGTCAGACATGACCACCTCCTCCCCTTGCTCTTGTTATTAGGGAAGGGTAGACTTTCCTGTGGTTAATTTATTATTTGATATTGAAATGGTTTGTGTGCCCGTCTTCCTCACAAGATCTGGAGTTCCTTATCACAGAGCGCCAGTACCTAGTTCACTGTTCTTAACTGTCATTGGTGTTTGTTGGACAAGTGGCTTCCAAGGCCAGTATGATATGTGTGCTTTTCCTCCTGGGCCACACAAGAATTTGGTGATAAATTAGTAAATGTATGTGAAACCATAGTGTGTTTGTGCAGTCACCCTCAACAAATATAGATCTTAATTCAGTCAAACATGGAAATTAGTTTCTGAGCTAGCACAGACAGACACTAGATAGCTACAGTCCTCGACAGGCACCTAGATGTGTTTGTATTCCTTTGCTTTGTCCCCCTCGCCTGTGCTGTGCCTGTGGTTTTAAAATTTTAAACAACAATATTGAGGTGTGATTGTGTAAAATAGATGGTATCCATTTAAAATGTACTGTTTAAGTTTTTACAGAGCATATACCCCAGTACTTGCCTCCATGATCAAGATAAGAGTATTTGTGTCACCCCCAAAGTCAGCCCACTCCCTGCAGTCTGGGCAGACATTGACCTACTGACCTGTTTTCTGTCAGGTTACTCATTTTCCAGAGTTTTCCTGTTGACTGGAGGAGTCATTAGCTCTATGTGACTACTGAGCTCTTGAAATGTGGCCAAAGTAACTTTAGGAACTGATTTTTTTTTTTTCTTTTTTGCGGGAAGTAAATGGGGGTCTCACTGTTGACCAGGCTGGCCTGGAATTTGTTATCCTCCTACCTCAGTCTCCAAGTAGCTGGGATTATAGGCGTGCATCATCACACCCAATAGGAACTGAATTTTTAATTTGTATTTCATTTTATTTTATGTAAGCTGAAATTTCAGTAGCCACACATGGCTAGTGACTGCTGTCTTTGAACTAGTGTAGTTGTAGAAGTTTTAAATTTTTAGCTTTTGCATTTAGGTCTTTGATCCATTTAGACTTAATTTTTGTGTGTGGTATAAGAATGCTGTTCTTTTTTTATACAGCTAATTTAGTTGTGTCACTATTTAAAAATCTTCTTTTCTGCATTGAATTGCCTTATTAGCACCTTTGTTTAAAAAAAAAATCAACAACTTAAATGTAGGTGTTTTGTCTACATTTGAATTCATGATCCATGTGACTGTCCTTTCGCCAATTCTGTACTGTCTTTGTAATAAATCATCCGTCGTTTTTGTGAATGTGTTTTGACTATCCTCGATCCTTTAGGTTTTTTAGTTTGTTTTTTAAGTCATATTCTAAGAAGATGGTTGTTGGGATTATGATTAAGACTCTATTGAAAGGAATCATTTTGGAGAGAATTTCCATTTTAACAAATATTGAGTCTTCCAATGCATTAATGTGGTATTTCAATCCAGAAACATGGTTGATCTCTTATTTAGGTCTTTACCTCTCAGGCAGCCTTTAATGTTGAAGTGTTCTACATCTTTTGTTAGATGTATTCCACTCTTTTTCTTTTCTAAAAGGAACTCTTAAAACTGTGCATGTCCTGCTGGGCACTGCTCTAGCTGCATGCTGCCACAGCGTTCATTTTTCTGCATAAAGTAGGACATAGGGGAACAGGTTGGGGGCAGTGGCGCACACTATAGCTCCAACTATTTGGGAGGCTGAGGAAGAGAATCACAAGTTCAAGGCCAGCCTGGGCAGCTTAGTGAGATTCTGTCTCAAAATAGAAAATGAAAAAGGCTGGGAATGTAGCTCAGTATTAAGGTGCCCCTGGGTTCAATTCCCAAACCGGGGAGCAGAGGGGGAAAAGAAGACTATAAGAACATAGGTTATAAGAGAAACATATAAAATAGAATATGGACAGTCCCAGCTGTAGCCAGGTTTCTGGGAGGAATAGACTCAGGGAGCAGGTGTCTCATGGAACAACGTAGGAGTATGTTTCTGTGTCCTTGTCCTCAGTTTATTAAAGAGGCATGTGAGAAAATCCAAGACTTCCATACCATACCTTTTATTTTTCCTTTCTGTTGTATGTAATAGAACACAGTAAATTTTCACCAACAACAGCTTTTGCATATGACTGCAAGGGCTCTGGAACAGAGTTCCTCTGGTTGGGAGGTGAGGCAGGGTGGGGGTGCTGCTTCTCTTTGGCTGTGGTGGAAAGGAGACTGGTCTTTTTTTCTTCCTGACCGTTTCCCACTTTCTTTTTTGGGACCTAAGAACAATTGCCTTGTTCCAGTACCCAATTGTAAGTTGTGTTTTGAGCCTTTTCAATCTCATCTGCCTTATAGGTAGGTACTACTCCCCACATCCCAGTGAAACCCCAAATGTGTTTGTCTCTTCAAAGGGAATTGCTTTTGACAGCCTTGGCAGTCAACACTACAGATTTCATTCCTCTTTTCCAAATTCTTTTCTTTTATTGAACATGAAAAATGAAGACCATGTGATTTATGAATAATGAAAAATACTAGCCTAATGATGATTTACCTTTGCAATAAACTATTCACCCCTAAAATATCAGGTAAGAATATCTCTGTGCTAGGAAATGTAGCAATAGATTTATGTGTCAAATCATTTAAAGACAAATAGTGACTCCTGATAGCTCTATATACAGTAGCACAAGGCTTCTTCTCTGACTCTGTAATTCTTTTATGTGGGAAGCAGGTATTAACAGTTTATCCCTCTTAGGGCTGTGAGGTCAAGTCCACGCGAGACCTGGCCTACAGCTCCCTGCCCAGCCTGCAGCCCTGCGTGTCGCCCATGCGCCTGGGGTGGGCTGGGGTGCGTCCTTGTCTAACCAGAAGAAACATCCACGCTCCTGTTTTTATTCCCCAGGGTTTCCTAGTCTTGAACTACTGGCTACATGGCTACCAGATGCCTAAGGGAGTTCGTTCACAGTGGCACGAGGCTGGAAGTGGTTCTAGACGCTGGGTAGATGCAAAGCAGCCTCACTCTCCAAGTCTGACATTTCCCACCTCCGGTTCCGGCTCTGCTTTGAGAAGGAGTCCTTCACTTCACCAACTTCCAGTAGAACAGAAGCCCATTCCCTACCCCCATCAGTGAAAAAAACCTACTGCTTCAAATGTAAATTGTTCATATAAGAGGAACATGCAGTCTGTTTTCCAGAAGTAAATCGACCGTCAAGAGAAGACTTGGCTCTAATTTATATGCTTTGCACTTTGGTCTGATATTAAGAAACAACATTCTTCAGTGAAGTTTTGGGTGCCAAACACCTACCCAGAAGGTCCAGGGCTTTCCTTTTCAGAAGTTAGCGTTCTCCTTGTGACTGGCCAAGTCATGAATTCTGACTTATATTAGGGACAATGTTGGACAATGGAAAAATCTCTCTGGATTGTTTTGGTCATATGTTTTGGATTATACTTCCTTTCTGTACCAGTTTCTTTTAATTTAAAGAACTGCTAAGCCAGTTATATTATCTCGCCACAGGTAATATAGCTCTTTTCTTTGATTAACTGTTCTGTCCCCAGCATCTCCTGATATCTGGTAGAGTGACGCCTTCGTCCATGTGCTTGCCTCCTAATTTAAGATGCCGTATCCGCATGTAGATATGATGTATATAACAATTTCACCTCGAGGTCGCTGGAGCTGGCCCTGCACTGGGACACTAAGCAGGGTGCCCGCTGCGTACGGCTGGCTTGGAAGCCCGAGGCCAGGGTTGTGAGGGTGCCCGGACCTTCCTGCAGTATTCATGCGCTGTTCTCATCCGTCGCTGTCCTGGTGTGTGTGGGATGTGTGTTTTTAATGGGAACTTGTTTTAAAATGTAACTTCTAAAGTTGAACACAGATGTTTTATTTGTTGTGCAGTATATGCAATAGAGAGGTACCTTAGAACTTGTCGTCATCGTTGTTCTTTTCCTTATGAGTGCTCCTGAGTCCTCGTGGTCACGTCCCATAGTGTTCATTTGGCTTCACTGTCAGCACCGTCCTTCTGTGCGATAGCAACCCTGAGAAGGAAAGAACAAGATGCTCCGTGGACTGGGTCTCCTGGCTCCAGAGTTCATGCCACCTGGCCCCGCCAGGGCGTCGAGGGCCTGTGGCACTCTGCAGCCTGCAGAGCAGGCAGGCTGGTCCAGAGGCCCCCTTTGAGGGCAGGGCACCCCAGAGTAACATGCAGCCTCAGGCCTGTGAGGGCTCTGAGCCCACTGAGAGAACGGCACTGTCACTCTGAGCACAGGGAGTGGACATTGGCATCCCGGTACCCTCTTCCCTCCTCGATAGTAGGTCTTGATTTGCCCCTTGCCATTTATTTCCAAAGATCAAGGAATGTCCATACCACTTGAAAGGACCAATAAGCCACTTCTGTGAGTGCAGCCTCTTCCCGGGAAGCACACCCTCCTCCCGAGGGAGGGCCCTGGGCTCTGGCCTTGCGTGGAGAACAGTGTGGGATCAATGTGTCTGTGATTCACTTATCGGGTTGGATTTGCTTTTTAGTTTCGCTTTTTCCTTTTTTATATTTTTAATATATCCTTCCCACATTTTACTAAATTAATTTGTTTTTGAGAAGTTGAGTCTTAAAGTGTGAAAAAGAACCCTCCCTTCATGAGGTGGGTGCCGTGAGCTTGGCAGTGAGGGCAGGTTCACCCTGGGCCCCTCTCGCTTCCCAGCCGTGTGGTCTGACTGGCTGGGGAAGCCCGGGAGGGGGAGGCACATTTTCTGAATGAATGGATATTTTTTTGTTTTTGTTTTTGCATGTTTAATATAGAAGTTCCTCTCATTCCTTGGGAAATCATGGCCTTTGAATATGCACACAACCTTTGAACTGTGCCTACTAAATTATAGCAGGGGACTTTGGCACCCAAGGAGTCCTGGCTCTGGGGTTACTGCAGTAACCCCAGCTGTACTCTGGACTTTATTTTGCTAACATAATTGAGCAACTGTAAATTACTGCTATATTAATGTTTTAAAGCACTGGGATAGTCTAATTCTAACTTGTAATTAATTATGTTTGCCAATTATTTGTTGGAAATAAATTTGTGTCTGAACAGCTATTGAAACAAATTGTACAGATATTATTCATGACAGCTTTGTACTGTGGAATGTGCTTAATAAAAAACAAAGAGTTTGACCTCTGTCCAATAAATTGCTAAGTAAATGTCAATAAATCGAGTATGAGTATTCTGCAGTCCACCTAATCTGGCTTCATGCGATTGTTACTTCAGCTACTAATTGAAAGCCAATACTCTAATAAAGTGTTGCAATACTCTGATGTTCTGTTAAGAAATTTTTCGGAAAACCTGTTACGTGCTATCAGGATTCAATGACATGTCATTAAAGTTCATAGACTTTAAAAATTATCAACTGTGTAAAGTGAAGTTGAAGGCTCAGAGCTTCTGACCTGTGAGAACTTGGCAAAAGACGTGTAATTCCGTGACTTGAAGCTCCTCCGAGAGCGCCCACTTGACCTCCGAGGTTGGCGGCTGCCTGGGAGAGGTCTTGCCCAGCGGCCCTGCTTCCCTTCACACGATCCAGATTAAATGACCAGCACAGAGTGACCAGCACCAGTTCCTGGGAAAATAGGAGAGTGGCCTCTGGTGAGTTCCAGGTGGCTCCTGGGTGAGTGGCCCGCCAGGGCTGAAGCAAGGGGCGGAGGAGGACTAGAGAGGCGGAGCTGCAGGCAGGAGAAACACAGTGGCCCTGCATGGCCCTTGCTGGTTGAGAGCCGGGAGGACAGTGAGTCTCCAGGTTCTGTGCCCAAGTCCCTCGGAGCAGCTGTGTTCACTGGGTGGCTGGGTTTTCCCCACCAGTCAACCAAATGGGTGATGTAGACTTTTTGGATGAAATTAGAGTATTTTGAGGCCATTGTCCTCACCCATTTTTCTTGTTAAAAAAAATGTTTTAAAAATATGTAATATTACCTGTGCTGAAGAAAGCCATTTTGCAAAGCATAAAAGAGTGGAGTCCCTTGTCCCTCTCCCGACCTCCAGTTTCCCAGCCAGCTTCCTGCATGTTCCTAGTCACCCTGTCTGCACAAGGTCGTCCCCGCACACGCCCTTTTGTGTTTTCCTCCTGGGGCTAGGGCTCCAGCCCAGGGCCTGGCGCTTGATAAGCTACCCCAGAGATCTGCCCCGGCCCTGGCCTGCTCTTTCTGTGGTGGCATGCCGGCAGGAGGGTGCTACAGCCCTCATCTGCTGTCCTGAGGGCTACTCCGTGTCAGTCCAGGTGACTCCACCTCACTCCTTATAACCCACACAGTGTTGGGTTATAAGGACAAACTGTAGTTCAGCTGGCTCCAGGTGAAGGTGGGATTCTGTTCTTACCTTTTCCAGGTGGTGATTGTCCTTTTTCACAGGGCTGTCCCTCATACCTGGCCGCATTAAAGAGACTGTTATTGGTGATTTGGGATGACAGCAGAGTTGGTCCCAAACATGGCCACAGAGCGGGGAGACCAGGAGCTGGGTGCTGGGCCACAGCCCTCCCGGGTGCTTCCCTCCCCTCCTCCCACAGCTGGTGCTCAGTAAACACAGTGTCTTCCTTCTTAAAAGGTGAAGTGTTAGCAAGAAATCTGCAGCTCCTGCTCCCATCCCGGAGGAGCGTCCGAGAGGTCTCCGTCCACCCTTGCCCGGCCTCTCACCAGAGCTGTGGCGGCTTCAGCTGTTTTCTCTGTTGAACAGGGAGAGCGGAGGCTGCGCCATCTGGCTGCCAGTCCCTTCCTGATTAGCAGCCTGGCAGTGCCCGCTTTGGACCTTTGCTTCTCTGTGGACTACCCAAGTCCTGGAGGGATATGCCTTGGCTCTGGGAATCTAGATTCTGTCACACCCAACCGGTCACAGTTGGCAAAATCTTCTTTAAAAAGCCTCCCTGGTATCTGTTCACCATCGCTGAGCTGGTGTGACTTAAAGCATTTTTATTAAATAAAATTAGTAACTGAGTAAGGCGTTGTGTCCCAAGTTCAAAGGACTGAGGGTGTCCCAGAGGAAAGGGGCAGATTAAATGACCAGTAAGGAGCGACTAGCACACAGGTGTCACCCGGTACGCATTCGCTTTTGAGTCATAACTCTAAAAGTGTGTGTGTGTGTGAAGAGGCAGGAAGAAGGGGAGAGAGCTGGCAGCCGTTGCCCTCCGTCCCGCGCTCAGCGGCAGGCGGACTTGCTTTCCCGCAAAGCAAGGCAGGAGGAGGCCAGGATCTGCAGCTTCCGGGGGACCAGGAGCTTGTCTGAAGGCCTCTGGACCCTTGCTGGTCATGGCCTGAGCTTGGCCGCTGCCCGTAGGCACTCGGATGTGGAGTGGCCGGGAATGTGGCCACGGGAAGGTGCTTCTCTGCCCAGGATGGCAGGCCCCTGAGTTCAGTGCTTTAGGAATGTGTCTGTTGGGTATGGCCCTGCAAGAGGACAGTCGGGTACATCATAAGTTGTCTCGTGTGGGCCTGGCAGCCTGGAGAGTAGAAAACCCTCCAAGAGGATCCCCATTCGCCCATTGCTTCCACCTTTGTGACCACCTCTTGCCCTGGAGTTGTTTGGTTTCATTGCTCAGAGTATTCTAGTTACAGTGGGGCTGGGCCTGGCTGGGCTGGGAGACCCAGTAGTCACGAGGCCCACGGCTGAGTGGGGACAGGCCGGAGCGACAGCTTGAGTTGGTTTTGCTGAGGTCTCGGTGAGTTCAGCCTGGGCGCCATCCACCCTTCACCTCCATCTTCGGGCCCCAGACGCTTCTGCTCTTCCAGGCGACCCTTGTACTGCCCGGTCCCCAACAGCCGCGAGGGCTCCGAGGACCCGGATGGAGACACTTTGCAAGGACTGTTTGTGGATCAGCTGGCAGACAGGGAGGAGCGCGCTTACTGAGGCCCGGGCTCCTCAGCCGACTGGCAGCAGGCCCCGTGGGCACAGGAGTTCAGTACTTGGATAGAAGGTAGAGACGGTATTTTAAGGTGACCGTAAGGATTAAATGACATAATCTGGAATTGACCTCGCCTCAAGATAGTATAGGGGCGCCCACCGGCTCTATTGGGGCCATCTACACAGGACTGATGCTCAGGAGGTGGAGCGTTGTGGAGTTCGGGGTGGTGTGGCGTGGGGTGGCATCATCTGCTCAGTGAGCCTAAGGCCATGGGAAGGCGCCCTCTGCCCCCATCGAGGACCGAGTTTGTAACCAAGGGTGAGGGGAGGTGGGTGGACCGGGTGCACAGGAGAGTGTGCACACGCGGGAGTTCTCTGGTTAGTTTTGTTAGGGATGATTGCCCTCAAAGGCGGCCCACCTGTCATCTCCCCAGGGTGTCTCTGGGAAGAGGAGGCCACCTGAGCACGCTCCTCTCTTCTGCGAATCACAGGGCCTCCAGTGGACAGGGTGGAGGTGGAGGCCCAGGGCATGTGCAGGCAGAGGGAGTGGCAGTGACCAAGGAAGAGAGTATTTACTACCAACCAGTGACAGCAAGAGCCAGGCCACCCGGGAGTGCCAAGCCTGCTGGGGGCCTTTCTGCATCTCCAAGCCCCCGAAACCTGCCTGCCGTGTTGTTGGGCTTCATGGCGGAAGACACTGAGGCCCAGGCCTATTTGGTCTCGGTGACCACAGCTGGCCTCCCTGCAGGCCACCCTGCTGTCTCCCTCTCTGTGCTCCCTGGGCTCTGTGATGCCAACAGAGTCCCCCAAGGAGCCAGACCGGCCTGTGCTGTCCCCTGCCCAGGTGTGCCCCTGCCCTTTGCTCTTGGATCATCGCTGTTTGGCAAGCCTTCGCAGCACCCACGTCGTGGTGGAGTGCGAGGAACTGGACAGATGGGGCCAGGCGTGGCCGCCCGAGGGGGGCTGTGGGCGAGAGGCCAGCGAGAAGTCGGGCCTGGAAGAGGCAGAACACAGAGCAGGGAAGGGAGGCTAGTGTGGAGGGGTGCTGACAGGTGGCGCATATTTAGTGTGCATCTCTTCTGTGCCACTAGAGGGGGTTGTAGGGAAACTCCCTGCCCTCGGGGAGCTTCCCTCCAGCGTAAGCTCAGCAGGGGTTGCAGCCGCAGGGGCCCAACACAGGAATGAGCAGGTTGAGTTCAGATGGAGAGAGGAGCCGTGGAGACTTGACCCTGGGCAGTGGTTGGAGCCAAGACCCCCATGGTAACAGGAGGCAGCCTCAGAGTGAGGCAGGACAAGATGTCCAGGTAAGGGGACAGAGGTGCAAAGGCCCGGAGGTGGGAAGCCCTGAGTGGGCAGCTGGCTGGTAGGCTCCGTCTCCCAGATACGAGAAGGAAGGGGTCGATTTGAAGGGTGGGCTGCTGCTACATTTGGATTTGGACCATGAAGGTGCCCAGAGAGGCACAGACTCGGGTGACTAGGAAGGGGCAGGCCGTGGCCTCCAAAGGCAGAGTCCTGAGGAACACCCACTTGAGCACATAGGGCCCTGGGGACCCGCTGTGACAAAGCCAGGGGAGGAGCGACTGGGAAGGCAGGGCACGGTAGCCCTTGGACCCTCCCAGAACCTGAAAAACCCTCTTGCAAATCCTAGTCCCCAAGCCCGGGGCCTCCTGGGGACCAGGCCTGGTCCCGGCTCAGCAGGGCACCTGACCGCGCACCACGCCCAGCCCAGCACCGGTTCCCCAGTGAACCAGGGCGCTGGCGGCAAGGACAGCCGGCGCCCGGAGCTGGGAACCTTCCCCGCCGCCCATCTGCGCAAACAGCCGGCCAGTCTGCGCCTCAGGAATGAGGAGATAAAAGGACCATCGGGACTTTTCCACCAAAGCCGAAAGCACTTTACAGACGGGCTGCGAGCTCGGTTTCAGGAAATGTCATCATGTCTCCCGGGAGGGGCGGCGGGCGGGGCGACTGGCCGCAGACTGCGTCCTCGCGGGGAGCGCACGGCTGGTCAGCCCCGGGTCAGGGCGCGGGGCTCCCAGTGCCCCTCGTGAACACCTCACTTCTTAATAGTTTTTCCTTTAAAAACAGCCCTGCCTTCTTTGGCAGATGGTGACATTCCATTAGCATATGGAATATTTTTCAAAACACATCCGGGAGCGCGTCTCCTCTGGAGGCGGCTGGGCACCGCAGACCAGCGTTGGAAAGGGGGCCGGGAGCAGCCCGCCCAGCAGAAGGCGCCCACAGCCCGGCGGGCCGCGGGGTCTCCAGGGTTGGCACCCCGGCCCAGAGGAGCCCCGTCGCCGAGCCACCCTGAGGAACAGGGAGCTAGAGAGGGCTCGGACTGCAAGGTGACAGCAGGACTGGGCCCTGACCAGTAGTCACCTGGGTAGCCTTCTGTGGATGCAGCCTCAGGGAAATGAGGGCGCCTTCTTCATTGAGCACCTATTATGTGCCGGATGCTGGCTGCACCATACACAATTGTCCGTCCTGAAGTCATCTGCCACCCAGTGGGCAGAGCAGCCCCCCGGAAGGTCATGTCAACACCCTGCCTACTGTGCTCATGGCTGCCACTGTCCTCAGGACCAAGAATGAGGCCCATGCCCTGGTCTGCAGGGATCTCCCCGATGCCGGGCTTTGATTGCAGTCCAAATCGTGCTTCCCTCTGCCCCTTCCTCTCCAGCCGCATGAGCTTTCCGCGTATCCTTCGGTGCTGCCTCAGGACCCTGGCACGCGCTTCCTCCAGTTTCTTGAATGGCCCATCCCTCATCCAG
Organism: Marmota flaviventris; assembly: GCF_047511675.1. Taxonomy (NCBI): domain Eukaryota; kingdom Metazoa; phylum Chordata; class Mammalia; order Rodentia; family Sciuridae; genus Marmota; species Marmota flaviventris. The sequence goes on from NC_092502.1 coordinate 10,540,482, forward strand.
GTCTCTCAAGCAGCCTCTCCTGGAAGGAGGCCACCCTGGGTGGTAATCTGAGCCCATGACCCTGGGCCACGCCCACTTCCGCCAGGTCACTGGGCCACGCCCTGTCTCTGCCCACCCCACAGGACCTCCCAGTGCTGCGTTTTCAGGTTTTGTTCAGGGGGGCCACGTGCCGAGGACCCAGCGTGGCAGACAGAACAGACCACCCTCCCACAGGATGAGGTGGCAGGTGGAGCACATCACAACTGTCCCTGTCACCTGCAGGAGGGTGGCTCCAAGACCCAGGGACCAGAAGCCCTGGGTGCATAGGCCCCTCATCTCCAATGGGGCGGTGTTTGCAGAGCCAGCAGCGACCTCCTGGTGCCTTCAAGGCTCTCTAGACGACCCCTCAGACCACAGGACACGACCGCGTGTGCAGCTGGCTGGCGTGTCGGGGACTTGCGAGGGAAGGGTCTGTCCACAGTTCCCCCAGCGGTTGGTTGGCTGAATCCGTGGACTCGGAGCCTGTGGTTATGGATGCCGGCTTACCCCACCAGAAACGTGGCTTTCCTGAGGACAGGGACCTTCCTTGCCCTGCTTGGAGGCCACAGTGGAGTTGACAACCCACACTTGATGGACAGGTGTCGAGGACACAAGGGGCAACTTGAGGCTCGCTTGTTGGGAAGTCTCAGGACCTGAGCCAGGTCTGCCTGCCTCTGAAGCCGGCCGCAGTGCTGCCGCCCTGCCCAGGCCTCTTGCGGGTCTCCGCCGTTGCTTCCTCCTCTGGAGTCTGGTGTCTGTGTCCCCTGCTCCCCCGTCCAAGCCGACCCAGCCTGGGCTCTTCTCAGCGTCCTGTCCTCAGTGGGGATAGGAGCTCTCTGCATCTCTTCCAGTGACAGCCTTTGGCTCTTGAGTCCAGATTTCTCATCAGAATGAGAACTTGAACCACAGCAGACCCACTAAAGCTCTTCAGATTCTGATCAACCAATTGGCAAATTGTGTTCCGGGAGCTGAAAAATAGTTTTGATTTCTGTGTCCTCAGCTGAAGAGTATGTTCCATGTGTTTGGCTGTTAACTCAGAAGACTGGAACTTCTAGTCCTCCACTTTCCCTCCTCTGTTGATTCAGGGACAGAAGGTCAGTTCAATCTGGCTTATGAAAAGGAGAGCATTTGCTAGCTCATACCACAGGTAAGCTCAGGAATGGTGGGGCTTCAAGGTTTGGCTGGATCTGGCAGTGCCAGGGTCTCAGTATCTCTGTCTCTTGCTGTCCTCTCTCGTGGTTTTGTCCTAAGACAGGCTCTTTCCACATGGTAGGCAGGTGGTTGCCAGCTGTCCCCAAAGCACATCCTACCTTTTGAGAATTTTTCTGGGGGAGCAAAATCTCTCTTTGCAGCAGGATCAAGAAGTCTTCTTGGAATTAAGTCTTCTTGGCTTAGTTGGGTCATGTTTCCCCCTTAAAGCTCATTGCTGTTGTCAAAAGGATGCTACCCTCTGATCAGCCACCACTGGAGTCTGGGCTTGGGGCTCACTCCACACAAACCCCATGGGCTGAGAACAGAAGGAAGATCCCCAAATAAGATTATGATCTCGAGGCCCAAAAGGAAGGGGGACTGGAGGCTGGGCAGGGAAAACCAGGGTCAGCTTCTGTGTGTGCCCCAAGGCATCCCTTTTCTCCTCGTGAAGTGACGAATTTGGCATGTGCTTTGAAGCTTGACTCTGTCACTTCCTCCCTGATCACAGTGCAGGAGCCAAATCCCCAGCCTCCCAGCCTCCTCTAGAGCCCTGTCCCTTTCCCTTTGAGGTTGCAGCTTTTCGCGTGCCTGTTAGAGGACCCGCAGGCAGAAAGGGGAGCAGGTACTTGTGCTTTCGCGTCGACCGCCCTCCTGGGCACGCTCTGAAGTGAGTTGGCCTGGTTCACGGGCTTCTTGCACACCAGGATCGGGTTTTGCAATCTCCATGTCCCCAGGCTCGTCACCATACGAATGCAGGTGTGTTGAGCTAACAGACCTGCAGGTTCCAGGGCTCCCGGCGCGACGTGGAGCCTCCCCTTGGATTCTAAGCAAGCGCTTCAGTTGGAAAGCCACAGAGGCCGCGCCCTCGGGAACCCCTTCAAACGTGGGCTCTGCGCACGCACGGGGCACGTGCCGTGGCGTAGGCTGCCGTGAGCCTGCTGTCGGCTCCAGCCTCGCGATAGGCCACTGAGCAGCCAATGGGTGAGCCGCCCTTGAGTCAGGTGCTCGCCTTTGCCCAATCAGCGGCCATCCCTTGTTCCTGTGTGGCCAAAGCCTGTGGCCCCTCCCACGGCCTCCTAGGGGAGGGGTTTCCCTGTTAGACACCTGGTTGGGGAGGGCACCGCCGTTCACAGATCGGGCACAGATGCCACCAGGAGAACTGTGCTTCGCTGCCCACACCAGCTCCTTCGTTCTCTTTGACAAGGTCAATACAACGGGTGACACGTAGGAACAGTATGTTCCTGAAACTACCTGGAGGTCCTAGGATGCAAAGGATGAGCATGCCCCTGTTGCACGGCTCCCAGGTGGGTAGACAGCCAGGAGGACTGGCGCCCTCAGAGCAGCCTCCTGGGTCTGCAGGAAGCCCGCCGAGCCCACCCACCTCTGCAGCCGGGCTGGAGTCGCACTCCTCTCTACTCCCAGGATCTAGCACAACGCCTGGCAGTTAGATGGCCTTAATCCTACTTTCTGGAGTAGCCATTGCTCTGCAGGGACGCTGGGACAGGGCTGAAGAGCGATGCGGAGAAGCCTCGGGCAGGGCTGAGCCCCTGGCCTCGCCGTTCCACGGTGGCTCGCTCTCCCTGGCTTGGCCCTCACTCCTCGTTAGAACTGGTACTTCACGTTCTCTTGGGTCCTTTGTGGGCTTCCATTCTGTGTCCTGCAGGGTGATAGTTCCATGGACACTAATTATTATAACTAAAAAAGATTCTGCCACCAAGTGAGTCTGGGAGGTGCCAAGATCAAGAGAGCCGAGTGGCTTGACTTTCTGTGCTAAAGCCATTGTCACCGTCCACGAAGGTGGGAGGGTTTGAGCTTCTCCTGCTTGGCCGACCGGGGCCTTCTTTCCTCTCCCTGTGAAGTCTCCCTGTCTCCCGGGGCTGGTGTCCCGAGGAGGAAAACACCAAGCAACACCAGCGTAGAAGGGAAGGAACCGCTCTGTCCCCTCGACTGGGCACGTGGGATTTGTGTCATGCCATCCTTTGATCCAGTATGCTCGAGTCAGCAGGCAGGCGGGTGTGATTAGGTGACTGTCCGTCTTCAGAGGTTGCTGTGTCCCCCTGCTGGTCTCCGGTGAGGCCCTGTGGTCGTTACTGTGACAGGAGAAAGGCTGTGCGGGGACCTGGGACCATTTCCTTGCACTGGGGTTGCGTCATGGTGTTGCATGCTCCAAGAAAACACTACGAGGGTATGATACTCCCCATGAGCCCAGCTGGCCTGGTTGTTGTCCCCGAGTCTGAAGGGGCTGGTGGGAATCACCAGATGGTGGGTCACATCCCCTGGGTTCCAGCCATGCCACCGTTGACATTCAGCAGGGACCCTGAGTCCTCAACTCGCAGGCTGTTTGGCCTCATTCCTGGCCTCCACCTCCACATGTCGGTAGCCTGTGCCATCCTCCCTGCCTCCCCACTGGGACAATGAAGAAGATTTGTAGTCATGGTCAAACGTCCTTTAGGGGACACATCCCCTATCCCTAGGTGAAACTCATTGCTTTAAAGGAAGCTTGTCCAGGAGTCCCGAAAGGCTTCCAGAGTATTTCAGCCTCATCTCACGAGGCACCGAGTAGCCCTGTCATATTCACAGAGCGTCTGAGAGCCGCTAAGACCTGCCAGCCAAGCTCTTCCTCTGAACATTTGCTTAACTTCGTCCTAACTCATTGTTGAGTTTCTCAGGAATAAGTTACAGAGAAACCAAGACAAAATGGCTTAAGCGTTTTGGCTTACGTCACTAAATAATCCAGCATGGTTCTAGCTTCAGGTACAGCTGGCTCCAGTTGTTTAAGCAATATTACCAGGAATTGAGAATTTTCTGCTGATTTCTGCTCTAATTTCCTTGATTCCAGCTCCATTCTCAAGACAGGCTTCTCCCAGGTGCTGGTGAGATAGCTTCTGTAGGCTGCTGCTCACGGCCACAGATCCAGAGGGAAAGGGGGGCTTCTCTCCCCTCACAGTTTGATGCAAGTCCTGACCTGGGTCCCACTGGCCCAGGAGACTGCACTGCTCTTGAGAGCCGGGCCCCCCGCTCCTGGCCAGTGGCTTGTGCTGCTGGTTATCTCTCTGCAGATCCAGGAGACGGTCTTCTTGCTGGTGAGGGTCTGACTTAGGCACAGGTTGGAAAGAACCCCCGTCCTCCCTTCCTCCAGCCCCCATTCCACCCTCCCGCCACCAAATGCAGGTTTATGGGCCACCAGAGGCCACTTTCATGGCAGTGTTTGTCTTGGGTACAAACCACCTTCTCCGGGTCCTCTCGGAGCCCCTGCCCTCTCCTCCTAATCCTCCTCAGGAGAACCATCACTTGGATTATCCTGAAACCCGAGCCGTGAGCACGCACAGGCACCACCCTTTACAACAAGGCCATTTCATTCTGCCCAGTTTTGTTTGTTTAAACTCTTGCAGGCAGGACCCTGGCTCAGGGGCAGGGCTCCACAGTGTTCCCGGGCAGGTGCTGTGAGCACTGCAGGTTAAGAGCCAGGACAGGGGGCCAGCGGCTGGAACCCCGCCTGTGGGCGTGTTGGGGAGGCCATGCCCACTGAAAGACAGCGCCCAGGCCTTGCCCCTCCTTCCCTCTCGGGGTGCCAGTGGGGGTCCACTTCTCTCCAGGCTTTTCCGATTCCTCTCCAGCCTGGTGGCCTGGGCCTGGGTGTCCACTCCATCCAGTAATGGCCTGGACCACTGTGTGGGGCTGGCCCGGGAGCCAAACCCTCGGATGATGTCAGAGGTCTGCTGAGCCCGCTTGGGAAATGGGGGGCTTGAAGCTGTTCTCCAGTGTTTGAGGGCTGACCCCTGCTGTCCATCACAGAGTCCGTTTGGCCACAAGGCTGTCTGCCCAGCTCCGGGGTCAGGGTGAAGGCTCCAGGCCTCCTACTCAGCCGGAGGGCAGCGTTTGACCTGTGTCTGTCTGACCCCACCGCTTGCCTCTCTCCCTGCTTCATGTGCTGCCTTGTACCTGGGCTTCACAGGAAACCCAAGCTCTGATACCCCAGGGACACTTGTCTGCAAGACAGTTCACACAAAACACTCTAGGGTCTGTCCATGTCAGCAGAGGCAACAGAGGCCCAGAGAGGGGCAGTGACTTTCCCAAGGTCACACAGCTAAAAGGCAAAGTCAGGATGTGAGCCCACCTTTCCCGTGCTCTATCCACTGTGTTATTTGGTCCCAGCCCTGGAAACCCTGCTGGCTGGAAAGCCATCGCCGGAGGCTGGGGATGACACAGATGTCCACTGGATGTCATTATTTCTCCACCGAAAGCGAGCTAGTCTTTTCCTCGGCAGTAAGTGGACTTTCCCTTCCTGGGGCAAGGAGATGGCAGATGGGGGTCCCGCTGCTGGCTCCCTCTCCTTTTGGCTCAAGGACAGGAGGTAAAGCTGGCTTCGTGTTTCCCAGGGTGGGGAAGGTCTCCGTGTGAGCTGAATCCCCTCCCCCTGGACACTGGGACCGTGGTGGCCTTCCTTTACCCCCACTGCTCTCCCGCCAGCCTCTGCCCAAACCCCCTTTCCTTGGCTCAGGGTTGCAGGTCCCCGGGTGCCGCTCCCGTCCTCGGGCTCCAGGAAACAGCCGCTCTTCCATACCCATGCCTCCCTGGGGAAGCAGGCCCACTGGGGTTAGGCTGGGGTCTGTCCACTGTCCGTGAGTGGCGCCCTCTGCCCGTCCCTCTGTGGCCTGCGTGGCCCTGAGGATATGGAGGTGAGGAGGAGGGCTCCTGCTGGGGGAGACAGTGGGAGCCCAACGGTGGGCACTTGCTGAGGTTCCAGGCAGGGGTGCGGATGCCCCGTCCAGGCCACCTTGGGCATCACCTCCACTCCGCCCCACCCAGCAGGTGGGGGGGGCCAGGGCCGGCATAAGTCTCCCCTGACCAGGTCGTGAACGACCCGGGCGGCCAGCTAGACGGCTTCCCAGTCCTGTCCCACCTGTCCCCTTCCACTAGGCTGGGGATGAAGTGGGGCGTAGGAGGTCAACACGAGTTCCAAGGATGTGCGGAAAGTGGACGCAGAGCCCCCAGGGAGGCCAGGATCCTCTCCTCTAAAGCGTGCTCTTGTGCTCTTCCCCCCTCCCTGGGCTCCCGGGCTGAGTGTCCTCGTGTTGTGGGTCCCTGTTGTGTCTGTTAGGGTGCAGTAGGCTGCAGATGACGGACAGCTGTCAAGATGTGCATCTGGAGTCACCCAAAGGCCCATGTGCTGAAGGCTTGGACTCCGCCGGTGCAGCGTGACCAGAGGTGGGGCTGGGGTGACTGGGTCACAAGGACGCTGACCTCCTCAGTCTGTCCACTATGGATCCCCAGCTCCGGGGGCGATCAGAAGGTGGAAGAGACACCGGGAGGCGGGGCCTAGTGGGAGAAAGGTCACTGGGATGTGCCCTTGGGGACTCTCTTGTCCCCGGCCCCTGCCCTTCCTTGACATCTCTGCTTCCTGGCTGCCTTGGGGGGGCAGCTCTGCTCCGCTGCCCACTCCCCGCTGCGGTGTGCGGCCCCCCACAGGCCTAGAGGCGATGGAGCTGGCTGACCTTGGACTCCACCTCTGAGACCAGGAGCCAACGTGAACCTTTCCTCCTGTGGGATCTCAGTCTGTCCCAGCCCTGGAGAGCTGAGGGGTCGGTAGCCAACTGAGAGGAGCATCATCCATCAGGACATCTTAAATGTGACATCAACAGGCACGCAGTCCCAGGTGGCTCAGTGACAGAGAGTTGACACAAGGACTCTCTGGACTCTGCCATCTTTGGTATCTTTCTTCTAAAAGTCCAGACTTACCGCCTTATCACCTCAAGACGGTTGCCACAGCTCAGAAGCAACACATCTTCATGCGCTGGGATCAAGGTGGAAAGGAAGGAACTTCCCCAGGGACCTTTGGGAATATCCCTTTGGCCAGCTCCAGCTGGATCCCCGACCCTCTCTAGCAACAAGAGATGGAGAAGGGCGTGTCCAGTAAAGGGGGATGGACTGCCTGGCTTTTTTTTTTTTAATATTTATTTTTTAGCTTTAGGTGGACACAGTATCTTTTATTTTACTTTTATGTGGTGCTGAGAATCGAACCCAGTGCCTCACGCATGCCAGGCGAACGCGCTATCACTTGAGCCACATCCCCAGCCCCTGCCTGGCTTTCTTAGATCAGTCTGAGTCCCCTAGCACTGGGCACCCCTGCCGAGACTGAAGTGCCACTAGCAACCAAGAAGCAGGGGCTGGCACCTGGGGGAGGTTCCCCTGCGTCCTCCCCAAGCAGTTCCATTCTAGAAGCAGGTGTGATCCCACTCGGTGGCCCTGCTGTGGTGGGTGTCCCTGGTGGGCGGGGGATGGGATAAATAGCAGTGGGGGATGGTAGGCGCTGGCAGCCTGGGTGGCAGGGATGCAGTTATGTGTTCCCTGGGCCCCGCCCCCAGCCCAGGACAGCCACCATCTCAGGACCAACCAGCGGTGGTTTGCTGTGTGTCTGAGCAGCGTGAGGGCTGGGGAAGCTGTGGCTGCAGGGAGCGCCCCATGTCACCCACTGCTGTGAACCCCGCAGCCCACACGTCCCTCCCACACAGATGTGGTCTCTGCTGAGGTCTGAATGTGCTTTCTGTTGTGGGAAAGTGATAAGCCAGGCAACAATCCCCCGTGATCCCTCTCTGCCAGAACATTGAGCCCACGGTGTCCCCTGCGCTGGGGACTGTTCCTGGGGTTCCAAGTGCCTCCCGGACGCCCTTCAGTCCACTTGCCAGCACCTCCGGGCCAGTCCAGCCGCTGGGAACAAATCTGACAAACTTACCTGGGAGCCGGGGCGTCCCTCCTGGCAGGTGTCTCATAGGCTCTGTCCTGCTGACCTCGGAAGGGACTGGGGAGGAGCAGGTGGTGGAGGCTGGAGTCACCCACTTTGGCTGTCCCTACGACCACTGAGTCACAGACCCTCCGTACTTTTCCACTGTCGCCTTCCTGGGCTGCCCGGGACACGCCCTTCCTGGGCAAAGCCGGCGGCTGGAGGAGGCGTGTTGACTGTTTGCAGGGAAAACAGCGGTTCCACGTGGACGAGGCCTGGTAGAAATCGGGCAGTTTATCCCGTGGACCTGCCTTGGGTTTCCTGGTGGTTTGCACTTGAACTCCGGCTGAGGGAGGGAGGAGGGGGAGGAAGGAGGGAGGGGCAGGGCTGGGGCTGGCCTTGGCTGGTGCCTGGTGCCCTTAGGGTGGCCTCCCTGCTCCTCAGCTTCCTTGCTCTCCGGGTCACTCCCGCCTGCCGCACAGCGAGATCCTGAGCATCTTCTCGAGACGGGGACATGGCAGAGCCCCAGAGGATGAACAGGCACCGCCTCTGCACAGCCTGGAGCCTGTGTCCCCCAGATCACAAAGTCATGGTATGTGCAGAGGGAGGCCATTAGGTCCCAGGAGTGTGGTCCTTCCCACAAAATGAGCAGCCTCAGAGAAGGGACTCCAGAGAGCTCCCTGTTCTCCTTCTGCCATCCGAGGACACAGGGGAAGTCGACAGCAGCCCAGAAAGAGAACCTTCACCAGAGCCCCCATTCTGTCCCCTGACTGGGACCTCCACTCTCCAGGACGCTGAGAGAGACATGTTTATAAGCCACCAGTCAATGGTGTTTTGTTATGCTCAGACCCCTCCTTCAAGGAGACCCCAGACTCCCCGAGGGAAACATGGGCAGGAGACGATTCCTAGGCAAGGTGCATTCAGACAGGGTGAGGTAATGACAGGCGACACTTCTAGAACTTTCCACACACCAGAGACTGTTGGTGGGAACTGGGTATCAGAATCAGGAGGCACAGAGGTGTAAGGAGCTTCCCACGTCATACAGCAAACAGATGTGCGCCACTGGGGTGTCCAGCTCTTTACGGCCCTGCTGTACAGCCCCGCTTTGGAAAGGACTTGGGTTTCCTCAAAAAGAAAGGGTTCCTGGAAAGACGGATGTTGGATCTGGGCCTTGAGGGTGCACAAGACAGGACAGTGAGGTGAAGGACGCAGCAGTGTGGGATCCTAGTAACCGGGCATCTGTCACATGCTGCAAGATTGAGCGTCCCCTCCCAGACTCACATTGTGCCACTAAAACTGGAGCAAAAGGTGGGAATTTGGACCAGGTCTGGGGGGCTGAGCCCTACCCGGGGTTGCTGTCAGGAGAGTGGTCTCACTATCTCAGGAGTGGGCCCCTGCCCCAACGGAGGGAGCAGCCAGGCCCGTGTCCCCCTATCCTGTGAGCGCTAGCTTGCCCTTGGCTGTGCCATGACGCAGCATGGAGGCCCTGGCAAGAAGCCAGCACCATGCCCTGTGCTTCCTACCTCCAGAAACGTGAGCAAAATCAACCTCTGCTGCTACTCAGTCTGTGGGGGTCTAGGGCAGGCGGGGGCAGAGCGTGAGACTGGACGGCAGAGGGTCAGGTAAGACTGTCTGATTTTATTTTTTAGACTATCTGATTTTAAATGAAGGCAGCTCAGTGGAGGATGGGCGCCAGGTGGGGTAGATTGGATGGGAGAGTCGACACCTGCTGCGTTAGTCTCTGTCACCTGTGACCCCTCTGCCTGGACCTTCCCCAGGGCTCGGCCCCTGCAAGCTCCCTAGTTGTGTGATTTGGCTGGTGCTGACTCCGCCCTAGACTTGAGGTGGCCAATCAGGCTCTTCCATGCCCCCCTGCAGACATTGGCTGGGGCGTGTCCACGTGACCCAGAGCAGGCCAATGAGACTCGGTGCTGAGATTTTTGCTAGACCTGCTGGGGAAGAGAGTCCACCGGGGTTGCTGAGCTGGGGGTGTCCCTGGAGCCTCAGGGGCCCACCGCGCTGCCCATGTAGGGACAGTCTCCTTGGCTGCCACAACAAAGTACACAGATTGGTGGCTGACACCACGGGAATTAATTTCCACTGTTCTGGAGGTTGGAGTCGGGATCAAGATGTGGTGGGCTGGCGCCTTCTGGGGTCTCCTTCCTGTCTGCAGATGGCTGTTGGCTTCCAGGGTCCTCCATGCTCTTCTCTCTTGTGCATCTGCGTCCTGATGTCCTTTTGCTGTAGTGACACCTGTCACAGTGGACTCTGGGCTGGCTATCAGGGGGCTCCAGAAATGGGCTGCAGAGCCGAGACCTGTTGTATTTGGCAGGGGCTGTGCCCAGCCCCTAGGCTCCCTGCTTGATTCCTGCTGAATCCTTAGCAAGTGTCTTGAGGGACACTCGGCTGAGCTGAGGGGACCCGGACAGCTCTTCACTGGAAGGAAATGGAAACAACTTCTGCCTCTAACACCCTAGCCTCTAGGGCAAAATGAGGCATGTTGGGACAGCAGCACCCAGATTGCACGAAGATCCCCTTTCCTTGTAAACCCATAAAAGGTAGAGAGGAAAGTGGCTGAGGCCTCTCTGAGTATTTCCTCTCTGAGTATTTATAGCTTTTTTTTTTCCCCTCTTTTTCTTGGTGGTGCTGAGATTGACCCCAGGGCCTGGCGGATGCTCAGCACTGAGCTGCACCCCTGGCCCAAGCAGAAGGACTTCTAAGGAGTGGCTGCTTCTCCAAGGTCAAGGGTGAGCAGGGCTGCTAAGGTCCACCTGAGAGGCTATTTCATGGTTGGTGGAAAGGAATTTCTGACCTTCCACTTCTGTGGTAAGAATGTCAGTCTTCAGGGATTGGATCAATCTCGTTGTTTTCAGGCAGAACAGGGAAAAAAGCAAATACAGATATTCCTGGACTTAAGATGGGGCTGTGTTCCAATATGCCCTCATAAGTTGAAAGTATTATAAGTTGAAGATGCATTGAGCCCACACGACCTTCAGAACCTGAGGACATCACAGGACTGACAGGGCTGCTTGCTCAGGCTGCCCAGTAGAGAGAGAATTATGCCACAGTTTATTAGTCAGTTTTCTGTTACTGTAACAAAATACCAGAGATAATTAACTTAAAGATGAAAGGTTTATTTTGCTCATAGTTCTAGAGGTTTCAGTCCATGGTTGGTTGGTCCATTGCTTTGGGGCTGTGGCGAGGCAGCACACCATGGCAGAGGTGTGTGGCTCACTCAAGGCAGTCAGGAAGCAAGGAGAGAGAGGAAGGTGAGGGGCCAGGGTCCCAGTGTCCCCTTCAAGGGCATGACCCCCCGTGACCCATGACCTCTCAGTAGGCCCTACCTCTGAAGGTCCCATCACCTCCCAACAGCACCAGGCTGGAGAACAAGCCTTGAACACATGAGGCTTTGGGGACACTCAAGATCCAAAGCAGAGCACCAGACGTCATCATCCCAGGACAGGAACTGAGATCCACACACATCCCAAGTGTGGTTTCTGCGGAACACATATGGTTTTAGTCCCACTGTGAAGTCGAAAAGTGTTAAGTTGAACCCATCCCAAGCTGAGGGCCATCTGTGCCAACAGCAATTGTTTATCCCCCCACCCCCACCGGCCCCTTCATTTAAAAACGTCACCAGCCTGATAGATTTTTAAACCTACCTTCACCCAGAAAGGGCCTGGGGTCCGGGGAGCCTAAAAATGACCCTGCCATCATGGCTATTCCTGGGCCCAGTTCTTACAACATGAAAGACATCTGCTCCCACCCCCGGGGCTGGTCATCTTGGAGGCAGGAAGCTCAGGATCTTCGTGGTGAGGAGGACTCACCCTCGGGAGCAGGTGGAGTGAGGGGCTGCTGTCTAGACAGGGCAGGGCCTGCGAGAGGGAGGAGAGCCACGGGAGCTCTGGCCGGGCTGCAACTCCAGACAGCCCCGAGCCATCCACAGACGAGCAGGGCCTGTCTGGGCTCCGGCCAGAGCCAACTGGGGCCCTTCTCCCCCCCCCCCACCCCAGTTTCAAAGGAGTCGTGCTTCCTCCAAAGGAAAAGCTTCACTTTTCACGGCAAAAATGTGATAAAAGCAGAAGGACACTCAGGACGCCGCCACCTCCTCTGTCCACCTCTGTGGGGGAGGACAGTGAGAGAAAATTAATATGTTGGCTATAAAACTTTGTCTCGAAGTCGGTTTTAGAAAAGAAAGACAAATACTAATTGAAAACATCACTTCTGGGGCCTTTAAATCAAGGGAAACAGGTGCAGGTTTGTGGTTTTCGAGGGAGTATTTATTTTGGAAGTGAGTGGGACAAGTGCCCCAGATAAGGTCCCTCCAAAGTCAGCAGACCTTCACTCTTCAGCCTTTAATTGCTTCGAAGGTGACTGACAAGATTAGTTGGGAAGCTGAAAGGAAAACCAGCCCTCAACCTTATAGATCAATCAACCTGCCCCTCCAGGGCTCACTCTCTCCAAGGCCGGAGGGGGGCACTGCTCAGGGTGATTCCTAACACCCGCTGCAGGGGACCCGCCCTGCAACTGGGAGGAGGCCTGGGCCTCCCTTTTCCTTTCAAGCTCAACAGAACTGGCATTACCCCTACTGTCCCAGAGGCCTGGTTTCCTGCGTTTCATCTGGTTACGAAGGGCCAGAAATTTCCTGTTATTACATTTTTAATGGGAACATAATTGTCCCGATTTAAGGCGTAGGATGTGATGTGTGCATTGAAGAGTTCACCGACCGTGACCAAGTGGGATTCATCCCAGGGAAGGGACAGTGACCCAACATGAGCACACCAATAACCCCCGACACCACATTAACAGAATGGACAGAACCAGGCAATCATATCAACAGAGGTAGAAAAAGCATCTGGCAGACTTAACATCTCTTTATGATAAAAACTATTAATAATTTATATATAGAAAAGGAATAGTTCTCAATATAATAAATGCCATATAAAACAAACCCACAGCTAACAGGATCCCGGAAAGGAAAGTTCTCTCTAAAATTCACAAGAAGACGGGGATGTCCACTCACATTTGTCGCAGTATTGGAAGTCCTAGCCATAGCAATCAGGCAAGAAAAAGAAAGAAAGAGCATCCAGGTTGGGAGGAGGAAGTCAAGTTGTCCCCTTTGCAGAGAATGTGATCTTACATTCAGAAAACCCCAAAGGGCAGAAAGTGCAAGGTCAAACAGTTTTGGAATAAGCAAGTGCTCTTTCTGTGCACGCTCTGGGATGAGTGTTTGAAGATGTAATATGTCCCTGCAGCCCCACAAGAAAATCATGTGAGGCCATTTTTTTTTTCTTTTAAACTCTCTTTTGATGTTTGCAAAAATAGAGGCTCAGGGAGAAGTGACAGGCCAAGGTGGCACAGCTAGGAAGTAGCAGAGTTGAACTTGAAAGCCAAATTGTCTGACCCTCTGACCCTTGCTCCGCTATCACATGATCTTGCCTCTCACTTGATAAGCAAGGAGTGACAAATCAAGCCAAGAGTTGTGAAAATATCCAGAAAAACTTTCCTTCCAAGAATGTACAACATCTTACTGTCTTTGGAAACTATTCAACAGGTTTATTTTCAGTAAAATATACTTTGTTGCCATGTTTTGGGGGAAGAGTCTGAGTTTCATGAAAAGTGGTCAAGAAAAGTGGCCAATGGAGAAACCTATGTCAAGTATTAGTTAGCTGTTGCTGTGTAACAAATCACCCCAAACTTAGTGTCTTGAGTTCTCATTCCTTATTTCACAATTTCTGCAGGTGAGGAATCTGAGTAGGCTTAATCGCGTCTTCTGCTCTCAGAGTCTCTCACACGCTACGTTGAAGTGCCATCCTGGGCAGCTATCAGAAGAAGGCTGGGCTGGGAAGGATCTTGTCCTAAGCTCACTCCCACAGCTGGTGGCAGGATTCTGTTCCTTGTTGGCAGATGACTAGAGGGTGTCTTAGCTTTTTCCTGCTGTGACTAAAGGATCTGACCAGAACCACAGTAGGGGAGGAAGAGTTCATCTGAGGGCTCACGGTGACTAGGAAGCAGAGAGAGACTCCACCCTCCAGATACAAATATACCCAAAGCCATGCCCCATCCCACCTCCAGCCACAGCCACCACTTCAGTTATTAACCCACTGATTAGGCTCAGGCTATCGTCCAACATTCTCCTCCAAACTTTCCTGCGTTGTCTCTCATCTGAGCTTTTGGGGACACTCCACATCCAAACCATGACCAAGGGTCACCTCAGTCCCTTGCTATGAGGGCACCTTCACCATGGTCGCCTACTGACAAAGGACTCTCTAGGTGTCAGTGAGCAGTGGAAGCCACCCTCCTTATAAGCTGGCCACGGGGTGACATCCCATCACTTCTGCTAAGTTCTGCTCATCAGACACAAGCCGCTAGGCCCAGCCCAACTCAAGGGGACGGGTTACAAGAGACGCGGATACCAGGAGGAGGGGACTGCTGGAAACAGCTGGCACTGCCATGATACATCAGAAAAGTGGACATGGTGGCCTTGATGATGATGATGATGATGATGATAAAAATAACATTGGGCTGGTGAGGATAGCGGGCATTTCTGGGGACTTCTGCTGTCGCGTCCTGGACTGAGTCTGTCCTCGGCTCTGTCCCATTTAGTCCTTGTGGCACTTTTGTTAACTTTGCTGGGTCACTGCAGAGAGACTGGGGTTCCACCAGCTCCAGGGGTTCCACTGCAGAGATCCTCCCCGTGAGTGACCATGATCCTCGACTGGAGCCCAGTGGGTTTCTGAGGCCCGGACGGCCCCCACTGAAGGAGTAGCACATCAGGAAACTGCAGATGAACCCGAGAAGGCATTGCTGACCATCAGGTTGGAAAGCAACGTTCCCGTTGGTGAGTTCGTGGGGAGTTCTCCTGCCTCATGGAGGGGCTGTAAACCTGGGCTGCCACTTTGGAGGGAAATTTGGCAGGATCTATTAAAAATTTCAAAAGGACATTAAAAAAATGTGCATAGCCTGTGACCCTAGTGAAATCATACTGTGGAGTGTCCACTCCAGACAAGTCCTCACATGTGAGCATGACGAGCTGCGTGGATTTTCACTGCTGTGCTTTTTCTAAGAGTAAATAGGAAAGCGGGACACCGTCGGAGTGGTCATCCACTTAAAAATGGCCAGACAGCTGCAGGTGTCCATCACGTGGAAGTTAGTGTAGCAGGTAAAGAGATGGGGGGCCTTCCAGGACGGTAGACAGTGTGGACGAGAAAACCAGGTTGCAGAATGGTACCCTCAGTGGGGTGGCACTTATTTAACCCCCAACATTGTAGACTCTGTGTGTGTGTGTGTGTGTGTTCGGATGCCTAGGAGAGGTCTGGAAGGGGCACACCAACTGACCGCAGGAGGGAGGAGGCTAGGGTGACAGGGTAGACCAGGGAGACTTCAGCTCTGGCTGATTCTTTGAAAGCGAACATTGTCACCTGCCTGCTGTGTGTGGATGTGGTTTGTGGCCAAGGTTCATGCACTGGGACTTGGTCTGCAGGGTGGTGATGGGGGAGGTGGTGGGACCGTTAGGAGTGGGGCCTCCTGGGAGCTGAACCGGTCGGTGGGGGTTCTGGTCTTGGAGGGGGTTCCTGGCAACAGAACCAGGCCAACACATTACCGTGCGCATCAGCTGAGCCTGTGTCCTTTGAAAAGCTCTCCTGGAAGCCCACCTAGTGACCCCCTTACACTGCATTGGACAGAGCTGGTCTTATGGCCAACCTCTGCGGCAGGGGCTCTGGGAGGTGAAACTGCGAAGAACAGTTACACGTGGGTTTTTGGTGTTTAAAAAGTCTGCCATGGTTCACTGCTACACACATGCTTTATGTATGGCCCACAGGCCAAAGGTAGTTCCTGCAACCTCCCGGAGTCCAGGCCCTCTCAGTGGGGCTGTGCAAACACCCTGGGGCCCAGAGTCAGGAGGGTGCTTGCTGCTTCTCACCTTAGGGAGATCTGAAAGATTTTCTAGGGGCTGCACAGCTTTGGATGTCCATTCCACCCTGCTCCCCCCGCCCCCTCCTCCTCCTTATCCTCCTTATCCTCCTCCTCCTCCTCCTTATCCTCCTTATCCTCCTCCTCCTCCTGCTTCTCCAGGTCACTTTACCACTGAGCTACGTCCCCAGTCCTTTTCAGTTTTTAATTTTAAGACAGGGCCCTAAGTTGCTTAGGGCCTTGCCAAGTTGCTGAGGCTGGCCTTGAACTTGTGATCCTCCTCCCTCAGCCCCCTACGTCCTCCTGTGTTGTTGGGATTACAGGCGTGCGCCACAGCACCTTGGCCCATTTCTTCTTGGTACAGGATTATTTTTAGAGTTTAACAGGCATTGGCTATCATAGGGTTAGGCTCTGATCACTTGGAAATCTATGTCTCTCAAAAGTAATTGAGATGCTATCTTCAATCTCAGTGACTTTCATGTCAGTAACCACAGAAAACCATTTCATCTTGACACAGCAGGTAAGCCTGAGTTGTGTGTGTGTGTGTGTGTGTGTGTGTGTGTGTGTGTGTGTCTTGTTTTTGATACTCAGTCTCACTAAATTGCCCAAACTGGCCTCAAATTCACCATCCTCCTTCCTCAGCCCCCAGAGTAGCTGGGATTATAGGGTGCCTCTGCATCCCATTGAATAGTATCTTTTTTTTGTTTGTTTGTTACTGGGGATTGAACCCAGGGGTGCTTAATCACTGAGCCACATCCCCAGCCCTTTTCTTATATTTTATTTTCAGACAGGATCTTGCTAAGTTGCTTAGGGCCTCGATAAGTTGCTAAGGCTGGTTTTGAACTCGCGATCCTCCTGCCTCAGCCTCCCGAGTTGCTGGATCATAGGTGTACACCACCGCACCTGGCCAAGAGTATCATTTTCTAACTTGCTGTCTTTATTCAGACTCTGCCCAACCCTCTAGCCCTTGGTTTACTGGCTGATTTTGGGGGGGCAATTCAGTGTAGCTGCCCTGCGTGGAGAGACAGTTCCTTGAGGTTGGTGGATTTCTCCTCCCTCCTCCCACCTCCCGTTCCATCTTTGCACGATGGTGCTTGAGGATCTTAAGGGAAGGAGCCAGACGGCCCAGGCACTGGCCTGATTCCCTGCCAATACTGCAGCTTCGCCATCATTGCTTGTTCTGGTAGCTGAGCCCGTTCAACCCACCAGACTTCAAGTTATGGGATTCTGAGCCGAGTGAGCAGAGGCGGCTGCAGTCAGTGCCTCTCTGAGCAGGGCTTCCACGGCCTGCAGAAGCTGCTCTCGTGGGAGACCACCTCTCTCCTCCAAGATGTCGTTAAAAACCACCAGAGGCAGCCAGCGTGGATTAACTATTATGGAATTTTCTAGTAATTTCTTTGGACATCATAACTTCAGCAAGCATGGAGTTTTACGACAGAACAGTGGTCGACCAGATATTTGCCATTGCCTAAAAAGGGTCATCAGATTCAGTCAGCAATGATCAGACCTTTCTTTTGCTGTATTTTAGTTTCTTTTACTTTCATTACCTCTGCTTTCTGGTAGCAATATTTAATTTTTTTTTTCAAATCAGTGAGGACTTTTAGTTGTATGCAATGGAAAGGGACTATGGCTTAATAAAGAGATTAATGAGGAGATTATTTAAAGGATGTTGCTAATGTAGAATTGGTGTAGAAAAATCAGGTTCGGGGCTCAGCTGTCCTTAGAAACGCTGGGCACTGATGGGATGAGAAGTCTATGGTCACTGCTACCACACACTTGATGCTCTATCTCATGAGGCCACCAAGAACTCGACCTCGGCACCCTGGGAACCCGGTGCCTCTGCTGCGGGTCCTGCACAGGGCCTCTTCCCTGTGTTCTTACTTTCTCTTCAAAGTCAGAGCCAGAGACAAAAGACTTGCTTATAGGACATAGGAAATAACAATGAGCATTAGTGTAATTTGTCACCTTTCCTGCCTACCCCCACCCATTGGAAGCCCGTTGGTATGACCCGGGTGGATACTGCGCATGCAGAGTGTAGCATGAGAAGGGGAGATCCCTGAGCGTGGGGACCCACTGCCTTGGAGGCAGGCGCGAAGCAAGCCCACTGTTTACCCTGCAGGGAGACAGTACTCATTCTGCAAAGCTGCTCACTGCAAACACAGCCCTGAGCCAGGTCTGGAAAGGAGTGTTCAGACCCTCACATTCATGGCCCGCGATGCAAGAAGGTAGAGGATGCTTGGGCCTCTAGCAGTTTGCCTCTTCAGGCAGCGTCTCTCCACGAACTCCTGGCTCTTTCTTGGGGAGAATGGTATTTAGAAACCAAGATCTGCTTGATAAGGTGCTCACTGGTACTGGGCTACTGTTGCTCCTACATGCTCTCTGCAATGGAGCTAGGGAGCTCATGAACACACAGGCTTCATTCTGTCGCTCTCTGTGAATCAGCTTGCTGTCACTGTGACAAGTTCCTGAATAAACAACTTAAAAGAAGGAGGTTTATTTTGGCTCTTGGCTTCAGTCCACGGTCAGTTGGCTCCGTTGCCTCTGACCCGTAGTAGAGCAGAGCCATAGACCTCCCAGTGTCCAGGAAGCAGGCACACAGAGAGGAAGGAACCAGGGTCCCGATGTCCCCTTTGAAGGCATGCCCTGCTGATCTCCCCTTCTTCCACTCGGCCATTCCCTCCCAGAAGTGCCACTGACTGGTGACCAATCATGTAACATGTGGGACTCTGGAGACACAACACGATCCACATATCATCTAGACATCTCTCTCTCTTCCAGCGCCACCCTCTGCAGATGGCTGCTTTGCTCGCCACACCTCGTGGCTTTTAGACTTTCCAGTCCCAACACATGAGACAGGCTCATTCCTGCTTCCTCCCTTTCCACAGTTGTCACATTCTCTGGTGAGGAGAAGCCCAGGATAGAGTTCCTGATCTGTCTTAGTGCTCCTGCAGGTCATCAGTCTCTGGTCACTGCCACTGCTTCCCACCTCCTAGCTCACAAGGGTCTGACCTGAGGTGCAACCATGGGGCCCTCCTTACTGGGTGTGGCTCCAACATGCTGCGTGGGCTCACCGTAGCTGCCACTGCTCTCAAAGCCACTCTCCACACCCACACAGACTCTGAAGCCACCAATGCCACCTTCCTTTGTGAGTCCCCTTCTCACCCCACCTGTGAGACCCCCATGCAGACCCTCTTCCTACAGAGCCACTCCAACACCCCTGCTTAACACTGGGTCACCCCACCATTGCTGTCGCCCAATGTAGATACGCCCCTCACTGCACTCAGGCCCTAAAACTTCCCGTGCCACCCTCTGCAGATGGCTGCCTTGCTCGGCCACACCTCGTGGCTTTTAGACTGATTTTGTCGGGAAGGGAAGGGAAAAAAAAAACTAGATGATTGTTTTTAATGATATCAAACCCCCGCGACATGTGGACGGACTCTAGCTTGCTCTGTGCCTCTGGGCCACGTGAAGGACAACGCTCAATTTTCTCCTTTTCTGGAGACCACTCCAGAGACCCGCTGTGGACATGAGCCCTGTGCATCTCCAGTGGATTTCTTTGGGACTGATTCCTAGAAGGGTGCAGGGTCCTGGCCTCAGCTTCCCAGCTCCTGGTCTCTGCAGCCCAGTGCTCACGGTCCACACCGCCCGGGTCAGCCAGCAGGCAGGCTCGTCCCAGCCCAGGGTTTTCCACAGATGAACTTGTTCCACTTAATGACGTCACCTGCCTTTTTACACCAAGATGGACGTGGGGAGCTCTGTATAAATACGCTCCACCAACAAGCCGTCGTGTCGCCACCTCTCAAAGATGGGCGGTGCGCTGCAGTGAGGCCGGCTGACCCGCGAGGGACAGGTGCCCGGAATTTACTGGGTCCAAGCGCGAAGTCTTCAGGAAGGTGGGCCAAGGGCGCCACAGGTCACTGTGCTTTTCTTACCCTAGATGTTTTGACTCGCGGGTTTCCCCTGTCACTGTCCGTGGTTGTTAAAATGGACTGAGAGGTTACCTGGGGACGCTGGGCCGCACGGGAGGAGGAGGACTAGGGGCAGGGCTGTAGGACAGACGCTGGCAGCTGGGCAGGCGCAATGCGCGAGGGCCCTGCTCACAAGGCCGCTCCTCTCCGCTTGCTCCCAGAGAAGGGGCTGAGTCCCGTGCAGCCTGGGAGCGGCGAGGGCCTGTCCATGGGCGGCCCCCCAGAGCTGTGGAGCTGTGTCCATCCTTTCACTTGGCTCTGCTGGGACGATCCTGGGACGTTGGGGACCCAGGAGAAGAGACGCGTCCCTGTGCTCAGGGGGATCACATCCAGAAGACAAGCAGAGCCCCTGCCTCTGGGGCCGCAGTCCCTGACCCCGAGCAGAGGTCCCGGCTTTAAGCAGGTGGAGGTGCGCGAAGGACGGCAGGAGTTTCCTGGAGACAGAAAGCAGCCAAGCAGAGGTTCGGGAGTCAGCTCACAGCCAGGTCTGGGGCCTCTCACGTGTCCACCCTCTTTCAGGGCCTGAGCTGGCAGGGTCCTGGGGGCACCGGGTGTGGGACACTGTTAAATGACTCTCTTTTGCTCCCGGGATCTTTCCAACCATCCTACCAAACTCTCCAGGTGGAATCGGTGGTGGCTCTTGACCACCTCAGCTATCAGTGTGCACCCTGATGGCACTGCTGTCCTGTCTACCCTGTGCAGGTGGGCAGGACGTGGCTGAGTCCCTGCCCCGCGTTGCTGCACCTCCTTCACCAGTGGCTGCTGACTTGAGCTCTCCTCGTGGCCGGGTGCAGGGTCCCAGTCTCAGACACACCATCCAGCCTTTGCTGTCCCATGTCTGCTGGCACCTGTGAGTCACAAGCCAGCTGCTGTGCCCGGGTCAAGGACGGAAATTCGTACTCTGGGTGCTCCTGGCAAAGGTGGGGTGCCTACTGCAACCTCTGTGGTCTGCCCTGCATCCTCCCTGCCTCTCTCTCCCAGAACCTCAGCTATAGCAACACATGGCCACTTGTGTGCCTTGGCTATGCCACTATCTTTTTTTTTTTTTTGGTACCAAGGATTGAACCCAGGGGTATGTAACCACTGAGCAACATCCCTGCCCTTTTTATTTACTATTTTTTATTCAGAGACAGGGCCTTACTAAGTTGCTGAGGCTGGCTTTGAACTTGCGATCCTCCTGCCTCAGCTCCCCAGCCACTGGGAGTACAGGTGTGCGTGACCACGCCCGCCAGGGCACCATCTCTCACACTCCACATTTTGCACGTTAGTCATGCCCTAGAATGTTCTTTCTTGCCTCATCCATCTGGTAAGCACTGCTGCCATTCCTGTCTGACCAAGTGTTGAGAGCCACAGCCGAAGGGGCCCCAGCAAACTTCCAGCTGCCAGCAAACTTCCAGCTTCCAGCTGATGATTGGCTCACAGCGGCCCCAGCAAACTTATAGCTGCCAGCTGATTGGCTCCTCTGCGGTGATGCTCATTGGGCTGTTTCCCCGCCCTTTCAGACCACGGAGCTGCTCATTGGGGGACTTTTTTGGCTCTGCCCGTGGGACCCAGCCAATCGGCCTCAAGAGCAAGAGGAGTGGGGGGAGGTTGAGAGGCTTGTGGGAAGCCGGTGGTGGCAGTTGGGCTCTGAGGGTTTTCCTGAAGAGCTGTGTGGTGCTACGTGTGTTCTAAAAATAAAGTTCGTTTCCTTTGACAAGTGGCTCCTGAATTGTGCCCAGCCAGACTGCGGCAACCAAGGACTGGCTCCAAAGGTTGGGGGACACGTTCTTATTCATCTTCTTTCTCCTCTCCATGATTACGGGCCCCTCCGGGAGCTTGGCTCTTTCTTTCTGTGACTATTGTCCCTTTCTCTCCTCCCCCTCTGTCTCTTTCTCTTGCCCTTGTTCTCAGCATGAGAATATCAAGATCTGGTAGAGTGTATGCAGCCTTGCCTGACCTTGACCTTTGACCAGGGTGCGCTGCCTTTCATAAGGCCCACTGGGATGCTGGTTTCTCCTCTGCCTGGCTTTGCAGCTGCCCCAGGTGGGGAAGGGGGTGCAGGTTTAAAAGTGGGGTTCAGGCACCCCTGGGCCACGAGTGGTGACAGCTCTCAGGTAAAAGTGGGTCACCCAGAGCCCAACCTGCTTGGCCTTCCCTATCCCCAGGCACCCCCTCCTGTTGCCCAGTGGCTCCTGAGACACTCCATGGGAAGAAAACTTGTTGGACAAGTCTGGGAATCAGTGTGTTTACAGAATTGAGCCTCCCTGGGTCTCGGCCACTGAAACATCAGCCAGCCGAGGCTCCGACTCCCCTGGAGACGGGGAGCTGGTCAGTGTCTGACGGCTGCACGGGCGTCTGTCTCCCCTCATGGCAACAACCAGCAGCGGGGCAGCGCAGGGATTGGAGTCCATACGCATTTGGGGTGGGCGAGTATTGGTGGTGCCCTGCAGCCAGGCCCAGCACCGACTCCCCGTATCTCAGTATCAGCACCCCATTTTCACTCCAGAGCTGTCTGCCACACGGCCCTCGTGCTTCCAGAGGAAACAGTCCAAGTCCTGGCTCCAGGAGGCAGAGCCTGGCTGGCCAGGGTTGGAGCTTGAGTTTACAGCTTCATGCCCTGGCCTCAGGGACTGGCAAGTATCCCAGGGAAGCATTTTCTGGGAGCTTCTGAGAAGGAAGGTGGGTTTTGTTTTATTTCATTTTTTTTTTTTTTTTTGTTTCTTCATAGAAGCTAAGTTGTGGGATTCCCTCTTTTCCCACTGGACTTGGGCGCCCTTCTTGCTTCTGGCAGCCATTTTGTGGCCCAGAGGAGAGGCAGACATGGGCAGAAGGAAGAACGGAGACATGGAAAGAAAAGGTTCTCAGAGGCTTCACTAGCTTTACTGAAACCTATGTCACCTCCGACGGCTCAGTAGCAGAAGCCAAATAAGTTCTCTTAATTCCTTCGTTTCGTGTTGCTGGGGAATGGGCTGTTTCTAAGTGATTTAGAGAACTATTGCCTCCACTGTTCCTCTCTTTGGAAGCATTTCCAGCCCATCTTCCAGATGCAGTCTCTGAGTTATACCCTGCGCTGGACTCGGGGGACGTGCGAGGAGGTCACGGATTCCTGCATGACTGCCAGGGACCACGTCTCCTCCTGCTCCCTCCCTCCCCCTGTCATGGTCCATATATCAGGCCAGCCCAACAGCCAGATGACAGCAAAATCTCAGATGCCGGGGTGGGGGACTCTACCTTCTAATATTTTTCTTGTTAATAAAATGTTGTCTGAGTTCCTTTCTTGAGCCCTCTCTATGGTTTGGGGTGAGGTCAGCCATCAGACAGAGCCTCAGGGGCTTCACAGACTGGATTCTGGGCTGAACTTTGGAAAGATGTTCTCTCTGGCTCTTTCCAACTGTGACAAGCTGTGGTTGTGAAGGCAGGTCAAGGGACTCCAGTGCATCTGCATGTGTCGGCACCCCCTATTCGTGTTGTCCTTTGGTCCATCGAGGGTCATTCAGTAGCCCTTTTGCAGATGTAGACACTGAGGCCCTGAGAGGCTCCATGGATAGCTCGTGGCCACACAGAGGTGGGCTTGGGTCATGCGGCATTCTGCGACCCCACGTGGAGTGCCCTTGCTGTAGAGAGGGTCACTCTGCTCAGGAGAGGGTCCACCAAGGGCCAGTGCTGCAGCCCAGTGGGGAACTTTTTGGAGCTGTTACTCTACTTTCTATTTTTTTTTCTTTTCTTAAAATGACTCAGTTCAGCCAAGGGTGCTTCGAGAGGCCAGTTTGCAGCCTCTGTCCCTGCTGAGACCTGGAGGGGTGTGAACCAGTCCCAGCGAGTTTTCTGGCTAAGGCTGGAAGCAGCCGGAATCCAGACTGGCCCTCGACCCTGGGGACCACAGAGGGATGTCTGTGGTTTCTCGAGCCACTGAGCAGAACCAGGGGCAAGGCCAGAGTCTCAGGGCCAGGCGTGCAGAGGGGACAGGGCGTGTGCACAAGACCAGAACCCCCCAACCTGACCTCCTGAGCTCTTCCGACGAATGTCCAAGCCCTCCTCCCTTCAAGGCAGTCTGGATTTTTAGTGAGTGTTCACGGTGGTCCCTGGGCAGAATTTATAAGAGAGAAGACAACTGAACTTTGGCAGGAATTTAGAAGGGAGAGGAAGGGAACTGGAAGGACGGGATGTGCACACGGCTGCCCACTCTTCAATGAGACCTTCCTTATTTTTTAAAAAAATGCTGCCTTGATTTCTTCGCTTGAGACCTTAAGACCCCAGGCCAAGACCTCAGGACGGCCCTGGGAGGGAGTGCAGGTTGGGCATCCCTAATGTGAAATTCAAAATCGGAAATGCTCCAAAATCCAAAACCTTTTGACACCTGGAATGTGATGGGTCACAGTCAAGGTTCAGGAGCTCTGAAGATACTGTGTGAAATCACCTCGGACTCTGCGATGAAGCTGCTTGTGAGACAGAAATGAGATCCTGTTTAGACTGGGGTCCCATCCCAGAGGTAGATGCAAATACTGAGAAATCACAAAATAAATCTGACACGAAACAGGTCTGGTTGCCAGCATCTGAGATAAGAGCCACTCGGTCTGCAGTGCCACCCCAGTGCCACAGGAGTGGCAATGGGTCTTGGAAGGGTGGAGAGACTCCTTATGTCCCCTGATCATTATGCTGGAGTCAGGGTTTGAGTCCCCCCAATCTCTCCTCAGTCATCACTCACCTTCTGCACCTCCTCATGCCCTAATCTCAGCAAACAGAAGGAACACGGGTCCTGGAGCTCTGACACCAGTGGCATCCACGACTTTTTGTTCAGGTGCATACAGAGGGGTGGGCCAGGTCAGGACGAGGAGTCACATAATCATAGAATTTTATGGAAAGTTCTGACATTTTGTTCACTGGGCATGCTTTGGGGGTAATTTTGATTCTTGAAAAAATCGCCCTGCTGTATCATTTACCTTGTTGGCTGGGATGAGGGGTCGTCTTGGTCTGCCGTGGTGTCATCCCTGGCGTGGACCGCGGAGAAGGAAAGCGAGAACCTGCCTTCAGCCCCTGGTTGGCCCCGCTCTGCGCCCAGGGCCCGGTGGGCTCTTCCGCTGGGGCTCAGCCGCTGCCTTCCGCCTTGTCGCCTGGGGACGCTGCGTGCGGTGCATCCGACTGGGAGTAGACTCTGCGGGCTTGAATCCTGGCTCTGCCATCTCCTCTCTTAGCGAGACTTGTTTTCTCTGATCCTGTGTCCCCTTCTGTGAAATGGGTTTATTGACCAAGGCCTCGCTGGACAGGGAGAGAGGTTGTAAGATTCCAGCGGTTCACCTCGGGCCGGGTCAGCAGAGCCAGTTCTCGTTTTCTCCTGCTTGTGGAGAGTCGCCCATGGATTCCTCTCAGGTTCCAGGAGGTTCCGCTTTCCGGCTACCGCCCAGGTGAACCCGACCTCCCCACGGAGGCCTGGCCTCAGGCTGGTGTTCAAGGGACACCTGTCCGCGGAGGGAGGCTGCGCGCTGCATACGTGTGCTCCGTGCGCTCCATGCGCTCGGTTCTCTCCGGGAGGAGACGTGACAGCTTTCTCACGGTTCTCAAGGCGTGGGCAGCCCGCAGCAGCTTCCCTGCTCCCCTGTCCCGTGATCGCTACTTCCCAACCCTCTCTGGAGCCCCAGGCACGCCCCGCGCCCTCAGGCCAGCCACACCGGGACCTTCACACCATGGCTGCGGCTTCTTGCCAGCATGGGTGAGGGACTTCCCACAGTCCACCGGCCAGCAGGAATCCGACTCTAAAATGCCGTCTTGGCGCCTGCTTCTGCCCCGTCTCTGGTAGGCTGGATTCCCAGCGGAAGGGACCCAGGCAGCGGTGCCGGCCACACGTCCTTTGGGAGCTTTATGTTGCGCATAGAGGGGCAGCGGCCTGGACAGGGGATGTTAACTTCGGAGGGTTCCTTCGACCCTTCCAGAACTCAGTGGACACGGCCCCTTGGAGACGACCTGAATTGAAACAAAGAGGTGTCCTTTGTGTCCCTGCACCGACCAGCTGTTGGATGCGGGCTTCCGTGGGAGTGGGTGGCTTGGAGCAGGGAGCACCCTTTCGCTGAGGGATAAAGAAGAAAATGATTTTGGTGGTTGTTGATGAAACTGGAGTTTGGGGATGAAACTGGCTTCCCTGCCCGGGTTGGCTGACGGTCTTGTGCAGGCCACAGGCCTCCAGATGGCCTTCTGGGTTCTTTGCTCACAAATCTGAAGAATGAAATCACAGACAGGGAAACAAAGAATGGGACGAGTGAGTGGAGCAGGATTTGTGTAAACAGAAGCGAGAGCACCCCACAGGCAGGAGGGACCGGAGGTGTTACAGGGCTGGGCCTGCCGGGAACTGAGGCAGTGGGAAGAATCCCCCTTCAAACCCATCCTTTCAGTGAGTCAGAAAGATTTCAGACATGTTGCTAAGAGTGACAGGAATGAGCTTACTGAAGAGATAGGAAAAGGGAGGGGGCTTCTCCCAGAGAGGAGAGGGACAGCATGCCTCTCCTACACTCCAGTTTTATTGGGGATCCAGAGAAGTTTCTAGAGAGTCCCACCCAGGTCCACCACTTGACTTTTGACTGACAGCAGGGTGACATCAGACTTTCAAGTCCCCACTGTTATGGCAGCTCTAGGTCACCTGGGCCCATACTGACCTATTATAATGGGATTATTTTCCATGCATTCTTACAGATTTTATGGTTAGGAGGAATCTCCCTGAGTTCCCGGATGTGGTCTATGAAAAGGGTCTCCAAAGTCTCTCCCTTCAGGGTAACTTGGTTCCTCTTATGGACATTATTTACGGCTCGCATTTCTCCTGCAGATAAAGGTAGCTTGCTGAGGACTGGGACAGCCTGTCCTATTTAAGCCACTCAGGACTACAGCTAAATTACTTCTTGGAACAGAAAACATGTAGGGGTCAGCACAGTGGGATTATAGAATTATTCCCTTAACCTCGTGGTATGGTTTGGATGTGAGGTGTCCCCCAAAAGCTCATGTGTGAGACGATGCAAGAAGGTTTAGAGGAGAAATGATTGGGTCAGGAGAGCCTTAACCCAATCAGTGAATTAATCCCTTGGGATTCACTGAGGGGTAACTGAAGGCAGGCAGAGTGTGGCTGGAGGAGTGGGCATTGGGGGTGTGGATTTGGGGTGTATATTTTGTAGCTGGCAAGTGGAGTTTTTCTCTCTCTGCTTTCTGATCACCATGTGAGCTGCTTCCCTCCACCACACTCCTCCCTCATGATGTTCTGCCTCACCTTGAGCCCCGAGGAATGGAGTCTGCTGTCTGTGGACGGAGACCTCTGAAACCGTGAGCCCCAAATACACTTTCCCTCCTCTATAGTTGTTCTGGACGGGTCTTTTGGTCGCAGCAATGAAAAAAATTGCCTGAAACATCATGTTCCCTCTGCTCACAGCTGTCTGGCCCCCATTATTAAGACAACAAGAAAGAC
The DNA here is from genome assembly GCF_047511675.1 of Marmota flaviventris. Lineage (NCBI taxonomy): Eukaryota > Metazoa > Chordata > Mammalia > Rodentia > Sciuridae > Marmota > Marmota flaviventris. Next base: position 10,567,717 of record NC_092502.1, read on the forward strand.
TTTATTGTGGACTATTGCCACAGGGGGAGAGAGTCAGGCTCAGCTCTGAATACAGCAAGGACCAGTGAAAATGTATATAGTAAGTCAGGTAAGGGCCTTGGTGGATGGAAAACTGGCCAGAGGGGATGTGAAGGATTTGGGGACTCTTGCTTAACTGACTTAAGAGGATTCTTGCCAAAGGAGACCAAGAACTTAGAAATCAAAGTGTGAGATGAAGAATTGATGAGCTATCAAGGTGATCACTGCCGAAGGTGAGGGATTCTCGCTAGGCCGACAGGATTCCTGCTACCACCACTGTGCCAGGATGGACCTGGGAGCTGATGCCAGTCAAAAAGAGGGCTCAGAGAGCCTTGAGCTGGTTCAAGAAGGGAGTCTTTGCCAAGAGCAATTTCCAGGACAGGTCTCGGTCGTGAACCATGGTCAGGTGTAGGGGGAGCGTTCCTTGGTCTCACGGGTGGCCCAGGTCCGTGAATGTCTGGTGTTCTAGGCTGCGCGTGGTGGTCATTTCGTGCTTTTGCGTTTCCCTAGTCAGCACTAATAGGCTAGAGTTGAGCAGAGGACCAGGAGGCTGCAGGAGGAAGAAAGGGGACTCCTGGAATCTTTGGAGCCAGACTTGAAACTAGACGACTTATGCCAACAGCCTTTTGCAGGCGCAGGCTGCGCGAGTTAATGAATAAATTGAGTTCATGGGTGTCTGAGCCTCTCCCCACTGGGAACCAAAAATAATTGGCCATCTGGAAGAGTCGTGGCAGCTGCAGAGTCTTTCAGCCACTGCAAAGATCCCGGGGGCGGCTGTGGGTCAGGTAGGAGAACCAGTGGATCCACAGGGTCATGAAAGCATTGTGACTGAGGTTTCCTGAGGTCTCCAGCCTTATGGTGCAAAGACGCCTAAGTTTCATAGGCTTTTTAAGAATTCACACAAAGAGGGCCCTGTATCGAGAATGTCTCTCAAAATGTCTCCCTAGTGTCTCTTTGGTTGATCTGAGAATCCTTGGGGATAAATAGTCCTTTTTGATGTCCCATGATAATGTCTACTGCAGAAAAACTACCTGGGGGGGGGGGCGGTGAGGTGGAGATGACCGGCTGAAGATGCCCCTGGAGCCACCTGCAGGGACCCGGATGATTCCAGGCAGACTGGGGAGGGTGCCTTCTACAAAAGGCAGCTTGCCACCACTTCAGGAGGGCCGCAGGAAGCCAGGCTCTCTCACAGGAGCCAGCACACAGGGGCTGCGATTACTATGGGTGGCCAGACACCTGCCTCAGGTGAACGGACACAGTGGACCAAGGATGGGAAGACAGACGCCAAGTTCTTCATGATGTGACTTGAGGCCCCGGATTAGATTCTGAAGTGCGCCCTCCATCGCCCACCAGACTCGTTCTCTGAACAGACCGATGGCCATCTCGAGCCAGGTTGGGGTGGGTGATCTTCTCATGGTTAGTTGAAGCATTTGGACCCCAGTTAGCTCTTCTTCTGCCCTTCGCTACTCTCCCAAAAGGATTCAGATGCAAATTCTCAAGACTTACTTCTTTGCTGTTTGCAAATACCTCTGCTCTCCCTAACCCAAGCCCTCCACAAATCCTTCCATGGACACCCTTTGCACATGGAGCCTCAGTCCAGTCTCAGCTTAGGGTTCCCCACAAACACAGAGAGCCCAAGGCACTTCATGAGAGGCAGAGTGTGGCATCAGTGGCTGGCGAGTTCAGGGGGTTGGGAATGGTACTCATTAGTCTGATCCCAGCCTCAGACCTCTGGCTTCAGATCCCACCTCTACCTTAAGGTGGGGCAAGGCAGTTCCCTTCTGTGGGCTTCTGTTTTAAACTGGGTTTGATAGCATTTATGTCAAAGCTTTTTTTTTTAAATGTAATTTTTATACCTTTGTTTCATTTATTTATTTTTATGTGGGGCTGAGGATCAAACCCAGTGCCTCCCATGCCCTAGGCATGCGCTCTACCACTGAGCTATGGCAAACCCCGGGCTATGGCAAAGCTTTTGAGGATTAAGTGAGATAATGTATGTATGTTCCTGTAACCTCTGCAATTCCTCTTTAAATCATCTCTGGGGGGCTTCTACCTAATACAGTGTAAATGCAAATAATCGTCAGACTGTTTTGTTTAGGGAATCATGGCAAGGATAAAAGCATACCTTTTCAGTACAGTTTCTTTTTGAATATTTTTGAATCACCTGTTGATGGGATCATCAGATGCAGGCCCTGCAGATGCAGAGGGCTGCGTTAGGTGGTTCAGCAAGACCAGCAAACGGTGAATGCTTAGCTGGTGTGGTCTGAGCTGCCTCCTCAGCAGGTGTCTGCCCCCTGCCTTCCCAGGGAGGCTGCAGGCCCTGGGCTGTCTGTCTGTCAGTGGGGCAGAGCAGGCTGCCTCTTCCTCCTCACAGGGGATCCACACAACTCAGTGGTGGCAGTGGGGCGGGGCAGTCGGAGACGGAGTTGCTGGTTGTTGTTCTTGAGACTCTGCCCTTCCTTGTGTGCGAGGGATTGTTCTGGAAGAGTGCTCTGGGGCTCCAGAAGGAGGCTAGCCGCAGCTTTACTTCTTCTTTCATCTTGCTCGGCCCCTGTCACATCTTTATTGGGTTTATAAATTCTTTTTTTCCCCTTTCTTTTAAAAATCACTGTTTATTTGTAGAGTCACTAGTTTTAAAACTTGTGCAATCCCTTAAATGTCATTTTCGCCCTGTCTGCTCCTAAGGCATGAACCAGCGCCTCTTACATAATGCGGCTCAGCGGCTTTTGAAAATAATGATTCCCAGCCAGCACTTCCCAGGGGCGACCGTCCCGTAACACAGACAGCGCAGGCCCTTGCTAATGAGGCCACAGGCCACTTGACCACTTTAGCCTGGCCTACTAAGGACTGCAAGGTGACCACTGAGTTTACTGAGACGTTCCCGGGAAGAGGATGGTCACGCCTGGTTGCAAGGGTTGAATGAGAGGGGCCTGGAGGGTCACATGGGAAACAGGTCACAAAGGTTCAGTAGAGTACCCACTGATGAGCCTGCACCCCCTGCCTGGACTCGGAAAACAGAAGGAGCCCCTTCCTCTGGGACACCCGAGCTCTCAATGCACAGGATGGCGACTCCCCTGCACAGGTGGCACTGTCCACTGGAGTCTCATCCATGCCAGGGGAGGTCGACGGGCTCCCGGAGCAGCAGGTTCTCATCCCAGTCCCAAACTGGCTGGCCTGGAAGCTGGGAAGTGTTCTGTGTCCTGTTTTGTCACCAAGTCGCATGATGAGGACAGTAGCACTTTGTAGACTCAGCTTCCTCAAAGGGAGACGGTGAGATGTCTGTCACATGGGACTCTCGTGGAGCTCGGCAGAAGGCTTGGGGGAGGCTCAGACCTCGTCCGGGTGGGACGTGTTCCCATACGGGCCTCATCTTGCAGGTTCACTGAGCTCAGGAAAGGCGAGGCTTCTGAGACCTGGATTTGGGTTTTAGGCCAGAATTCAGCAGTTTGCCACCCTATCAAGGGGCACCCCCCAGTGCCTCAGGCCCCAACACCAGGCATATGAACTGTTCTGCCCTTGCGGCTATCAGGGACTCAAGTTCAACCTGGGCTTAGCTGAGAGCTGCTGGTCGGGTGCCTCGGCAACTCCTCAGGGAGAGGCAGCCCAGCCCGGGATGCCCTGAGGAGCGAGGGAAGCAGTTTTCAGACCGCAGCACAGACCAAGTGGAGGTGGAAGCACAGAGCTGTTGTGTCTGGGTGTCTGGGCGTCTGGGTGCCGTGGCCGAAGGTAAGGTGGGTGGGGGCCAGAACTCAGAGGCTCAGAGGCAGTGCTGGTTGTGTCCTGGTCTGTTTCTGGTTGCCACATCGGAACACCTGAGGCTGGGTAATTTAGAAAGGAAGGAGGTTTATCTTGGCTCATGGTTTTGGGGACTGTGGAGAGTCCCAGATTGGGTGGACACATCTGGTGAGGGCTTCATGATGCTTCAACTCACAGTAGATAGGGGAAGGGCAAGAGGGACACGAGGAGAGACAGGACACGGGGATGACTTGTCCTGTAGGGCTCTTCCCAGGATGGGCCCCTCCCTGCAGAAAGGTGCTGGTTCCTCTTAAGATCTATCCACAGTCCTGCCAGCTCAACACTATCTTACTGGGAATCCAATCCCAACAGGAGCTTTGGCAGGGTCCAGCGATGCCCAAACCTTGACATCTGGACTGTGAGAGGCAACCGAGGCAGGTTGGGCACCGGGGGCTTTGCTGAAAGACCACAGGGGAGCTCAGAGAATGAAGGAAAGAGGGACCGAGCCTGGTCCCCATCTTTTGCTCACTCTTTCCCCTTCTCAGTTGCATTCTTTCCTGTGGCAGGGGACCAACATGGCAAGGAGCAGGGCCATCAGACCCAGAGTCACATCTTCCTCAGTGCATCCTCCAGATCTAAGAATCTCCTAGTTCCTGTAGGAAAGTCCTGAGAGGCCTCCAGTAGACTGTGCTGGGGACAATCTCTGGACCTGTCCCTGCAGCTGAGGGGAGGGGACATCTGGACTGACTGTGGGTCCTGTGTTCATTTGTTGGGCAGGCCGTGGTGGTCACACGGGCTGGACACACTTTGGTGGACACGTAGTCTGCTCTCCTGGTGTTAGTCCCAGAGTCACACATGATGATGGTTCACGTGGCATCTAGGTTGTGTAAGGCAGCGTGAGGCATCTGGAGTCCACTGGAGATGATGTAAGGGTGACAGCAGGATGTCATTGGCTATAGGCAAGCCCTGTGCCGTGCTCCATGAGGGGCTTGGGCTTGGGTGCCTGCAGGGGCCCTGGAGCCAGTCCCTGTGGGTATCAGAGGACAGTGACACGGTTGAGCCTCAGTGTTTGCTGATTCCTCCTGTGCGAATTCACTGACTCTCTGAAATTTACCTGTTGGAGTCTGGGCAGCACTTCTGAGGTCATTCACAGACTCCAGAGGGCAGGGAGCATGGAGTCACTTGAGCTGGTGGGGTGCCAGTCCTCTGCTGAGGTCAGCAAGGGGAGCTTTGCCCTCTCGCCCCAGCTCTCGCCCTGGGACCTCGCGTCTTCCCCAGGTCACTTAGGAGTCACGTCACTTGCCCTTTCTTGGTGACTTCACTGTTTGCTGGAAGGCCATCTTGGACCACGAGGGCAGAAGGGTGTGCCAGGCCTTATGGAGAAAATGTGCGCATTGGAAAAGCTTCGTCCAGGCGCGAGCTGAGGCCAGCAGCAGCAACTATTAAAACCAAACAGAAGCCGTCAACCAGGCTGCCTACCACCGGATCTGTGATAAAAACGTGGGCACGGACGGCACTGTTCATCACTGTGAGTACCGGAAACAACCTGAGTCCTCCAAATGACCGGATGAACACTATGTGTCACTTACAATGGAGGGACACTTGACCATGCACAGAATGAACCCCTGTGACTGGTGGCAGCAGGGATGGGATGGGGGTCATCCTTTGGAGTGAATGAGCCAGTCACAGGAAGATGAGGACCACAGGACTCACAGAGGGCACAGCTGGCTCCTAGAGTCAGGGAGGGGGACGGGGGCTGTTGACCAGTGGGAACTGGTTACAGTGGACAGAGCGAGATCCTGGTGTGCTGCCCGTAGCAGGGAGACTGTCCACACCATGATGTGCTGCACACCTCACCAAGAGACAGAGAGACTTTGGGATTTTCACCATAAAGACATGTTTAGAGACAAGTATTTTCCACCTGCTTTACACATTACACAATGTACAGACGATCAAACATTACATGGCACCCCGGGACACATACCGTTTTGGTATTTCCATGTATTAGTTAAAAAAAAAAAAACAAATAAAAGAAAAGAAACTTACAGAGGCTTGAGGGAACCACCCTCCTTCCCCTGGGAGCCATGGGTCCACATCCTTAAACCAGTGCCTGGGCTGACCATGTAGAATGTGACCACGGTGGGGATGATGACAGGGACAGCATCTGTGGAGGAGTCTGCCTGTACCCCGGAGCTGCAGGGAAGGATGGAGGGGTTTCCACAGGAGAGCCACTTGTCCCCTCAGGCTACCAGGTGGGGACTGGCTGGGAGGAACCCAGACGGAAGGCAGAAGAGTCAGAGGTGGTTACAGAATCCTAGTCTGTCTCCCACCTGTAGGAGGTAAGAGCGGGGTCCCTCAGCACCCCTGCAGGGCGCGCCCATACCAAGATCCAGGGACGTTCAAGTCCTGCACCTAAGGAGGGTGCGGCATTTGCATAGAACTGACACGCAGACTCAGGTGTCCTTGGTGACACTTCTAGGTGACTTGCAACACGGAAGACGAGGTGATGTTGTGTGAACAGTCCCTACACCGCATTGTTTAGGGAATAATTACCAGGAGAAAAAATCTGTGCATGCTCAATAGACACACAGTCCTTCCCCTGAACACTTGAGTCTGCAAGGAGCTGACCTGCGGGGGTGGACGGCTTGGATCTGCAGCGGTGGCTGACACCTGAAGTTGGCAAGGGTCGGGGCAGGGGAGGGGGGCCTCAACATTTCAGTGCTTTAAAAACTTTCTACATTTGACTTGTTTTTATTAAAGAAACGTCTCGCGGGTCTGCGCCACGTGTTTCCTTCCGTGTGAGCGGCGGGGACTTCAGCCCTTGGGGGCAGCGCAGCGGCCGTAAAGGGCTGGTGGCTGGGGACAGACACACGTTCTCCCAGCGCCTCTCTGTAAACGGCAGGCAGGACCAGCTGTGTTTTCTCTGCCTTCTTACATCACCAGCCATAAAACCCCCACCGTGGGGGCACGGTGCTGACGTCCTGGGGTGTGATGTATGGGACCGCGGAGTCTGCGGAGGAGTTCGCGCAGTCGCAGTGGCCCTGCCGCCGGACGGACCGGGTGCACGCAGCCTCTGAGATCCTCTCGGGTTGCTCTCCAGGTCAGTCATTTCCTGCCCTTAAACCCTGGCCTCTGAATACAGCTGGCGTTCTCTGCAAGGTCTGCAGCTGGCGAGCACCGCCCAGGCCTCCCCACCCTCCCCCTACAGACCCTGAGGCCTCTGCGCCCTCCTGCAGGTGCCCTGCTCCCCTGGGCTTTGGAGCTGGGTCCGCACCTCCTCAGCTTGGCTTAGCCTGCTGGTGGCCACTGGGGGACCCTCTGGAAAGCCTCTGCTGAGGACTGGAGTCTCGTGTCTGCACTCTGGACTGGTGGGTAGAATCTAGTCCTGATCCAGGTACAGGTGGGCGTCAGTGTGCTTCTATTCTGCCAGTGGACAAAAACTGCATCCTGATGATTTGAGGGAGAAACGGTCATCTGTGAAATCCAGTGAACTGGACTCTGTTTAGGTCCTTGTTTAGAACATATAAATGTAAACTGAAAACACTTTCCATGTGTCGCTGGCTGATAATGGCTCACCTTTCAGAGTGGCCACCGCATGCCAGGCTCGGTGCTTAGCTTTTCCATGATTGGACTGTCTTAATCGTCCACATTATTAGCTTCTCTCTAGGCTTCCAGAGGTCAGAGGGCGTCCTGATGCCTGTTGCTCTCGAGTCAGGGTCTGGATCCAGGTTGGTGCAGCCTAGAGCCCGTCTTTCTTGTCTTTCTCGCTGCTCTATGAGCTACACCAATGTCGTCGTCACTGACAGAAACCCTTCCTGCCCTGTGTGCTCCCCACTGTGGCCATAGGCTGGGACAAACAGGGTGCAAGAAGACTCAGTGACTCAGCTCCTGGTAAGGTTGTGTGCTCAGAGCTGGGGATTCTGCAACCTTCAGAACTGAGGATCACACACTGGAACACACCATCTCCCAATACTCACTCCTGCGTTACTGTCACCTGGTGGTGTCCCTGTATGTCGGTTGTGCAGGACTCCATATGTATCCTAAGTGTTTTCATGCTCCAAAGAGAACACAGACGCCCCTCCTGTTCCCTGCCCACCCCCAGGTTGTCACTATGGCTAGTTTGCCACCTTCTGCAGCCTGTTTCCTGCAAGCTTTCTGACCTTGTGTTCCTGTGTCTCTGCCCTCGACGTGCTCCCCTCTCTTTTTAGTAACTGGCATCCCCTCATCCGGGCTGTTTTGCAACTCGATATTCTTTCACTCCATACATCTTGGAAGTCATTCTGCAGAGTCCTGCCATTCTCTCCTCTCGCTGTCCCGGTCACATCATATTCTGGAGAATGGATTCACCGCGATCTATTTTCATCCACTCGGCCGGGCACTTTGTCAGCCACACAGATCATTTGAAAAAGCAAATGACCCATGGTTATCGAGTCTAATAAAATAAGTCATAAGCTCGAAATCGGGGAAGGTCATCAAGGACAGAATGTTAATTAGGTTCCAGGAAAAGAGAGGGCGTGGGGTGTCTCCTGGGCCTTAACCGCAGCGGCACCTGCCCGCGGATGTCGGCTGCACTGAGGTGTTGGTCTCCTGCCCACCTGGATGTCGACCCCGCTCGCCTCCCTGGTTTTAACATTTCCAGCTGGGCCCTTGGAGATCTCAGACCGCAGGGCCTCTGCCTCTCTCCCTGCTACGCGAGCAGGTTCAGCTGCAGGTTGCCCGAGTCACAGGACCCTCTCGGCACCAGGACAAGAGCTGGTTAAACCTCGTTGACTCAGAGCTGCCAGAAAGTCTGCAGCCACTCACATTCCACACAGGCATCCCACCACTTTGAGTCAGTAAAACCCAAACACCATTTTTTTGTTGAGACTTTGACGAGCCCTGGAAACCACAGAGGGCCGGCTCGCCTGCGCACATGTCTGAGTACGTCAGGCAGGTGTTTCCAAAGCTCTTATGCTACAGGAAAATGTATCCTGATGTAATCTGACTAATTTGGCTTTTGCCTGGCTTTCGGGAGAACTGGCTATTTGTAATGGAAACAGTTCTTGGGCCACTTCAGATGGGGCTTTGTAATGTGAGCGGGTGAAACCCTGCAGGTGCTGCGGAGGCTCCTGTTTTCATTTTACATCTCAGGTTTGTTTACTTTAATGTGTTTCTCTGGAAGAAAAAGAAAAAGCAACCAGGGAGGAGCTTAGCAAGTCATTTTTCATTTCAAAAAAAAGAGATGGGTTTGTACTAAGAAAATTAGCGTGGAGAGGGTGGCAGGGGCCCTGCTGGGGACAGGAAGCACATATGGCCTAGGAGGATATGTTTGCTGAGACTAACTCCCCAAAGACGTGCGAGCAGGATCCAGCGTACCTGGAGCCCTTGGCAGAGGCGTCAACGGGAGAGCGGGGAGCAGTGTTTTCCTTGCTAATTCTTGGCTACTGAATAGAGGTTACTGAAAGCTCCTTTTCCCCCCCTTGGAGTTAGGTAGTTTTAAAAAATTGTAAAATTATGAGTTCAACTTGGTTTTCAGTCAAGGGAGGGGAAATGGTTTTCAGGGTGCAAAGCCCAAGGGATGGGTGGGGAGGGCCAAGTTCGGGCTCTGAAAGCACCCACTGCCAGCCTGCCTGGAGGTGAGGGCATCCTCGGATAGTGAGCAGGTACAGACTCGGGTCCCAGCTAGGCAGGAGGGAGGGACGGGCTTTGCTCCCCAAGGTTGAGGGCAGTGGGTAGCAGAGAAAACGTGATGGCTTTGTCACCTCCAGCTCTCCTGTTCCCTGGAGGTTGGGTTCCACTAGACTCAAGTCCTGGGTGAGGACATCTATCTAGCCTGTCCATCCTCCTCAGGGGCTGGGTGAGTGTCTTTGCCCTGTGTTCCCATGAGCTACCTTAAGCTGGGCTCAGGGCTGGGCAGGGAGCTTGGGCCCTTCGGCAGTTCCCACCCTTGCCATGAATTGCGGGTCGTCACTGATGATTGTGGACCCATGAGCCAGCCGCGTCACAGCCTCGAAGCCTCTGCCATCCTGGGGCTACCTCACTACTCCTTCCTCCACCTCCTCCCCTCTCTGAAGACGTGAGCAAAGTTGCTTCTCTTCTCCTCCAGAGGGTCCCGTTCTTGCATGTTCAGGTGCCTATGGGGGCTCCTTGCCCCCAGCACATATATTTTCCTTACCAAGGAGAATTCTGGTGACTAAGATGCTCAACCCCTACGTATATGTCCCCATATGTGCCTCCCAGAGCATTTAAAACCGTGTCATATAGACCCATAGAATCGAATGTGGTCACAGCCAGTTTAGACCTACTAATTGACCATGCCATTTTGCAGGTTAGGAAATGGATGTCCAGAGAGGAGACTTACCTAGGGTCACCATAAGGAAGTGGTAGGACTGGGCTAAGACCAAGGCCCCAGACCCCCGCCCCAGGCCACATGTCTTTAGGTCTCCCTGTTGCTTTCAGGAAGGGACTGAGCACCAGGCATGTCCCCTGCTGCATGCTCCTGGCTCCCCCAGAACAGTGCTCCTCACTTCCCCCCTCCTTTACCACTGCCTGGAGCAGGGAGGCAGGGAGCAGAGAGGGAGTTGGGTCTGAATCCCTGGAGCTGGCTGGTTGCATGGAATCAAGCAAAGATAAAGCCAGAGAACGTCTCTGAAAGTGATCGTGCTCCGTATGCCGGAGGGTTGGTTGGGACAGAGTTCTTACGTACTGCTGGCGGGAATTCGTACGATTTCACCCAAAAGTACTTTGGCATCATCCATCATGAATATGATATTTTCCAGCCATAGTTGGTTGAATATGTGGTTGAATATGTGGAACTCTTGGATACAGAGGGCTCACTGTATCTGCGTTTCTGAGAAGATACATTTGGAGTGGAGTTTGAAGGTCATAAAGCATGTCTGTCCAGCTTTGCCAGCTCACAGTCCCAACTTACACCCCTGCACAGGTGTAGGTCAGCTGCAGGGGCTCTGCGTCCTTGCAAAACTTGCTGTCGTTTTAGAAACCTAGACATGCTCCTTGTATGTGGCAATGCGTAGATTTAATTAGCCTTTCCTGAGTAACAAATGGACCAGTTCGTCCTGCCCTCTTTTATGATCCGCCTGTTCAAAATTTTGCCCATTTTTGTGTGTGGGGGGGACGTCTGTTTCTTTCTTATTGATTCACAGGTGTTCTTTACATGTTTACTGTACAAGCTCTTTGTAAGGTGCCTGTATTGCAAACATCTTCTCCTGTTGCCTTTACATTCTTACTCTCTCGATGGTGCCTTTTGATGGACAGGTATTCTGCATTTGAAAACAGCCTGATTCAGTGGCATAGTTGACCTCCCATCCATGATGGACAACGCAGTTCTTTCCCTACTCATCTGTCTGGTACCTTTGCCCAGCAAGTCTGGGATGGTGCAGGTCTGGATCTGATCAGATTTGCCCTTCGTGTCATCTAAACCTTTCCATCCTTGGTAATTTCGTATTTATTTGTGTTATCAGTTACTGCGAGACTTGTTTCAAAACATTTCAGTTTGACTGTGGATGCGGTTATTTCTCCTTTTAGCTCTCTGATTGATGTCACACTATTAAGATCATTTTAATTTAGGATCCTTACATATTCTGATTGAATTGATCCCTACATGATCATGAATTGCTCTTCTTATGTATATTAATACTTCTGTTTTAATGTCTAGTCGATTTTGTATTAGAAGAGATTTACCTGCTTTTAAAAATATGTATCATCATCATCATCATTATCTATTTGTATTTATTTTTAATGTTTTTATATATTTTTTTCCATTTCTTTACTTTCAACCTTTCTGGGTCTTTTTGTGTCCATTGTAAGGAACAAACATTAAGAAAAAAAATCCAAATTAACAATCTCTTTGTTTTAATTATTTAGTCCATTTGATGCTTATGAATCAAGTTTCAAAGGATATTTTTATACAAACTTTTTTTTGGGGGGGAGTAGATGCTTTTATCTTGGGTTAATAGGAGTGAAAATTTTGGATGATGGAGTTGGTCTATTATTTTATTGTTCTTAATGTTATTGAGGTATAATTTGTGTATAATAAAGAGACTTGAAATATGCAGAATAGGGGAGGGGAGGGGGGATAGGAAGGGTAGCAGAATACAGTAGACACTAGTATGGCCCTATGTATAAATGTGGCTGTATAACCAATGTGATCCTGCAATCTGTACATGTGGAAAAATAAGATTACGTACCCCATTTGAATCAAATGTATGATATGTCAAGATCATTGTAATGTTTTGAGCAACTAATTAAAAAATTAAAAAACAAAATAAAATAAAATAAAAATAGACAATGAAAAATGAAAATTTCCAATGATGAGAAGTAAAAAAAATAGAAAAAAAAAGAAATATGCAGAATATATATTTTTTCCTGGATTTTGCTAAGGAGCACATATTTTGATATAAAATAAAGTGGAAACTGGGTGTGGAGGAGTATCTTATGGAGCAGGATCCAGGAAGCCACAGGCGTCTTGCTGAGCTCTGTCCGGGGAGTGTGGCCGTGGGATTCCCTTTGTGACAGAGCTTACCAATTCCTCCCTGTGTGCCCCGCAGCCAGCCTGGTGGGCAGGTCCTGTTGTGACGCCCACGCTGCCCGTGGTGCTAGTCTCTTGTCCAGGTCTCACTGAAGCTGGTTTTATCTGATGCCCTCCGACGCTGGGACTCCACTAGATTGGGGACCATACTGATTCCAGGTTCCAGAACATTCTTTCTGTCCCACCTGGCCCTGGTCCTCCTGGTCATTAGAGTGGGGGATGCCTGTGTCCTGGGAAGGCCTCCCTGTCAGAATTCCCAGCCGGCCCTCTTCGTTCTTCCCACTCCTCCAGCTGTTGAGCTCCACGCCAGCCACACCCTGGGGACAATGCTGCTGTGCCCTAGAGCAGAGGGCATTGGCGGGGCCTCTAGGTGTAGCCTTGGAGTCCAGGCAGACTGGGAGGAAGTGTGAGCTGGGGACCCGTCAGGGCCCTAGGAAAATATCTGAACGGTGGATTCATTAGGACTCTCGTGCTTTAATGACCAGGGCGGGAGGAGAGAAGTCATAACAAGTGACATTTATATAGTGTGTCACAGTTTACACAGCTCTGCATGCGCATGACCTCATTTAATCCGGAAGGAGCGCAGGGTGGGGGTCAAGCACGTGGCCCTGTGTCCCCGTCTGAGTCTGGGTCCCGGCTCGCCGCTGGCCGACTGGGTGCCCCGGCCTGTGCAGGCACCGCGTCCAAGTTGTGCACGGGCACAATGAGGGTACTGACGGGCGCTGTGGAGTGGGCCTGCCGTGGTGATGACATAGGTGATGCCTGGGAGGCTCTTAGAAGGGAGCCCGAGCTCAGCAGAGGGCTCTCGTCACCCGGCCGCCTGGCGGGCCTGGAGTTGGGGACATACCCGTCTTGCGGGCCAGCCCGATGGGGATCCAAGGTCACACAGTGGAGAAGCAGGGGACGGGACGGGATGGGACAGGCAGGGCGAGGACCAGGCTGGCGCCCTGTCCTTTCAGTCTTCGGGTCCCCTCTTCCGACAGGCACATGGCCCAGCTCTGAGGAAGGAGGGGCGGTTCTGCCTTATGGCCGCTCCAGGCTGGGCAGAGGCCACTTGTCGGGCCCAGCTGTGGTCAGGCAGTGTGGCTGAGAGCACTTCTGGCCGGCCAGACCTTGACAGGAATGACAAAGATATTTATCATAGGCCTGTGCCGCCTACCGCGGAAGACCCCTGTTGGAGCCTCTGCGCCAACCTGCCACTCAGCGGTCGGAGCAAAGGAGGAAAGGCCCCACTAGGTCCCAGCCCTGGGCCTCAGATGTCCTGTCCTCCCACCCCAGCTGCTGGAAGGATGAAGTAGCCCATGTGACAGAAGGGACAGAGACTCTGGAGTCAGAGTGCACGGTGGCCCCGGCCCTGGGTGCTGAGGGAGGAAGCTCCTGTCGCTGACTTCCCCCTGCAGGCCGAGGGTGTTTCCTCCTGGAAATGTCACACAGACGGGCTCCGCGGCCTCAGGAAGGCATCTTCTTCATCACCCTCCATTGTCCTCTTGACAGCCGGGTTGGAACCAAATTGGACTTAGTGCATTTCGCAATTTTGTTGAACAAATTCGTGGATTAAGGGAACAAATTAGATCCACATTTTATTTGGCATCTTCGAGAATATGCCATGTGGACCGGAAACGGACGTCCCCAGGCTGGGAGCAGAGTCCCGGCCTCTGAAATACTCGTTTCCCAGGTCCCCCAGGGTGATTCTGACAAGACCCCGGAAGCCTGACTCCAGATCTTTCCTGAGACCTGAGATGTGGCCTTCGGGTCGGACTGAGCGGCAGCATCAATCTCTGAAAGTGGCTCCTCTCTGTGACCACCTGTCACTCCTTTCTCTGGTTCCCCGGCTCCTGGTGGCCCCCGGCTGGCTAGGTTCTGTAGCTGGACCCTCAGGTGGGGTGTCCAGTGCTAGCTGCAGGCCTTAGCCCTTCTGTGAACTCGCAGGCCCATAAGTATTGATGCAGTCAGCTGGGAACTAATTAGGTGCCTTTGGCACTACGGCCAGTGGCTTGTAAATCAGTGTAGATATTTTTATTTCCCCCATCTTTGTTTTTCTTGCTTCTTTGCAGAGACAAGCTCTTAGTGGGCGGGTAGGTGACTTCTGCTCCTCTACGTATGTGTTCTACATGTAGTAGCTTGTGATGAATACTTGTCTTCATCTAAGTTTAACTGACTTATGATTACTTAGCAATGAAGTGAGAATTTCTAAGAGAGAAAAAAGATGATCTTGCCCGGGCCTAATTGAAGGGAGGGCATGAAGAACACTGATCAAGTGAAGACATTTTTTATTTATTTAGCAGTATAGGGAACAAAGCCCAGGGTATGGCACATGCTAGGCAAGCCCCCTACCTCCAAGCCACATCTCCAGCCCCCTCTCTATGTTTAAATATTTTTTTTTAGTTGTAGGTGGACACAGTACCTTTATTTTATTTATTTATTTTTTATGCGGTGCTGAGCATGGAACCCAGGACCTCACATGTGCTAGGCAAGTGCTCTACCACTGAGCCACAACCCCAGCCCCTTCAGCCCTTTTTATTTTTATTTTGAAACAGGGTCTCACTAAGTTGCCCAGGCTGGCCTCAAATATGTGATCCTCCTGTCTCAGCCTCCCAAGTTTCTGGGATCACAGGCCTGCACCACCATACCTATTTTTGGAGCTAGGCAGGTTTGAATCTTGGCATCCCACTTATTGAGAAGAAAGTGTTAACAGTGGTGTAGTTAGTTGCTCCGTTTCTGCCTGTTAAACTAGAGTTAGCAATAACACCCAGCCACCTACATCAGCAACGACACACAGGAATGTCCCTTCAGGTACCACAATGTATCATTTCTTCCCCCAAACCTATGTTCTTGAGAAAAGCAGGTGCTCAGACATGAATGCACTCTCTCGCCCAGTTTGGGTTTAGAATGTCAGACTTTTATTTTTGAAATCTGAGTTCTCTAAATGATTGTGTTTTCCCCTCATTATACAAATCAAAGGAATAAAAAGGGACCTGACCAAACCAAGAACACAATCAAGAAAGACGTGGGGTGAGCAGCGAGCCAAGTGGAAGGGCCCAAGGAAGCTGCCTCGTAAATACCTAGTGAGAGAGGGAGACGGGGAGCCTGCCAGCGATGCAGACTAATTAAGACGCTTTGATTACCCCTGATGCTGACCTCATGCTCCAGGAGGAGGCGTGGGTGACTGAGCGGTGAAGCCATTTCCTGCTGACCACTTTCGCCTTCCCCAGACCGAGCGTGCCCCTTCCCTGGTCCCCTCGTGGACTCCCTGGTCAGGACCAGAGATCATGGCTCAGCTTCTTCTCTGCTGAAAGAGGAAGTCTAAGGCCTGGCCGAGGCCTGGGTAGACCCTCTCCCTCTGTCCCCTGACTGCACGTCCTGGCCATCATGCTTGCCAACTGTGCTTCTCTGCAGCGTCGTAGCTGCCGCCCAGCTTCCACCTCTCCTTCTCAGCTGGACACAGCGGAAGCTGGGCTAAGTGGCCTTCCAGTTTGGCCAAACTCTGAGATGGCCTTGTCTTGACTTTTCCACTGGAAGTTTCTCTCATGAGCCTGTGATCTTGTTCACCTGTGGCTGGCGCCGGCGTGGCCCTCAGCCTTCTAGACGGAGTGGAAGGAGATTGAAGGGGGGCGGGGGGGCTTCCTCCCAAGAGACCCCTCTCTTTGCCCTAAGGCACATCTCCTGAGTCCCCTGAAGCTGAGTTCCTTAACAGACCTCCTGGGCCACATTTTGGTGACCTTCAGATTGTAGCCGGCTGGCTTTGAGGTTCTAAGAGGTGGTCCTGTGCTTCTTTTTAAGTGTGTAATTGAGGTTTATCACACCTAGGGTGGGAAAGCAGAGAGTGAGAGATCCCCTAGTTATTATGGGGCTAATTTTGGATTTTCGAGCCAGGCTGCCACAGCTGAAGGGATCAAGGGTGGTCACTCCAAGCCCATCCCAGAGGCATGCCAGGGTAGACGTTGGCTTGGCACAGGGAGCTACAGTCCATGAGATGCATCAGTCCTGTCCTAGTCCTCCTGCAATTTGACCTTGGAGATGTAGACAGAATCGCACTGTCCATAGGAACTGGAAGGTGTGAGAAAGGGAGTCGTTATGGTCTGGACATGAGGTTTATCCGAAAACTGCTGTTAATGAAATATCCAGAGGTGAGGTGATTAGATTACAAGAGCTGTAAAGTAATGTGCTCGTCCTTGTTTGACTGCAGTGGTAACTGTAGGCAGGCAGGGCAGGGCTGGGGGAGGTGCTACGGGGGTGAGCTCTGGGAGGATTGCATTGCCTGCAACCCCTTCCCACTTCCGCCCCCACTGCTGCTTTGCTGCCAGGAGGGGAGCAGCATTCCCCCAGCCAGGCCCCTTCCCCGTGGTGTGCCATCTCCACTCAGGCCCTGGGCAATGGAGTCTTCTGTCCATGGACGGAGACCTCTGCAACTGTGAACCCCCAATACACCTTTCCTTCTTCTAAGTTGTTCTTGTTGGGTGTATTGATCACAGTGATGAGAAAGCTAACTAAAACAGGTACTGAGAGTAGGGTTGTTGTGGGGATTAACCTGATCATGTGGTTCAGAAGTCTTTAGAGCTGGTTAGCAGGAAGAATTTTGAGAAAATATTTAGAATATTGTAAGTAGAGCTAAGTGGGTGGTTCTGGTGGGAGCTCAGAGGATCAGAATGCCAGTATCAATGCAGACTGGGCTCATGAGGTTCCAGAGGGGATTGGAGACTATTAGGAACAGATCTAGAGGCTGCTCATGTTATATTATGGCAAAGAAAATTTGTCTACATTGTGTCCATGTCCTGAGACATGTTGATGGACTCTTTAATCTGGTGGAGGAGATTTCATGGTAGCACAGCACTCAGGAGGTGGTATAGATGTTGCTAGCAGTTTTTAGCCAAGTTTACTGTGATAATCAGGAGCAGAAAGATTTTTAAAAACTTGCAATTTGGCTAGAAAAGTGAATGTAAAACTGGAGTGTGAGGAAGGTGTTGTTGTTGAAGAGATTATAGTCACTAAAGAGATGCTAAGTACTTTACAGAAAGACACTAGTAAAGTTGGCTTGAAGGCATCTCAAGGCTTGGCAAGATCACACTCATCATAAGCTCAAGTGTGTAAAAGTAAAAATTCCTTTGAGTCATGATGGGTATCCTGCTCGAACAGGGGGGGCTAAGGAAGTTATTTCACTATGTGGAGATACACAGGTGCACTGAGAGGCCACTGCCGCCATGATCTCTAGGAGCTTAGCTATGGTGTGAGCTGGAAGCAGACCTAGGTGTCATTCATGTGGTGCTGGTTCTGCAGAAATGCAGGATACTAAAGTTAAGGGGTCATGGAGGTGTCCATCAAGATTTCAAAGGAAATCACTGTGGGGTGCTTCTCAGAAGGCACCACATGAACCTGTAAAGGTGAAGCCAAAACTGGAAAGAGGACTCCAGAAACTAAGAGATGCTAGTACTGTGGACTGCCTGACAAGAAAAGCTACTGGCTGTGGAGAGAGCAATGCTGCAAGAGAGGCCATATGGGCTGCCCAAGTCCTTTGGAAATATCTCTCCGCCATGTGTCCCAGATGCTGTATTTGGAGTTACCAGACTATTTGCCCACCTGTGTGTTTCCATTTTGCTTTGGCCTCATTTTGTCTTTCATGCCACTTTTCCTTCTTTTGGAATGGGCATGTTCACTCTGTGCCATTGTATGTTGGATATATGTGCCTATATATGTGCCTTGCTTTTGATTTTTCCATGGGCTCACAGTCGGGTGTTTGCCTTGAGTCTCAGAGGAGACTTTTGACTTGGGCTGGACTTTTGGACAATGCTAAAGCTCATAAGACTATCAGCTCTTGGAGAGGAACTAAATGTGTTTTGTATTGTGAGATGGACATGAGCTTTTGGGAGACGGGAGCCAAATGTTGTGATTTGGATATGAGGCGTACTGTTAATGAAAAGTCCCTGTTCATGAAAGAATATTCAGAGGTAAAATGAGTAGATTATGAGAGCCGTAACCTAATTGGCCCATCCTCATTTGAATGACTGGGTGGTGACAATAGGTAGGTGCATGGAGGATGTGTTTCACTGGGAGTGTGCCCTGGAAGGGTTGTTTTTCCTGCAGTCGTCCCCTCCACTTTGCTGCCCAAAGGGGAGTAGCTTTCCTCTGCTGGATCCTATCCCCCTGATGTGCTGTCTCACTTTGGGCCCAGAGCAATGAAGTCATCTGCCTAGGGACTGAGACCTCTGAAACCCTGAGCCCCAAATAAACTTTTCCTCCTTTAAGTTGTTCTTGTCAGGTGTTTTGGTCACAACAATGAAAAATCTAGCTAAAATGGGAATGGCTGCATGGGGCTATAAGAAAATCAGAGTTCTGAGGATGCAGAGGAGCAGACAGAAGGTTGAAAGCATGAGAAGGGACAGAGGCACACAGGAGAGCTGACACTAGAGAGTGGCCATGTCAAGATGAAGTTGTTGTGCTGGAGAAAAGCCCCGGCGCTCCTGCTGCTGGAGCCCTGGTGCCATCTTGAATTCTTACAACCCTCATTTCCAGCTCCATGGTCACAGGGCATGGTGTGTTCCTGGATTTCAGGGAGATTCTGGCTCCCTTTTTGTGTCATGTAATTCCTTTATTGCCTGAGTTACCCTAAGTGGCTTGCCGTTCTTTAGGGGCTTGCTGCCAACATGACAAAGGTATCCATTGGGGCCCACACCAGCAAGGGCTGCCCTAGTGGACCCTGTGTGTGTGCAGGGGAGCCTGGGTCAGTGTCTGAGAGGTTAGTTCCTCTGCTCACAGGCTCTGTGTTCACAGTAGGACATTAATTCCTCAAGGATATTGGCCCTCTTGCCTTTTTTTTAAAAAAAGCATTCTTAGTTAATATATATATATATATATATATATATATATATATATATATAAAATAAAATTTATAAATTTCATTTATAAATATAATTTATATATTATATATTTTACATACATAAATATATATGATAAATATATATGTAACTACATTTTATACATAGATTGAATATACCTTATCTGAAATGCTTGGGACCAGAAGTGTTTGGAATTTTGGATTGTTCTGAATTTTCAAATATTTTGAAATGAGATATCTTGGGGATGGTTTTAGCCAGCTTTTGTATCATTGTGACCAATATAACTGCCCATGAATAATGTAGAGGAGGAAGTTTATTTTGGCTCACGGTTTTGGAGATTCAGTCCATAATCGGCTGACTCCATGGCTCTGGGACTGAGTGGGGCAGCACGTCATGGAGGAAGGACGCGGTGGAGGAAAGGAGCTCCGGACACGGCGACCAGGAAACAGAGATCCACTCACCAGACGAAGTCTAAACCCAGAGGCACACTCCAGGGGCCTACCTCTTCTAGCCACACCCTACCTGCCCACAGTTAATCCATATCAGTGGATTAACCCACTGATGAGGTTACTAGTCCCATAACCTAATCATTTGTCTCACGTGTGAGAGTGAATGCCGTAGCGGGAAGATAATTCATACAATGTGTTCTGCCTGCCGTGCCCACGAGGCTAGGTGTGGAATTCTCCACTTGAGGCATCATGTCAGTGCTCAGAATTTTCAGATTTTGGAACATTTGGGGTTTTGGATTTTGGAATTAGGGATGCTCAACCTGTATAATATGAAAATATAGAAATATATATAATACAATATGTAAGCATGACAAAAGCATATGTATTGCAGATACAGTAAAAATTAGATTGAGATGGGGACTAGTGTTTAAAGTGTATGTTAGGGTAAAATTGTGAACAGTCACCTGGAGTGGAGGTGCCTGCCTATAGTCCTAGTGACTGAGAAGGCTGAGGCAGGAGGATTGCAATTTGAGGCCAGCCTCAGCAACTTAGTGACATCCTGAGCAACTTAGAAACTGTTTCAAAATAAAAAATAGACAGGGCTGGAGATGTGGCTCATGGCC
The DNA here is from genome assembly GCF_047511675.1 of Marmota flaviventris. Classification (NCBI taxonomy): domain Eukaryota; kingdom Metazoa; phylum Chordata; class Mammalia; order Rodentia; family Sciuridae; genus Marmota; species Marmota flaviventris. The sequence continues at coordinate 10,587,899 of NC_092502.1, forward strand.
CCTGAATTCAATCTCCAGGAAAAAAATATCTATATATATATCAAAATTATGCCTGAGAATCTTCCAACTACCTATGGAACCTATATTCACGGTTTGGATAACAGTATAACCACCACAACCCTGTGTGATAGAATGTGATGATAAATGCAAGCAGATACCAATCCTTCCCCAGAACTCTTACTAAAGAGGTACAAATGAGAAAACACAGATTCCGGTTCCCATCCTTGCCAAATATTCAAAATGGAAAAAATTGTGATCATGATTTGCATGACTTTTTCCACCCCAAATGGCAATTGATTAATTCCTGTGGGCAAAGAAGTCTCTGTGCCATTCCCTGCAAGGCAGATAGCTTCTAAGATTACTTTAATTGGAAGCCTCATGGTTTCCCAAGAGTTCAGTAGATTTAATAATTGGCACATGCATAATAACTCCATTAAATCAGGAAACAAAAAAATCATAGAAAGGGAACAGTAAACAACCCAAACAGTGAAGCTGGCATAATCCCCATAATGAAAACTAAGCTCTTAAGTTTCCTGGAGGTGAAGGGAACAAAGGGAAATCCTGGACAGGAAAGATGGCTGTTTATTCATATACATTAACTGAAAGAGGGGGGTTTTCAATTTTTTTCATTGGTACAATTTTTTTCATGGCTATCCTGTTATTTTTGCCATACACTCTATATTCTAGTCCTCATTTGTAAGCAAAATACCCATTTTGTGTCCTTCTAGAATTTTTTTTGTGAATAGCCAAAGATGTCATGATTGTCCCCAACAGCTGTTCCCCTTACCACTTGCTTTTTTTAATATTTATTTTTTAGTTGTAGTTGGACACAATACCTTTATTTATTTTTATGTGGTGCTGAGGATCGAACCCAGGGCCTCTCACTTGCTAGGCAAGCGCGCTACCACTGAGCCACAACCTCAGCCCACCACTTGCTTTTCTGCACCTTGATTGTTTTATTTAATAACAACGTGCAGGCTTTTCCATATCGGTGGACAGAGTCCTCTTTATTTGGGCTGCCATGATAGAGTACTGTGGTCTGTGTATTTCACAGACTGTAGAAATGTATTACTGTCAGTTTGGAAGGCTGGGAGGTCCAAGATCAAGGCACTGGCAGATTCAAGGTCTGGCGAGGGCCTGGTCTTCACAGATGATGGTCTCCTTTGGTGTCCTCGCTTGGCTGCAGGACCAGCCAGGTTCCCTGAGGCATGAAGGTGGTGTGCTCATGAAGGCCCCAGCTGAGTCACAGCATATGGTGGTAGGTTCCAACACGTAAGTTTTAGGGGAACACCAGCATTCAGACATGGCAGGAAGCTCCTTATTCCTTCTCAGGACCTCGTTCTCTGGTTTAGTTTAATTGCTTTCACTAGCACCCTACTGAGGTCATTTGGGTTACTTCCATTTTTTTATGCTATTGTAAACCAAGCTTGGGTGAATAACCTAATATAGCCAGGTGCGGTGGTGCAGGAGGATTGTGAGTTCAAATCCAGCTTCAGCAACTTAGTGAGGCCCTAAGAAACTCCGAGAGACCCTGTCTCTAAATAAAATATAGAAAAGGGCTGGGGATGTGGCTCAGTGGTTAAGCACCCTTGGATTCAATCCCTGGTACCAAAACAAAACAAATGGAGAGTTCACGTCTGTGCAGGAGGGGTTGTGGCACTTTCCCTAGAGCAGATTGCTGGGCCAGCAGTGAACTGTCACCTAACTGCCCTGCCCTGGGGTTCTGTGCAGTGAGAGGATGGAGCACCATGGGACAACACATGCCCGGAGTAGAACCCTCCTGCTGCATCCCAGGGGAAGGGGAAGGATGAGGGAATGGTTTATCAGCTCCAGGCACACCTTGGAGGTCCTCTGCCACCCTGCCAGACAAAATTTTGCAAACAATGAAACCGAGTCTCAGAGAGGTTAAGAAGTTCATGCATCATCTCAAGGAAGTTGTAGCGTCTTGGACCCAGGCCTGGCTCTGAAGCCCAAGTTGGTTCCCGTGGGCCACAGTCCTGGGGCCAGGGAAGACCCCCAAGCAGGCCCTGGTGTCCTCCTGGGGCTGCTTCCGTCAGCGTTCGGGAGCATGGACAGCAGACCTGGCTTCCCAACCGGTTTATTCTCGTGCTGCCTGGATCCTGTGTCCAAGCCCAGCCTCCTCCCCCTCCTCTCCCACCAGGGCCCCAGGGCCCCAGGGCCCCAGCTCACAGGGGAGCCTTGTGGGTGGAGCAGGGCTCCTCCGGGTGTGGGTGCGGCTCTCCCAGGAGAGCGTCCAGCCAGGATTCCAGGTCCCACACCAGTCGCTCCAGCTCCTTCACTTCTTCCTCCAATGTCTCCAAGAAACCATGCAAATTCTTCTTCACCCAGTTCCTGAGGACTTTGATCGGCTCTTCAGCAGGGTCACTGGGGTGATAGTAAAAGCCCTGAAAGGCACCAGGGTTTGTACGGTGAGATCTCGCTGTGGGCTTCTGGTTTCCTGGGGTTCCCCAGGGCCCTGGCACATGCTGTGTTTTGTGCCTGGAGCACCCCTCCCGGCCTGCCCCACCTGGCCAGCTCTTGTTTACCACCCCCCCCCCCCCAGCCCAGCTTGCCAACCACACCCCTCCGGGAAGACCTCCTAGTCCCGTACCTCAGTAGTCCCTCTGTACATTCCTAAAGCTGTTACCTGGGGAGACACAGGATGCTGGGGGCGGCCGCATTCCCTGATCCTTTCAGACATCTCCCAGCTTCTTCCTGTAACAGGCACAAAGGCCACCTCTTAATAGGAGCAAGTGAGGGTTGGTTGGAATAAAGGATCAGTCTTCTGGGGGGGGGGGAAGGGAAGGTAGGAAAAAGCAGTTGAGGCTCCTCTGGCAGACATTCATCCCGGGGGAAACCCCACCCACCCCTCCGTTCTCAGGTTCCGGAAAGGCTCACCTGATATTCCTGTGGTCAGGTACAGCACCAAGACCAGCAAGGCCAGCAGCGTCTGGGGGCAAGAGGAGAAGGGGAGGGTCAGGAAGGTGAGTCCTGCAGGCAGAGGGCCGGGCGTCAGGGGGGACCCTATGAGAGAGTGTCTAGAACTCAAATTTATTTCTGGTTATCCAAGTCACCACACTTACTGCCAAACCCCCCAAATACTGCGGAAGTTTGCCGAAAGGGAAGGCCCACCTCTGCGCTCTCTCCTTGAGTCCCTTTTGAATTTTTTATTTTAATTGATCTTTAAAAGAAATCAACTCCAGCCAGGCACTGTGGTGCACGCCGGTAATCCCAGCCACTCGAGAGGCTGAGACAGGAGGATCGCAAGTTTGTGGCCAACGTTGGTGATTTACTGAGACCCTGCCTCAAAACAAAAAGTTAAAAAGGCTGGGGATGTAGCTCAGTGGTAGAGCACCCCGATTTCAGTCCCCTAGTACCACAAAGAAAAAAATAATTAACTTAATCACAGTTATAATTTATAGACAATGAAATGTACATATGGGTTTCAACGTATAGGTAGATGAGTTCTGACAGATGACTGTACCTGTGGACTATCTATCGCCCCAAAGATCTGAAACATGTCCATCATCTTAGGAAGGTCCCTTTGCTCCTTCGCAGACAGCTCCCTCCTTACCCTGACTCTGCTGGAGGGAGCCACTAATGTGCTCCCTGCCACCCGATGGTCATTTTTGCCTGTTCTGTAACTTTGTAGAAATGGAATCGCAAGGTATATGCCTTTGGTTTAGTTTATCTTGCTCAATATGCTTCTGAGAAGCTTCCGTGTGTTCTGTTTTACTGATGAATGTTTATGTGAAATGAATATAGCACAAGGAATCTCTCCACCCGTTGATGGGCTCTAGGTGGCTTCTGGTGTGGGGCTATCATGGATTAAAGTGCTGGGATCATATAGGTACACACCTTTGTGTGGACATGTTCTCATTTCTCTTGGGCTAATAGCCAGATATGGAAATAATGGGTATTGTGGTAAATTGATGCCTAGTTTTACAAGAATCCACTCAACTGTTTTGTGGGTATTTCTTCCATTTTTGTATTCCTGCCAGCAATTCATGAGAGTTCTAGTTGCTCCGTATCCACGTCAACACTTGGTACTGTCAATCATAATTTTAGGCTTTCTATTGCTGTGTAGTGGTATCTTAATCTATTTTTATATTAATGATTCCTAATTTATATATCTTTTTTGTGATGTGTCTATTAAAGTCTCCAGTCCATTTATTTTTTATTGGACTATTTGTGTGCCGGCAATAGTCCTTTATGTATTTTGGATATTAGTCATTTGATAGGTATTTGTCTTGTGAATATTTTTTCCAAGTCTGTGGTTTGTCTTTTTATTTTCTTACCACTGTCTTTTTTAGATCAAAAGGTTTCAGTTTTGACGGAGTCCAGTTCATAAAATGTTTTCCTTTTGTGGGGATGCTTTTAGTGTGAAGTCTAGAATACTTTGTCTGCTTCAAGGTCATGATTTCCTCCTGTTTTCTTCTAGACATTTTTATTGTTTTAGCATTTCATTTAGGCATCTGATTCATTTTAAGTTAGTTTTGGTATGTAATGTGAAATAGGGATGGAGATTTTTTTTTTCATATAGATATCAAGTTGTTCTAGAATTGTTTCTTTAAAAAGACGAATTTTTCCTTCTGGCATTACATTGGCATCTTTGTCAAAAACCTGTCCACATATTATGTGCACCCATCCCTTTCTCAATTCTATTCTGTTTCATTGATCAACATTTCTTGACATCAGAGCTATAGCAGTATGAGTCTGATCTGCTAGTGCTGCCATACAGAATACCACAGATTGGACGGCTTTGACAGTAGAAGTGTGTTTTATCCTAGTTCTGGAGGCTGTCAACCCAGGTCAAGGTGCTGGCAGGGTTGGGAGTCATCTCTCCTTGGCTTTCTTGCTGTCACCTTCTCATTATGTATCCACAGGATTTCCCCCTCTGGATAATAAAGGTAAAAATGTCTTCTTATAATGACACCAGTTTTTGGTATTAGGTTCCCTTGCTTAATTATTCTTTAAAAGTCTTTCTGCAACTATAATCACTTTGAAGTTAAGGTCCTAACATATGAATTTTGGGGACACAATTCTCTCCATAATGACTATGTTGTCACTATTCTGTTCCATTGATTTATATCTCATACAATTCACACTATCTAGATAACTGTTGATTTATAGTAAGATTTGAAATCAGATATTGTGCTTTTTTGGACTTGGTTATTTTTTAAACAATTTTTGGCTATTCTACATTCTTTGCAATTTGTGTACATTTTAGAGTCATTTTTTCCAATTTCTATTTTTTAAAACTTTTGGGATTTTGATGGATACTGCATTGAATCTGTATATTTGGTAAGCATGCATGGCTTAAAATATTGTATCTCCCAATCCATGAACATGGTATATCTTGTCATTAGATTTCCTTTCTTCCTTTTCTTTTCTTTTCCTTTTTTTTTTTAGGGTTTTGTTTTAACTTTAATTGACAGCCCAGAATAGTGCACATTTTAGTGGCTAAGTATTATATGGTTTCAGACAAAATCCTTTGGTCAAATAGTTACAATATCCTTCATCAGTTATTTCACGTTAAGTACAGATTGTTGAAAAGAAAGAAAAATCAATGCTAGGCTAAGCAGAACACAGATAAACATTTCAATTTTCTAACAAAACCGAATCTAGCACCTTTAAAATAAATATTAGTAACCATTTCACAAGTATGGAATTATCATTTCCATAAGGTTTTGAAAAAGTCCCATTCATCAGCAGTGCAAACTAAAGATAGCATTTTTCGAAGTTGAGATTAAATTATGTCAACACACAGCAGCCCACACAGTAGAAGGGGAGCTTCTTGGTTGAGCTGGGTGTAGACCCAGGGTAGACAAGGGGTTTCTGCTGGGTCTTGGGGTTCCCAGGCTGAAAAGATACCACAAGGTTTTGATCATGGTCTGGAAAGACTTAAATAGAGTTAAAAATGAGTTTGAGCAGGACAGAGTTCTTTTTATGATGGGCTAACTCATAACATTTCCAGTCCAACCCCCCAAAGGCTTCCACTCCATGGGTGCACATGGTAACAACCCTCCCTGATGCGACCCTGACTCCAGTGGGGGCATCTGAGTGCAGCGCTCGATACAGGTGAGGAGCCATGGACCTAAATTCCCCAGTGGACACAGCTTGGCAACCATGGCATTGTAGGTCAACTCAGGTTCTTAATCCTCTGTGACTGGATGACCTGCATGCAGGGGAATGTCCATGTGAAGCCTTCCTGTTATCACTATTTCAAGCACTATGACTCGAGCTTCCTAGGGTGGCCCTGGCACACACTCTCAGTCACCATGTTTTGTTTCTTGTGAGCACTACACTCTGTTTTTACACTGAACCTTGGAGCTTCAGGCCTTTTAACAAGTAGACCCAGACATCGCAGGAATCTCTGAGAAGCAGACTCAGCAGCCAGTTATTTGCATTATGATACTGGGGAGAAAAGTCACTGCTAGTCCATGTTTTCTCTTAATCATTTAGCATTTACCAATGGCCCAGACCAAAGGTCATTTCCAAGTAGAAAAGTTCTGATTCCCATGTGTTCCCTTTTCTGTTGGCCCATGTGTAACACACAACTTACTCTGTTCCCAAACACCTGTGGCAGAACTTGCTTGCTTGGTTGTCACCAACACTGAAGGGACTTTGGAAACAGATGCCATAAGAATGATGATCATCAGCAGAGTGCTGCAAATGGTTCTCACCAGCTCGCCTCTGCTAGAATTCTCCTGGTTTTCCTTTAATTTTCTCCTAACAATGTTTTGTTGTCTTCGAGTGTAGAGGCCTCCCAAGTATTGCATGGTTTCTGATGCTCCTACAAATGAAATCTTAAGAAGTTAACTTCCCAATTGTTGTTTGTCTACAGAAATCGAACTGAGTTTGTAGCTTGTGACTTACTTCAGATAGCTCTCTTCTTGGAGAGTTTAGGATTTCACAGATGGAAAATTGAGCTGTCTATGAAGAAAGTTTCCCTTCTAGCCTTTCAAAGGGTTGTTAACCTTTCCCCCCCTTGATTATAACCACCAATGAAATATTAAGTAGCAGTGGAGAAGCTGAACATCTTCATCTTGTCCCCTGTGAAGGAACGAGGGGAAGGGGAGGTAAGTGGAAGCCTTCCATCAAGTGTGCTGTTGGTTCTTCATTGTGGGCTGGTATCAGGGAGGGGTTCCCTTCCATTCCCAGTCCTCTGAGAACTTTAACACGAACAAGCACTGAGTTAGGAATACGTTTTTTTTTTTTTTTTTTTTTGATCCACTCTAAAAGTATTCAACAATCCAAAGGATGTAGGACAGCCAAAACACATTTGAGAGATGATGTAAGGGTCCCCTTACTTCGGTAAATTGCGTCACTTGACTTTTGAATATTGAACCAACCTTGACTTCCTTCAGTTGACTCCACTTGCTCATGATACATCAGCCCTTTTATGTACAGTGGTCCCCTGGCCTCCATGGGCCATGGATTTTAGGATCCCCCTTCCTGTGGATGAAGGAAGCCAGGTGCAAAGAGGCACCCATTCTCGATTCATCTACATGAAAATGAAGACCACACACAACTCGTCTATGATGACAGAAGTTAGAATCCTAGTGTGGGGTGTGAGGGGGACTGAGGTCCTTGTGGGTGCTGGGAATGTCCTGCAGCATGATTTGGATGGTGGTGGCCAGATGTGTGCACCCAGCCCCAAAGTCGACCCACCAAAGATGGGGGTGATATATTTCCTCTCCTTGGACTCTGCGAGAAGACACTGAGAGCTGCCCATCCTGTAGAGCACTGGTGTGGTTCAGTGGTCTGGGTGACTTCTCCCTGTCCCACCACTCCTCTGTCAAAGTGCTTTCCAGGTTGGTTTCTTTCCCAGCATGCTTTGCTTCTGCTAGGCTCTCTTTGGTGCTAGCAGGAGGGAAAAGCAGGAGCCCACTGGGACCAGAATCTATCTACAGTTGTTTCCTCGTGCTGTCTTGGGGCCTGAGCAGAAACATTTCTTCTCTTTAAGCCTGTTTCTTCATCTGCAAAACTCGAGTTTGAAATATAAATATGCTCGAGGTCTTTTTATTAGGAGAGAGGGCCTCTGGGGGGATGGCTTGGGAAGTGGCCTGGGAAACAGCAGTTAGTGGATTTCTTCCCTGTGGGACTTCTCAGGGTCTTCCTGATGGGAACAACCATGTCACTCCCCAGACACAGAACTGTCTGTGATTTTCCTAAAGGGTGTTTCCTGGGCATGGCACTCGTGTGACCCTCTGCAGGAGCAGCTGCAGGGCGGGGAGCCAGCCCGCACGCCCATCAGAGCTGTGGGTCCAGCATAAGGAGGCATTGGGAACAGGGGCAGCGAGTGAATGAGGATCTTTGGAAAACATATAGGCCAGTCATCCTCTGCTCTGCTCAGACCCTTCAATGGCCTCTTGTCTTCAGAGTGAGGCCCAGTCCTCCATTGTGCCAGCACAGCCGACCTTCCCAGCCTCCTCTACACCTCTCCCGACCTCCACCTGGGAGGCTGTGCCGGGCCAGGGCCCCCTCTTGCTCAGGGTTCTGGAATCAGATGGACCTGGTTTCAGTGCTGACATGTCCCAACTGCATGGCCTTCGGGCCTTCCCGATCCTCAGTTTACCCCCCTGTGAATGAGGTGGGTGGCCTGTGCCTCTCAGGAGTACTGAGGTCAGGGGAGATGGAGGGGGAGGAGCGCCCAGGCTGTGCCCAGCAGGTGGTCTTCCATTCTGGCCCAACCCCCAGGAGGTTTGGATCCCAGCCCTGAGGAGTCTCCAGAGCTCTGTGTTCAGGCGGATTATTCTAGGAACCGTGGGACCCTTCTTGGCCACGAGACAGAAGCCTGGCCCTCCTGGCACACCCCGTCTACTGCTGCTGCTGAGGGTTAGGAAGAGGGTGCTGACGAGGCTTGGGGAAGACGCACCTGGGCCCCTCGGGGGCTCCCCTGACTGGCGCGCAGGGTGAGGTGGGTGAGGACCGGTTCTTCTTGAGGCCATAAGGGTCTGGCAGAGGGAGCTCAGACAGGAGGAAGACAGCTTGCCCTGGCCACCTCACCTGCTTCTTGTCCTCACAGTGGCCGCCCCTTCTTGCCTCCAGCAGCTCGCCAGCCACCTGCCCCATGCTCTCCATCTGTTGGGTTGCCATGTCCTCAGCTCACTCTGTCTGGATGGACCTGGGACAGGCAGGTGGACCCCTCCCCCACCTCTGGTCACCAGGCATCTCTCAAGCATGAGTTCTGATGTCACAGAAGGTAGGGGACAGGCAAGCCCCACCTTCCCACCACCCTGAGCCCCTTCCCTCACTTTTTTTTTACCCATATAAATGCAGAAAACAGGGCTGAGGGTGTGGCTCAAGCGGTAGCGCACTCGCCTGGCATGCGCGGGGCTCTGGGTTCCATCCTCAGCACCACATACAAACAAAGATGTTGTGTCCACTGAAAACTAAAAAATAAATATTTTTTTTTAAATGCAGAAAACAAAAGGCTAGTAAGAAATGTGTTACATTTTAGTGTGATTTTTTTCCTGATCTCTTTTCTTTTATATTTGCAAGTTTTATTAAAATGCAACTTTTATTTATTTATTTTTTGTGGCAAGCACTCTACCAACTGAGCCATATCCCCAGTCCCAAATTGCAACTTTTAAAATGCAAAACCTAGTAAAAGCTAGTCTTAATTGAAAATTATATGGGGACCATTGTAGATTCACCTGAAGTTCTAAGAAACAACACAAATATCTGAGCACCTTGACCCAGTTTCCCTAGAGGGGCGTCTTGCACCACTTGAGGACGATATCACAACCAGGACGCTGATGTAATCCACGAGTTGTATTCAGCCCAGCCCAGCTTCACCTGTATTCCTGTATGTGTGTGTGTGTGTGTTTAATTTTGAACAATTTTGTCATGTGTGCAGGTTCTTGTGCCCATTGCTATCATCAAGATACAGAAGAATTCCAAGGGTACAGCTAGCTCTGAGTTGCCCTTCAATGCCTTCTGCTCTCCTAACCCAACCCCAGTGTCCCTAACTCCTGCACATCACAAATCTGTTCTCTATCCTCTGTCATGTAAATGCAACCGAGCAGCAATGTAATCTCTGGCATTGTCCCCTCCTCTCACCACTGCCACATATAGTTGTTTCTCAGTATTCACAGCAGATCGGTCCAGTACCCCAGGAGATACCAAAACCCAGGATGCTCAAGCCTGATGAATAGAATGGCACAGTGCTGAGAACCTGCACACGTCCTCCAGACACTCTAAACAAGCCCCCCCTCCCATGACTTGCCATTCCTAACACAATAGAGTCACTGAGTAAACAACAGTTACACTGTATTCTTTAGGGACTAATGACAAGGTAAAGTCTGCACTGTTCAGTACAAAGTTTTTTTCCAATTATCTTTGATTCATGGTTGGTTTTGATCCGGAGAACCTGTGTATATGCAGGGCAGAACCCACGAAATCCCCTGGAAATTCTTCCAGGTTGTTGCTTGTATAGTAGTTGATTACTTTTTGCTGTTAAATAGCATCTCATGATATGTGTGCACGACACTTTGTTTAAGCATTCACTCGCTGAAGGACATGTTTAACAAAACTTGTTGAATACCTGGCTGTATCCCCTATGGATAAAGCTGATATGAACATTTTTCTTAGGTTTTTGAGTAAATGTAAGTTTTCTTTGGGGTAAACACCTCTAAGAGTACAATACTGGCTCACATAGTAATTGCATGATAGTTTTCTTAGAAAATGTTACACTGTTTCTTGGAATGGCTGTGCAGTGTACTTTGCCCTCAGCAATGTATGCAGGACTCAGTTTCTTCTCATCTTCATCAATATTTAGTGGTTGGACTATTTTATCTTAGCCATGTTGATAGGTGGATGGTGGGTTATGGTCTGAATGTGTATTTTCCTGCTAACTAATGATTTGTGCGTATTTGCCATCTCTGTGTATTCATGACTTTTGCCTATTTTCTAATTGGATTGGTTCCTCCACAGTTGAATTTTGAGAGTTCCTTGTATATTAGAACTACCAGGGCTTCCGTGGAAATATGGTATGAGTTTGCTAATATTTTCTCCTGGTCTGTAGCTTGTATTTTTCTCTTTCATATAGACTTTCACAGAGAAAAACTTTAAACTTTTGATGAGGTTCACTTTATCATTATTTCTTTTATGAGCTGAGCTTCCTTGTTAGGGTGCCTGTGTAGCCCCACCTCCCAAAGATTTTCTCCTATTAAAAAAAAGTTGCCTAGTTCTATGCCTTACCTTCTAGTCTACGATTCATTTGGAATTAACTTTGGTGTAAGGTGTGAGGTTAGATCAAGCTTCTCTTTTGTTGTCTAGGGTTGATAAATGGTGCTGGAGCCAATTGCTCTAGCACCATTCATCAAAAAAGGCTCTCCTTCCTCTTTTGAATCATTTTTGCACATTTGTAAAAAGCCAGTTGAGTGTATGTGTATAGTACCACTTCTGGGCTCTCTATTCTCTTTCATTGATCTGTGCCTCTATCCCTGCATTAGTACCACATGGTGTTGATCGCACTTGCTATATAGTATGGCTTGATATTGAGCATAGGGATTTTCTCACTTTGTTCTTCATCATTGAAATTGTTTCGGCTCTTCTAAGGCCTCTGCCTAGCTCATAAACTTTAGAATAAGCTTATCTTTCTCTTCAAAAACACATTGCTGGCTAGGATTGTGATAGGAATTGTGATAGGATTGTGATAGGATTGTGATAAGAATTGCATCAACCTATAGATCTCCCAGGGGAGAATTGACTATGATGTGTCTTTAGTCCATGAACATGGTATGCCTCTCCATTTATATAGGTTTGTTCTGTTTCCTTTTAACTGGCATTTTGTAATCTTCAGCACATAGATCCCATATGTGTTTTGTTAAGTGTATAACTAAATATTCAATCTTCTTTGGATTTCCTTCACATTTAAACTGTTAAGAAATCATTATTTGCCACATTTTTATGAGTTAATTTTCACAAAGTTACATATGCGTAGTTTCTGATTAGGTGAATCTGTTTTGCTAACCATTATATATCTAACGTCCATACGCAGCCTGCTCTGTAGTAAATGTTTAGTATATTTGTTGAAAGGATGAATAATGAGCAATCTTAAGTGTAGCTCTGACAGGCCCTGACCATGTCTGGTGAATACATTTTGGTGTTCGCAGTACTTGGCTCAGTAAATATTTGTGGGATGAGTAAAGCAGGTGGTATGATTTTTATTTTACCAGGGAAGAAGCTGAGGACTAGGAAGGCCAAGGAAGTATATCAGCAATTGTGACTGTCATGTACCTTCTATGTGCTGGACTCAAGTTCTTTTCTACACATATGGTTTGATCTTTGTAACTACTCTGCAAAGCCAGTGCTGTTGGTTTTTCTTTTGATGGCATTATTGTCCTTGCTAATGTCACACATCCTTCTCAAGTACAGTTCTAAAGTCTCTTTATGTACCACAAAGTGTTAATGTAATTTCAACTAAAAGCAAAGAAAGTGGCCATTCTTGTCATGGAACTTTACTGTGGGTAAGTAGATGTGAGATCTTCATTATACTTTTTGAAATATCAAATGCAGTTATGTTTCCTCCTTCCCCCAATCCCATGCCTACTTCAGCTTGGCTCCACAGGTATTTTATGCACTTTCCCCTCTCTCGTATATCACTATTGCCATCATTGACAACTAAGATAGTTCAAGAAGTTTCTAAGTACTGGATAATGTGCAAAGTGTTTGCTACATAGTGGCTCTAGGTGATAAATGATATTATCCCCCATTTTACAGAAGGGACACTGAGGCTTGGAATTATGAAGTCACCTTCTCAAGGTTACACAGCTCATGAGAGGTGGGGCTGAAATCTGAACTCCACCAATCTGATCACAGCATCCTGGCTTTTGGTGGCAATAGGATATACTGCCCTTTCCACGGGAAAACTCAAGTCCAGGGGAAGAATGAGACCAACCAAGCCAGTAGGAGGAGAGGGACCTAATTCAAGTCTCTTGCCTCCCACCTTGCGGCCCTTGGAGAGGCCATTTGCATAATTTTTATGACCATGCACCACAGCTGCTGGCCTTTATGCCCTAAAGACTTACTAATGCAGACGTGCAATGCTGCCCATTAAGTTAATAACAGCACTCTGAGAGTCATGCGTTACAATCCCAGGAAGATGAGATCAGCTGAAACATTTTCTGGGAAACCCAACGAGCTCTTTTAGAAACCTCCACTGAAGGGCAGAGCTTCTGGGATTCGCTTTGAGGGCCACTTCCTGGGGACTTGGCATCAGGTCAGAGAGGAGAGGGAGGAGGCCCTGCACATTGTGTCTCTACGCATGCGCAGCAGCTGGCAGGTGGAGGGCGGCCCAGGGTCTGCACAGCGATGGGCTCCTCCTCTTCCTGGTGGGGAAGAGGGAGGGGCGTGAAATGAGGGAGGGACTGGGGGGGCGGGGCAGCGAGCCAGTGAGCTGGCGGCTTTCTGCGCAGAGCAGGACTGAAAGGGAGCTGGAAGGGAAGGGGAGGAAGGTGGGAGGATGAGTGAGGATCTCCCGGGGGAGAACTTGGACTCGCATTCCCCCAGTTGCACCCCGTCAGGTCCGTCAAGGGAGGAATCGGCGCCCTTCTTGACAAGGGAGACCAAGCAATGCCTGAGTCCTGACCCCGAAACACAGCTGGGGTCAAATCCTGGTGTCCCCATACTCTATTATTTGGGAAAGTGACATCACTTCTCTGAATCTCAGTTATGTGAAAAATGAGGCCAATAGCAAGGCATCACTTTGGGGCTACTGGGAGGCTAAATGGGAAGAAGTGACCAGAGAGCCTCCAGTCCTCTCCCGCCCCTCCCACCTCTGTCCCCCCCCACCCCGCAGCCTTCCTCTCGCCCCACTCCCTTCCCGGTTTCATCCTCCTCACTTTTCTGAATATTGTCGGCTGGCTGCTCCCTGTAATCCTTCCAGGTAATGTGAGAACGCAAGGACCTTGCACCAAAGGTCTATCTAGACTGCTGACAGAGATGGGGTCACTGGCCAACCCGGCCAGGAGCAGCTGGGGCCCAACGGGCTGCGGAAGGAAGGGGCCCAAGCTTCATAGGGAGGAGGCATTTGGCTGGAAGAGAAGGAGGATCTGGGGCTATCTGCACTGGGGGCAAAGCCCCTGTGGTGTGGGCCAGAACCCAGCCCTGGCTGGTATGCTGCCCTGCCATCTGTTTGCCCAAAGAAGATGTTTCCTTTTTCTTTTGCAGTATTGGGGACGGGACCCAGGGCTTTGCACATACAGGGCAAGTGCTTTGCCACTGAGTTAAGTCCCCAGCCCAAGAATGACACAGGTGTAACAGGGATTGCAAGCCCAGATGCACGTAGGCATCAAACAATCAATAAAATGAGGAGCAGGCTGTGGGGAACCAGCCCGCATGGCAGGGACCACAGTGGATCCTAACACATGGGTCTAGAACGGCTGCCCACCGTGAAATCTCCTGACTCACATGTGGGCCAAAAAAATCCAACTTTAGGAAGACACACCGTGTTTCCTAAGGGCAGGCGCTGTGTGACCACCTACAGAGTGACGGGCACCTGCTGGAAGCCTCGCAGCAGCCCTCATGGGTGTAGGTATCCGTGGCAGGCCCCGGCTACCTAAGGGACAAAAAGGTGAATTCTGGAGAAGTGTCCAGGGCACTGCGGGAGCTGCCAGGGAGCCTGAGGCCTGCAGAGGGACGGCTACCAACAGCCAGGCGAGGTGCTTCCCAGGCACCGCTGAAGCCCAGAACGCACCCTGGGCAGATGCATGCAGCAGGTGCTCCTAGTCCAACGACACACAATAATTCTAAACTCTCATAGTGTCTGTGTTCATTGCCTATGATTTCTGGAACAAATTCCTATAAAAACAGATGGTCTAACACAACAAAAAATTAATTTTCTTTTGGTTCTGCAGACCACAAGTTCAAGGTCGGAACCCCTGTAGTCAGCCAGGTTGCACTCCCTTCGCAGGTTCTAGGGGAGGGTCCTTCCTCCTTGCCCCTTCCACATTCCAGGGGCTCCTGGCAATCTTGGGCTTTTGGCCTGTCACTCCAACCTCCATCTCTGAGGTCACATCCCATTTCTTCCATGTGGTCACCCTCTTCTAAGTGCACACCGATTATGCTGGGCCCACCAGATAATCCAGGATAACCGCCACATCTCAGTTTTTAACTTAATGACATTTGCCCAGTCCTATTTTGCAATACAATATTTACAGATTCCAGGGAGTGGGACATGGTGTCTTCACGGGAACGTTTTCTAGCCTACCACCGTGAGTTGGGGCTAGTCGTTACAGATTCAGAGCTCTGGGCAGGCACAGCCTCTGGGCTGAGCCTTGTCACAGAGCTGCCCCCGGCACCAGGTGGTGGAGTGGAAGATGGGGCTTTAGCTGCTTCTGCAGGCACAGGCAATGGGTGGGCATCTCCAGGGAGAGAGGGATTGGGGTGCAGAGCAGACCGTGGCTTGCTGTCCCTCCTCCCTTCTGCACTGAGACAGCTTTGAGAGGAAGGGGGACATCTCAGCCATCAGCTCCATGAGGCCAGGCACCATCTCTCTCTTGTGCTGAGGAGCTTAGCAAAATCCCTGGCACTTAGTAGGTGCTCAACATGGGTTCCCATCTTGCTGCCTCCCTGGTCTGTCTCTGTCTCCTGCTATTCAAGCAGCAAGCACGTCCTGGGGTGCCAGGGACAGATGTATACATTTACACACAGCCTTGGCCTCGGCCTGCCTGCTGGGGACACAGGCCACATCAAAAATACCCTTCTGCATGCCCCATTAATCAGAAGGCTGAAATTCAGAACTGTGAACAGTGGACCAAAAAGGGGGAGAATCGGGATTAATTTATGAGGCGTTGTGCTGCCTGGATGGCTCATTGCATCCCGAGCCTGGCAAGGTGGCCGCCTTCCGCGCTTCGAGACTTACTGTACTTCCACATCCAGGGGCTCTTTTGTAACATGCCAAGTATTCGCCGTTATTGTTCTAGGCACCTCCCGTTGGTCATCGGGCTCATTTATTTCAGTCGGAATTTCAGGAGCAGACACAACTCTTATTACTCATTGCTTCAGAGAGGGAATAAAAGAGCAATTGATATTTGGAAAAATGAAAAATATGTCCAGAACACTTTGGGTCTCGAGGCCAAGAAGGAAAATAAAAAAGGGGGGCAGGGGGAGGCTGGGGGAGAAGCCGGGCAGGCTCACCTCCGCGTGCACTCTGTCCTGGCCTGTCTTGGAGACACGGAGTCTAGAATGTCTACAGACAAATGAATCAACTGCCAGGGCCGGGAAGGCCTCAGACACCTGGGTCCTTCTGCACATGACCTCAGCCTCCACCTGCGGGAGCAGGGGTGGAAAGATTGCAGCGAGCGGCGAGGGAGTCTTCAGTTAGTTGAGTGTGCTAAGTCGGGTCCTGGGCTGGAGGGTGAGGGACAAACCCCCAAGGGGGTGTTGAATTCCTAAGGCCACTTGCTCCCCAGTCCCAGACTCTTCATGGAAAGTTCGCCTAGGAATGGGATTCGGAGTCCAGACAGCGCAGCTGCCCTGCTCTCAGGAGCACTAGGGTCTGGGAGCGTGGAGGCTGCTGCTGGTGATCCAGGGGCACCGAGCAGGAGTGGCCCTCTGGAGGCCTGCAGGTGGGATTCTTTTGTGTGGTGTCAGCATGAGATCCGTGATTTTGCTGTCCCTGGAAGTCCTGGTTGAACTCCAAGGAGAGGGGTGATTTAGCTCTGTGTCACCCAAAGCAGTCACGGAGTGACAGTGTGCATGGAGGCTAGGGCTGGCCATGCCCCTGGGCTCCCTGTGATGGACTCAGGGGCCAGACAGTCCCTCCTGTGCTGTGAGACCGTGGACTGCGCATGGTACCCAACCTGGTCTTGGTGTCCTCATCCACAGAGAGGATACAAATACCCCCTCTAGGGCCGTTGTGGGGAAACACAGAGCATGCGTGCAGAAACGGGCCTGTAGCCATGGCAGCCCCGTCCCCTGCACGTTGGTGGGCAGCAGTGTGCTCCTTCCCCAGGGGATCACGGTGGCAGTGCCGTGAGGTAGAAACCTAGACTCCCTGTTGCCAGATGGGGAGCTGGGGCTGAGGGGGTTCAGGGCCTCACCTGTGACCCCAGAGCCCAAGTCCTCCATACCCACTGCCTGCCCTGCAGACCCGCCTCTCAGGGAGCACTTGGAGCAGGTGTGTGGGCGAGGGGAGGAGGTCATCTCCTGACCAGCCCGGCCCCACTCCTTTTCCTGGGGCCCAGGGAGACTGCTGTATTTTCCATTGAGCACAAGTTGAAGTTGTTACAGGAACATATTGAACTAAAAGGATCCTTAAATAGTAGTTTCTCTCAGAGGCACAAGATGCCCACACCAGGAGGGACATCTGACAGCAGAGCCCAAGGGAGGAGGGGACCAAATTGCTCAGTCCTTGGTGCTGGGACGGGGGAGCAGCATTGCTTCTGTATATGTTCCAGATGATTCTGTCCCTTTCTAATTATGTACATGTGAATTTGAGTAGAGACGGCCAAGGGCCCATAGGTGGGCAGCCCATGTAATGGCACCACAGACACTGGCCTTCCTAGCAGAGACTGAGTGCTCAGTGCCATCTATCAAATGGCCGTGGCCAAGGCCTGGAATCTGGGCCTGGCGTCCAGGGCTCTGGGTTGAAATGGCTCCAAGACAGATCAAAACATCCTTTCTGGGATGTTTCTGGGCTCAGTGAT
The DNA here is from genome assembly GCF_047511675.1 of Marmota flaviventris. Lineage (NCBI taxonomy): Eukaryota > Metazoa > Chordata > Mammalia > Rodentia > Sciuridae > Marmota > Marmota flaviventris. The sequence continues at coordinate 10,605,559 of NC_092502.1, forward strand.
GCCCCAGTTCTGACTTCTGCACCCTGACTGACCACACCCTGTGTCCTCTTTCCTGGGGTCCAGGGGTAGTCGGGGTCTCTGGAGGAGGCCTGAGTCTGCGTGGAATCCCTGCCCCCGTCCCAGCTGCAGGCCAAGTCCGTAAAACCCAGTGGGTGTGTAGCCGCGGCCCAGATCCAGGCCCCTGCAGGCTGAGCCAGGTTCTCTGCTTGGCTGTCGTGGGTTCCTGGCAATGGGGACAGAGTGATCACTGACACAACAGCTGCGCGTCAGGTTGGGGTTTCATAAGGGACACCATGAAACCTTCTCCTGGGGCCATCGTGCTTCCTGGGCTTTGCGGATGAGCCTAGTGACTGAATTCAAAGGAGCCTTGATGGGATCGCAGGCTGGGGCGGTGCAGGGAAGGATGGCGTGCCCTGGGCCTGCATGAGAGGAGCCGATAGGAGCTTCCAGGGGCCTGGACGCCTGGACCCAGGGCACCTTCGCCAGCCGTGGGTCCGTGGAGGGTGAGCTGTGGAGCCGAGCACTCCCAGTGCCAATGCTGTTGGATACTTCATGTGGCCCTGCACCGGTTCCCTCGTCATTCTGTGCTGCTTCACTTTCCCCATATGCAAAATAGGCCTAACCATATGTCACCCATGTCACAAGGCCCATGTGTCCATGTCGGGGTGACTTGGAGTAGAGGGGACCAGAGCCTTGTGTGCTGCTGGTCTCTGCTCCCAATACCAATAGTGATGACAGTGGCCAAGATGGTGGGATGACAGCAGCCTGCGTGGCCGAGCTCCTGCCACACCCCATCTCCCAAGCCTGACCATCTCAGTCCTCACCCTCTGATAGATACCAGTTTTCTCTCTGCTTAGCAGAAGAGGAACTGGTCACCACGTCCATGACTAGGAAGCCACCCCCGCCCCCAAGAGCCACACACACAGTGAACACACACTGAGGTGCTCTGAGTGCCACTGGCTGCTCAGGTCTGGCAGGGGCCCCTCCTTGGCTTAGTCCTCCAGCCACAGGACCTCTCCATACCCACGTGGACCACAGAGGTGAACACTTTTTTTTCCCCAGTTGTCAATATTTTAAGAGTGGAGCTTTCCCTCTAAAATCGAACTTTCCGGCTCTTCCTGAAGGATGAGCGTCTGGCTAAATGGATGAGTTCTTGTGTGGCTTGCTGGGTGCTGGGTGCACCTTCTTTCTTTAGATGGATCCTGATCCTGCTGGTCACCAGGCAGAGTCATGCTACTCACCCGGCCTTGGAGGCCTTTGGCTTGTGATCCCTACCCTTGGATCTTCCTCCCCATTTAGTTACCTGACCGCAATGCCTTGGGTTGTTGGTGGACACCCCCTGTGCAGTTTTTTGGTCTGTCCCCGCAGGACACCACTCCTATGCAGGGGAAACACCTTCTGTCTGGGGCTATGTGGATTCCAGGGCTGATCAGATTAACTAAAGTGGATGGAAAAGATTCGGTGACCTCAGAGAGGCTGTGTCACCATCACACCTCCATCCTGGTGGGGTGGTGGATTGGAACCACGGGTAATTAAGCTCCTGCTGTGTCTGGGAAGGGGGGCTGAGACCAATGTCCCCATTCTATGAATGGATAGTGACACCCAGGAGAAGCAGAGGCCTCTCCAAGGTCAGGACTGGCTTGCTGATTGCAGAACTGGGATTCGAACCCAGGTCTCTTGGTTCCCACGTCTGCCTCTTCCCACACATGCCCCGGCCAACTCTCCACGCCAGGCCACTCTCTGCCAAAGAGAAGACCTTTGCAATGTTTTGAGTCCTTGAAGGCAAACCAAAAGAATTCCCTACTTGCGGCTGGCATTTCAAGCATGGGTTTATAGCTTTTCTGGTGAGAACCGTCCAGGGGCCTATCGCCCCGCGTGAAATAGATACTTTTCCAATCAAAGAGTCAAACCAGAAGTTGGCTCCCTAAAAAACCACTTGTCTGGAACGTTCGCCAGCCCTGAAGGTTCGAAGCGCTGATGCTGAAGGCAGCCTCAGAGTGCGCAGAGCGGGGCGGAGGGTGGGAACGAGCAGCCACGGTGGAAACACACACAGGCCGCGCCTTCGGGGCTCCCGGGTTGGCCAGGCCTCTCCTCGCCGAACCCCAGATGAGCTCTTATTTTATGAGATTTTTCTTTCATGAAACAAAAACAGCAATTAAAGAGAAAAACCTTCTATAAACAAGTGTCTATAGTTCTCGTTTGCTTAACTTTTTCCAACCTTATGAAAAGTTGGAACCGAATTTGCCTTCGGAAGGAAGGTTCGGGAAGTATTTTCTTTCAGGTTCATTCAAAATTGTCGCACCTCCTTCTCCACCCCTTCCCGCAGTCTGATGTTTCCAACGGTCTCCACCATGTCCTGGACACGCAGGGTGTTATCATCAAGCGCCAAGTTTATGGGGACAGGCAGGAGACCCGAATGTCATTTCTGATCTACCCTCCGCACCCCCCCCCCCCCAGTCTGGGTGGTATCTGAGACCCTAAATGGTTGGATCATTTGCAGCAAAGAGGTTGGTTAGTTCCAGCTGGGGATGGGTCGTGGGCTGGTTAGGGACTGGTTAATTCATTCCAAACGGTCAAGAGGGTGGTGAGCAGACAGAACCTGTGGTTGGGAAAGGCTTCCCTTAACCCTTCCTGAATTCTGATCTGAGGTTTGTACAAACAGACATTCTGTGTGGGGTGGAGCACAGCCAGGAAGTCTCTGAGAAAACTGTATCTTACACATTTTCTTTGAGACGGCCAGACATAAATCTTTGAGGATATCCGTCTTCCTAACTGAGCGGCTGGGTTTTATGGTTACTACACCCTGGTTAGATTTTAATGGATGAAATACTTTTTGGAGTCCAAGGAAAGGGCCAGTATTCCCTGAACAGATGAGACAGTTTTCCAAGAAGAAAGGAATGCCTATTTTCTGGAAGTCAGAGACCCTACACAACTAAGGGGAGAGGGTGCATGTGTGTATACATGTGTGTGTGCATGTGTGTGTCTGCACATGTGTGTGTGCACATGTGTGTGCACGTGTGTGTGGATGAATGAAAAAGAGCACTTTTGCATACGTTTTCACTTCTTTTCAGGATAAGCAAGTTTAATTTTTCTGCTTCTGAAATCAGTACAGTTGGACTAGGTCAGTTGGCTCCATGGTGAACTAAGATAAATATGTATTTGTCAACCCAAACTACTCATCTCCATGCCCTTTGAAAACATCATTCATAATACTAAGAAGCCCGGCTGCTCACCCATGCATTCATTTTGACCCATAATATTTCTCCTCCTTCCCTCCCTCCATCCTTCCTTTTCTTCCTACAGATATTTTTCCAAGTACCCACTATGTGCCAGGTGCTGCCCAAGGTTTTCTTGATCATACGGGGCTTTGCCTGTCTCTTCAGCTCATTTTTACTGAGCAACTACTGCAGGCCAAGCATGGCTCATGTTGCAGACTCAAGGTGCATGAAAACAGAGGAGGCCTTTGCTTGAGAAACCGACTTTTATTCCAGGTTCTTGATGGGTCTGTCAGTCACCCTGGCCAACACGGTCCATATCTGAGTACCGCTCTGCCCTAGACACTTGCTTTGCTTTTTCTTTTAAAAACTTTTAGTTGTAAACTAAAATACGAATGGAGAAACTCATGCATGTGTGTGCGCGTGCACACACACACACATACACACACACAAATGTATATGCTAATGAAGGATGTTAAGTGGACACGACACCCTGCCAGCCCCCTAGAGTTCCCTCCTCCCACCTCCTTCACCCCCCCAAGCAGCCAGTGTCCCAACTCTTTGGCAATCCCTTCCCTAAAGCCATGGCATGAATGTGTCCCTAGAAATTAATGTGTTGAAAACCGAATCATCCAGTTCATACGTTTGTGGCCTTTGGAGGTGGAGACTCTGGGGGTGATTAGGATTGGATGAGGCCATGGGGGTGGGACCCAAGATGGCACTAGTGGCTTTGTAAGAGGAGGAAGAGGCCCAGGTAGCCTGCTGGCTCTGTCTCGCCATGCGAGATAGGATGCAGCACAGGCCCCCCCAGAAGCCCAGCAGAGGCCAGCACCATGTTTCTAAACTTCTCAGGCTCCAGAACTGTGAGCCCAATCAGCTTCTCTTCTTTATAAATCACCCTGCCTCCGGTGGTTTGTTAAAGCAACACAGAGGAGACTAAGCTAGCTAGACGCTCTAGTTTGGTTTTGTTCGTTTATTAAAAACTTGACATTTCTTTTAAGTCTCTTATCTGTAAGCCTTCCCTCCTTCCTTTTCTTTGTCCTAGCATTTTGGGTTCAATAATCTGAATCAGTTGACCTGTCTCTTCTCCCACACTCGGGATTTCCTGTTGTACTCTCTTTGTACAGTGTAACATGCTTCTCTCTTTCTTATATTTCCTGTGAATTGGCAGCTGTCAGAGGCTTGATCAGATTCAAGTCCAATCCCTTCGGCAGGACGGATCTGGGAGTATATGGCTTTCATCAGGAGACACGGTATCTTTTTAAGTTTTTAAATTTTTTTTTTGTTATGTTGGCAGCAATTGCTGGTCAATGCTAGATCTATGGAGTCATTGCCCCCCCCAAAAAAAAAAATGGTGATGGCCAAGTATTGCCATGCTGTCTTCCTATACTGGCTGGAATGATTCTCAAGGACATGCTTGCCCTAACTTGCTGTTTGATTGCTTATTTGTAAGTGTCTATAGGAAATACATAATGCACGCTTGATTCTTTATTTCTCCTGCCTTGAAAACTGGGCAAATAAGCTGGGTCCCTACCACCCATTAAAAGCAACAAGTTAGGTTTTAAAAAATACAACTAAAATTCATCAATTTAACACGCTTGATGGACACACTGTACAAAGAATGTGCCGTGCCCAAGGCACAAGGCTTAGTCCAGCTACTTGGAAAGAGGCACAATTAAAAACTCATGTATTGATTTTTTTCTGCAGTTTTCTATTTAATTTTTTTTGGGGGAGGCCGAGGATTGAACTCAGGGGCTCTTGACCATTGAACCACATCCCCAGCCCTATTTTGCATATTATTTAGAGACAGGGTCTCACTGAGTTGCTTAGGGTCTTGCTAAGTTGCTGAGGCTGGCTTTGAACTTGTAATCCTCCTGCCTCAGCCTCCTGAGCTGCTGGGATTACAGGCATAAACCACTGTGCCCAGCTCCATTTAATATTTTTACTGTTGACCTGGAATAATTGAAACTTTGGAAAACAAAACAGAGTAAGGGGGACCACTCTGTGTCTCCCTTGTTTGTCTACCCAAGGGACAGGTGGTTGGAGAGTGTCCACTGGCTTCCCTGACCCCTGCCCCTGCTGGTGTAGGGGAACCCCCGAGGGTTAGCTCTACACCTCTACGCTGCATTTGCAGAAGGCCTCCCAGGGCACTTTTGAGGTCAGAAAGTCTCTTGGGGTAGGAAGCAGCATGCACCTGGTAGGCAGCACCTGCAAGCTCGAGGTGCGTTTGAGATGGTGTGAACACGTCTGCCATCTGAGGCTGAACCCGAGGGGAGAAGAAGGGCCTGCTGCAGGGGCCATGCTGGTCCTGCTGTTTGTGGACTCCCCAGCAGCTACAGGACTCAGTGCTTCTTGCAAAGGGTGCAGGAACTCAGGAGCAGGCAGTGAGCCCAAGTCTTGGTCTCCAGAGTCTGAGATTTTACCTGCCAGGTCACAGTGGGCCCTTTGCAATTTCTCCAACTTTGCTGTTTGATTGCTTATTTGTAAGTGTCTAAAGGAAATACATAATGGGTAGCACACAAACACATGCACACAATAAAAAGAAGACTGTGATAAGTCCTCAGCTCAAAGTTGGGAGGAGAGATGAACTCAGAGTGACTAGAGGAATGGATTGTAGAATTACAAGACCAGCTACCACTTTATTGAGCAAATAATTTCTCTAACCTCCTCCTCCTCATCCTCCTCTGTGTGTGTGTGTGTATGTGTGTGTGTGTGTGTGTGTGTGTGTGTGTGTTAGGGATGAAACCTCACGCAAGCCAGGCAAGTGTTCTACCACTGAACTACACAGCCAGGCCTGTGTCTTGAATTTTTTCAACTCTAGAACAAAAGTAGTGATCCTTTGTTATCCAGGAAAGGTTGATTCAGAACCCCTGACAGATACCGAATCCATGGACGCTCAAGTCCCTTCTATTGAAATAGCCCAGTATCTGTAGAGAACCCCTGCACATCCTCCTGTAGGCTTGAGATCATCTCTAGATGACTTATGATGCCTAGCACAGTATAAATGCTATGTAAATAGCTCCCATACTGTATAATTTAGGGAATCATGACCAGGGGAAAAAAGTCTGTATTCAACTGGCACAATACAATTTTTTTTTCCCTGAATCTTTTTTGATCCCAGGTTGGTAGGATCCGTGGGTATGGAAACTGCAGTTAGGGGGTGGATGAATCTCATTCAGATTTTACAGATACCTGAGCACAGGGAATTAAAGAGGCTCTCCCAGGTCACAGGGTCACCAGGAATTTTAGCTAAAGCCTTTCTGGCTTTGGGGCTGAGCTAGCCTCCTTAAATGCAGAAGAGCCGCAGAGAGGAGCCCTGTGCCCCTGCCCTCATGGGTCTGTCCTGCCTGGAAACCTGGCTCAGGCTGGATCTGGAATCAGCAGCCGGTCCTAGCCCCGCACCCCAGGCGGCAGCTTCTGGCGCAGACTCAGATCGGCTTCTGCGCCTGGGGAAGTCGATTCCTGCCGAATCCAGCCCCTGCCTCGTCTGAGGTCCACCCATCTCTAATTTTCATATGAGTTATATTAAAGAGTCTGATGGGAAAGTATGTCTTGTTTTAAAAATAGAATAATACAACAATAAATCAAGAAGAAAAAGCAAACTGAAAAAATGCAGAAAACAGATGAAAAGAAAAGAGGAAAAAGTGAACGGTATAAAAATACCCTCCACGCCAGGCACTTCAAATGTGATTTCCTGTGGCCTGCACTTTGAAGGTGCCTGCTGTTACGCCATGGGCGTCGTCTGAAGGCCAACAGGGCAGACCAGAAAGGCGTGTGGAGACTTGGAGGCCGGGGTGACATCTGACCTGCTGCTGCTCCAGACGCGCCCACCGAGGACACGTCAGATGATTTTCCGCCTGGTGGCACTGGGCCCGCGGGCCTGCTCTACCCGCCCGCGCCCACCCAGCCCCGACAGCTTCCTGTTATGGGCGGCGGGCACACAGTGGGGCCACGGGCAGAGGCCAGGGCGCCGACTTCCTTGCGGGTTGGTGCGGAGGACTTCAAAAGCCACGTCTGGCATGCGGAGAAATGATTTAAAAGTGAACTTGGGTGGCTCCCAATGTGACCTACTCCAAGTAAGTAGAAAGGAAACATACATTATCTCGTGTTAAAGAGCAGGCGCCTTTGAAGGCACGGCCAGCTATTTATGAAATCCTAACTGATTCCTGAAGAAAGCCCCCATCCCTCGACCATCCTCGCAGCCGCTGGCAAGGCCAGGAGGACACAAAACATGATGTCAGGGCGCCAGATTCCAAATTGGCCAGGACTGCGTGACAAATTTGTAATTCTAATCAACCAGGATCTCGAATGTATGCCCCAAGAATATACTGTCTGCTTCAGGGATGCACTTGTCTGATGTTAAACGTTGCCAAGAAAAAGCAAAATAAACATCTTTTCCAACAGGCTGGTTTGGGAGGGGCGAGGGGCGGTGGTGTAGGAGTGGAAAAAATAACATTTCAATAACATGAGAGAAAAAAGAACAAATCAAGACTTGACTGACGCAGCCCGCGAGGCTGCCCAGCTCAGATGTTTGGGGCCGGGGACTGCGCGCCTGCTGGGGCGGGAGGCTGGCCGGCCGAGCGGGGTGTGGATGGAGACGGACCCACACCCCGGGAGCACCTGACACAGAGGGACTTGAACCGGAGAAGCGTCCCGGGACGAATTGGGACCATATTTATAAACCACTAAAATGTTTCTGGCTTGCCAGGCAAGAAATTGGCGGCAGGCATCCTCGGAACACGGGGATGTGTGTGAAGGTGTGTGCGCACCCGTGTGTCCTGGCCCTGCTCGGGCCAGCTGCACTTGATTAGTAACCTCCAGCGCCTGGCGGCAGGAGGCGGGGTTGTCAGCACCCTGCTGTGGCTCTCTGCTGCGTTGCCACCCTTCCGTGCCTTAGGACGGAGCCCCGGGAGGGGTCCTCCGAGGGGCTGCCTGTGGGGCGCAGGCTCTGCAAGACAGACTCCGAGTGGGAGGGAGAAAGGGGCGTGTCCAGGATGCAGCCCCGCCCCCACCATGCTGACTCCGCCCCACTGTGCTGACTCCGCCCCCTGGAGGAGGAGCGGACCCTCGTGGTCACAGACTCTAAACTTGAAGTCCTGGCTGTGCCTTGGAGCAAGAAAAAGAAGGGACCAGGCACTGACGGTTGAACCCGAACAAAACTTTTAACCTTTCTGGATCACACAGTGGGGAATCGTGGGTTATAGAAGCTCCAGGCTTTATCAGGATTGATATTATTTTATTAAAGGAAGCAAAATGTTGCATTTCAAGCTGGCCTCTGAATTGGCCCGTCCCTGCTGCCTGAAATTTGTCTCTGCCTTGGGTCAGGAATTGAAGGTTCATGTTCAAATGAAGTCCTACCAAAATGGAAGCCTGCTGAAGCGGCCCGTGTAGCCTCTCCCCTGGCCTGGCTCCAAGACGGGACTCCTAAACTTTGGGGTCACTGAACCCGGTGTGACTCTGTGTGCTGGCAATGCCATTCAAACATTGACATGAAGTTTACGTGGAATTCCAAGGTATGAGTGGATCCACAGAAATGGGACTGCAGACCCCACCCATGGAGACCTCTGAAAGTCTGGGACGTGTAGACTGGATATGTTCTGAAGGAAGTCAAGAAGGGTCCCGGGCAAGAAGCACAGCCCTGGAGGGCAGATGAATACTTTGGGGCATGGGAGTTGAAGGTTGGTGCTAGCTCCAGAACTCAGGGGGTCAAGAAGTGGTTCCAGACCCCACTCTGCCACCTCTGCACATGCCTGGGCAGTCTCATCCCTCACATGGCATGCTCAGGACACTCAAGACATGTCACACAGTTCTACGCATTTGTGACGTGAGATACCAATGCTCCCCCAAGAATTCCATATGACTTCGTCCATTGGGGATGTGTATGCAGCAGTTTGTCGAGTTCTGTACAATTGCCAGCTGTTATTGCTATTGTGCTGAAAGACAAGAGCCATGTTCTAGGTCTGTGTGTCCCTTCAAAATTTAGTCTTCCATGTACGCATTAAGGGATGGAGACTTTCGGAGGTGGCTAGGTCATAAGGTGAGAGCCTTTGAAAAGGGGTCAGTGGTCTTGTAAAGAAGCTGGAGGGGGCTTATTTGTCCTTCTGCTATGTGGGAATGCAGCAAGATGGCATCCGTGAGGGATCTCCAGGTTCCTTGATCTTGGACTTGCTGTTGTTTACAAGCTACCTGTTCTTAGGCGATCGTGATAACAGCCCAGATGGGCTAAGACCACAGGAAGGCAGCTATGTGGCCCCTTGTTACAGAAGCTCAATAGTATCTTAGTCAACAATGAGCACGTGAGAGTTCAAACATCCAAACCAGGATGAAGCCCGAGGGAAAGCCGTGGTCCAGGTGCTGCTGTCGTGCCAGAGACCCCCCACCCAGAAGACCCTTGCCAAAATTAAGCTTCTCCTCTTGTCAGAAGATTCTTACAAAGAATATCCACAGGCAGAATTTCTGCAGAGGGAATTGTGGTGGTTGGTAGTTTCCTCCTTTTGTAAATGCCAGGTTTGCACACACAAGGTGTTGAAGTAGTACCCCTTTCTCCACAGAAAAGCCCTCTTCACCATGGCTGATTTTAGGACTGTCAGCAAAAGAGTCTCTGAAAAAGAGTCCAATGTAGATAAACTTCCTATTTTCGTGTCGTCCTGTTAACTTGGCCACTGGCCGAGAAGATACCAGCACTCCAGGTGCTGGACACCCCCTTATTAGTTTTTCACAAACATCCAGTATAGTACTTTGAAGAAATGTGCAAACAAGGCCTCTGGCCTTGAGCTGGGGCTTCACAGAGACCTCTACATTTTTAAGATAAGTTACAAATGGGCTCCATGGTAACAGCTGGCAGGGGGAGGAAAGAAAGGGGAGAAGAAGCTCTCCCCTTCTCAGGTGTTGTCCTTGAAGGGTTAACTTGCCCAGAATAGTGAAAGAAAAAAGCTGCTTTTATGTGAACTTCTGCAGACTGTGAACTTCTGAGCCCCTCCCCTTACATGCTGGGTATAAAACTCTGAAACTCCCTGAACTTGGGGTTTAGGGGATTGATTGATTACAGCAAAGGTTGTACCCTCTGAACCTGGCTGCAGCCAAATAAAACTGTTTCCTGCTGTCTTCGGTGCTTTGCCTCGTTTGTCCCTACAACATTGTGACAGAGTTGGGGTCTGTAAGCTTGTTGTGCAAAAAGATATTATCTCTGTTTTCTTGGTAAAGACTTATAAGACCTGTGTCTAGCCTAAAAAGCACTTTGTGGGAACTCAAGGAAAAAAATAATTTTTATGTAAACCTCCAAGCCCTTCCTCCCACTGGGCATAGAGTTCAAAGAATTTCTAGACTCATTGTCTGGAGAATGTTCTAGGCTATCCAATAGACCTCTGGACGGACTGCAATCAATAAACCTGCTTCCTGAAAATTCCTCAGGTGTCCAGCCTCTTCTGTCCTGTGTCAGTATTATGTGGACAGTTCTGAGCATGTCAGTTAGGAATCTTTCTATCACAAATGATAGAAACCCACCTTCAAGGGACTTGAGCCAAAGAGCAAGGATTTATTCCTCCCATAATTGTTTCTCTTGCTGATTATTTCACTTGGTTTTTAGTCAAATGGTCCTATTTCTTGGCATGCCTAGTAAATCTTGATTAAATAGCAGACATCACATACAAAAATTATAGCATCTCCAGATGATGTGATCTTCTCTCAGAGAGAGCTCATTTGCCTTTTCCTGGGTCTGGCAGATGGCTAGTGTGGGGCTGTCCCTTAGCCTCCTCCCACCCTGCTGAGTTGAGCTGCTAGGCTGGCTTCTGGTGTTCTGTGATGTCCAGTTGGGAGATTGGCGCATTCCTGTGACCCCTCCCGTGTCGGCCCTGAAATGCCACTCCTTGTCTCCCTAGCACTCTGAAATTTCTGAAAATACCACTCTGCTCTCAAAAGGCTTTCTGTTAAGCTTGAGAATTTGGCAGTTTGTTGGTTTCTCTGTTCCTCAGCAGTGAACTCTGCCCAGGAAACGTCTGGATTTTCATCCTCTTTCCTTGCACTTGGAATCAGCAAAGTCCCCAAGGAAAAAAGTGGCTTCGGAATGCCAACTGGCCCCCTCACAGCTCCTGCTCCCTGAGCCGTGTCCCCTCTGGTTCTGGCAGTCTGAGCAGCTGTCCAGTGCCTCTAAGCAACCACACACAGGACTTCCGGCGGCTTCTCCAGTGGTTCTCAGAGGGAGTGCCGACTGTTACAGTCGGCTCCGTTGACGTGGAAACAGATGTGTCTGGTTTACAGTATCAGAGAGGTCTAAGGACAGTTCTGGAGCCCCAGGATCATCGGAATCCAGGTGTTCAGTGACGTTATTAGGCCCTTCTTTCTCTTCCTGAGGTCGACCTCGCTCTTACAGACTTCCTCCTCATCCACCTTGCCCTTGATCTTGCAGGGAAGACCTCCAGCAGCACCAGGATTATACTGTAGCAGATCTGCAGAAGGAGAAAGGCTTATTCAACAAAAATCCCAGGAAGAGCTCTCGTGGGCCACACGTGAATCATAATTCCCACCATGATCCAGTCACTGTGGCAGGAGAATAAAATATGATAATCATTTAAGACCTGGTCTTATGTCCATCACAGAGTGTGAGTGCGATCAACCCCACATGATCCTCTGACTACACCTGGAGGAGGAACACTTCTCAGACAGGAAAAATGGAGGTGTTATTTTTTGAGAAAAAAAAAGGGGGGAATAGTTGATGGCCAGGCACAATCAAATCTTTTTTCCATTCCTATAACAAAATACCTGAAGCTGGGTAGCGGAGAAAAGAGGTTCATTCAGTCACAATTTTGGAGAGTTGAAACCAAAGCTCTTATGCACTTATGTGAATTCTGAAGTGGTCGAGTGTGCGGTCCGTCAGTGTCTTAGAACTCTGTTAGTGGCTGCTCTTGCTTAGCCACATGCCACTTGTCACTGGCCTGTCTCAAAGGATCCAGGTACATTTCATTGTCCAGCAATAAAAATTTATTAATTTGTTCTGAGACAAGTATCTCTGGAATTGTTTATCCGGAAACCTTAGAATTATAAAGATTTTGGAAAAAAATAAAAGCTGAACTCTTAAGGAGCCCATAAAAACTCAAGAGAGGAAACAGGATTCGTTGCACACTCCAAGGAAGGAAAACTCTGGGAAGGCTTCTTAGAAGATATGTGTTTAGAGATGGGAGTCTGTGGATTTGATGTGTCCGTAGGTGAGGTTAGCAGGGACCACAGCCTCTAGTTGACTCAACAGAGCAAAAGCAGCCGGACGCGAGTAACCATTCCTCTCATCTCAGTTGAATCTCTTTCCAATTCAGTAAAGTATGTGAAGATTCATGTAGAGACAGAGATGAGGCTAGAAAGACAGCAGGCCCTACAGGGCAGAGGCCAGGTTTTTAAATTTTTTTTTTTTTTTTAGTTGTAGATGGACATAATACCTTTATTTTGTTTTATTTTTATGTGGTGCTGGGGATCGAACACAGGGCCTCACGCATGCTAGGCAAGTGCTCTACCACTGAGCCACAACCCCAGCCCTCTATTTTCTGCTTTCTGTCTCTCTGAATTTTTAAATTCTACACACCCCATACGGTGGAATCACGTGATATTGGTCCTTTATTTTATTTATTTATTTTTATGTGGTGCTGAGGATCAAACCCAGGGCCTCACATATGCTAGGCAAGGGCTCTACCGCTGAGCCCCAGCCCCAGACTGATCTTTGTCCTTTAATGTGTGGCTTATTCCCCTTGGCATGTTTTCAAGGTTCGTCCATGCTGCTGCCTGTAGCAGAATTTTATTCTTTTCATGGCTGAATAGTATTCCAGACTAGGTGCATTCCATGTTTCATTGGTCCACTCATGTGCTGATGAACATCTGGGTTGTTTCCTTCTTTTGGCTGTTGAGAAGAAGACCATTATGGACGTTCATGCTCAAGTGTCTGTTTGAGTCTCTGTTTTCAGTTCTTTTGTGTAGATACTTCCGTGTGGGATTGCTGAGTCAGATGTAAGCACATTTACGTGAAGCTCTGTGAGCCACTGTCGGGGCTGTTCTCCACCATGGTTGGACCACATGACCTGCCCATCGTCAGAGTGGAGGGTAGGTGTGAAATGGGACCTCATCGTGGTTTTCCAATGGGTGAAGATACTGAGCATCTTGTCTTCCTTGGAGAAATGTCTGTTTAGGTCCTTTGCCTGTTTGTAAGTTGGATTGTTTGTTGTTGTTGTTGAGTTGTACGAATTCTTTATATATTTTGGATATTATTAAGTCCTTATTAGATGTATGATTTGCAAATATTTTGCCTCATTCTGTAGATCATCTTTCACTTTTTTGGTAATGTCCTTTGATACCCCAATGCTTTCAACTTTAACAAAGTCCAATTTATCTATTTTTTTTCTTTTGTTTCTCAGGCTTTTGATATTTGTCAGAATTTGCTTCCAAATCCTGGTTCACCGAGACTGACCCCTATGCTTTCTGTGAAGAGGTTTAGAGTTCTAGGCCTTACATGGAGGTCTCTGGTTCCTTTGAGTTAATATCTGTGTATCACGTGAGCTAGAGGCCCAGAGTCATTCCTTTGAATGTGAGGATTCATTTGACTCAACATCATTTGTTGACAGTGAATGAGCTCGGTCCCCTTGTCCTGAAAATCCACTGGCCATGGTTGTGGGGGGGCTATGGTTTGGATATGAATAGTCCCCCAGGGTGTGTGTGCTGGAAGCTGCTTCTCAGTAGGGTGGTGTTGAGATGGGGCAGATCCACGGGAGGTGGAGCCTCTTGGGAGGTCTTCAGGTCCTGGGGACGCTGCCCTTGGAAAGGATCAGTGCCCTTCTCTCCAGAGGGTGCCAGGTCTCACAGGCTGGATGAGCTTCTTGTGGATTGTTGCTGTGAAGCAGATCTGGCCCTCTGGGCACTCTCTTGCTTCCTCCCTCCCCGTGTGACCTCCTTGTGCACGAGTGCTCTGGTTGTGAGATGCCACCTGCTGTGAGGCTGTCCCCAGAAGCTCACGCTCTGGGCTCTTGGGTGCTCCATTAACTGGAATCTTTTTTTTCTTCATAGAACTTCGCATTATTGTCCAGTGTCCTTTCACTTCAACACGAGTGACTCTTCCAGCCCTTTTGGTGGACGGGTCTATTGGGTGAGGAAGTCCCTCCGCGTTTCTTTAATTGGGGAAGTTTTAGTTTCTGTCCTTCATTTTGCAGGACATTTTTGCTCCATAGAGAAGTCTTAGTTGGCAGTTCTTGTCTGAGTTTGGGCACTGTGAATAAGTCACCCCAGGCTTTCGTGGCTTCTAAGCGTATTCTGATGAAAAATCAGCCGACAGTCGTATTGAGGCTCCCTTGTACGTGAGAAGTCACTGATTTCCTGTTGCTTTTGATATTCTCTCTTGGAAGTGTTGCCAGGCCTTTTCGTTAACTTCAAAGGCCCCCACATTCTTGGTACTTTTCTGGTGTAGATGAATTTTGGAGGTCCTTACCCCAGAAGTGCTGCTTCTGATCTACTTATATTCAGTGGAATAGCTGTTGTAGAAGGGTCCCGAGACAGGGAAAAATCAGCCGATTTCAGAAACTGAGGTTGGGTCAGTGAGTGGAGGAGGAGATGGGGGGATAAGGCTGGGGATGGAGGCTGGGCCAGCTAACAGAGCCGGACGTTCATGGCAAGGAATTTCAATTTCATCTGACATGGATTGATTAACTCTTTGAGTTTTTAAAGCAGAAATGTGATATGATCGGATCTGCATTTCAGGAAGATTGCCGTGACTGCTCAGGAAGCGTGGATCGGGGGAGAAGAGTGGCAGCAGTCAGGAATCTGATGGCGTCACCTGGCGAGAGGCCACACAAGCTCGAGGAAAAGGCTCCTTAGTCTTCTTTCTTTTAATCCAGCCTGTGCTAGTCAGCTTTGGGTCACTCGGACAAACACCCGAGACAATCAACTTGGAGGAAAGATTGATTTTGTCTCAGAGTTTCAGAGCTCTCGTCCAGGATCAGCGGGATCATTGCTTTGGGACAGAGGCGAGGTGGACTATCATGGTGGTGGGCATGGCTCAGGAAGGCTGCTGACCTCTTGGCAGCCAGGAGTGGCGGGAGGAGGAGGAGGAGGGCACCCAGGGACAAAAACAGCCCTTCTAGGCCCACCCCAGGGACCTGTTCTTCCAGTCTGCGCCAACCACCACTAGTGGCGTGCTCTCTGCTGCCCCTCCCATCAGCCTGGATTGACAGAGTGCAGCTACTCACACGTTAGCCTTCTTCACCCAGGCGACACTGATGTGCTAGAGATGACACCGGCTGGTCACATGGAGATCTGTCATGTCCTGGGACCAGAGGGCATAGCAAGCCTACTGCCACATCTTCTCCCCCTCTTCCAGTACCAGGGGACAGTGCAGCTCTGCTCCTGTTTAAAATCAATCTCACCATCTCTGGCTGTGCTGTTGATGAATGAAGTCAATCATTTATTCCACAAGCACTTGTGTCAAGGACAATTCATAATTAATATAATCACTACAATCTCATTCAGAGTCTAGGACAGTGCCTGGTGCACACTGAGCCCCTGATCAATGTCCACAGATGAATTCCTTTACTCCAGATGCGCTGGCTGCACTCCTAAGTCCTGGTCCTCTGTGAGATCAAAGCCAGGCGTATTTTTTTAAACCTTTTTATTTAGGTGTATCTTACACACAGCTCAGGAACAGGCCAGAGGTGACTCGATGGCCTTTTGCTTGCACACACTGGCTAACTGTGGTTCAGATCAAGATATGGAACTTGTTCCATACCTTGGAAGACTCTCTTGTGCGACTTTCTGATATATATATATATATATATATATATATATATATATATATATATATTTATTTAGTATTGGGGATTGGACTCGGGGGCACTCGACCACTGAGCCACATTCCCAGCCCTATTTTGCATTTTATTTAGAGGCAGGGTCTCACTGAGTTGCTTAGCACCTCATCACTGTTGCTGAGGTTGGCTTTGAACCCGCGATCCTCCTGTCTCAGCCTCCTGAGCCGCTGGGATTACAAGTGGATACTTTTGTTGAACATAGACACATGAATACAAAAGACTTTGCATTTTCTTTTACAAGTGGCCATTAATGTTTTAGAATTAAAAAAATAAAAAGTAGGTGCTGAAGAAGAGTGAGGAGTTAAGCTAAACTCAGGACGTGCGGCGGTGGGGACCCTTGGGCCATGGGTACCGAACTGATCGAGGATTCAGGATCAGGAAACTCAGTCAAAGAGAATGTGACCCAACTGTCTGCTCTAAAGTGGTTTTCTGTCAATAATGATCCTTGCCCATCAGCTCCCGTATAAAACTGGAGACGCCTTCTGTATTGGCTCACACTTAAAACACAATTTCCTGATAAAACCTCGTCCATAACCCTCACCATGTCAACAGGACACACAGATCTCCGAACCGTCTGCGGCCTTCCAAATAAATGGAACGGATGGAATCCCAGAGTGGAGGTGCAGGAGGAGCCTCCGGGGAGGTGACAGGGCCCCTGCGCTGGGCCTCAGGCGCTTGGCATGGGCCTCCCACCAGCCAGAGAGCCAGGTGCTTTCCTGAACCCTGATCTATTCATGTCCAATATCAGGACAGAAATGTGAAAATCCTGTCCGTGTGACGAGGTTTCTGTGAGGAAAAGCTGAGATCATATTGGGCGGCCCTCCTTGTCCTCTGCTTTGGTAATCTATGTGTCTATGAAGCACTTCCGAGCACCTGTTTCTGCACCAGGAGACAAAATGTCGAGCAGTGTTCCTGGTTCCCGTGTATCGACCTTCACCTGCAGGTCACAGACGGCCACCAGGTATGCGCCCAGCTCCCTGGAGACTGTGACTAGGAAGAGGAGGCACTCAATTGAAGAAGTACCTGGTCACAATGAAACACCGTGAAAATGATACTTACACGCCTCAGACACTTTGCATTAGCTCAAGACATCACATTCGCACCAACCCATCCATATTTTGATGTGGAAAAGTCTTTCTTGGGGTCTGAGTTGGCAGAGTGAAGTTCTATGTATGTTTTTCTTGCATAAAGCACAGGCTCTGTATGAATCAGTGCAAGTGCCTCATTCTGCTGGACTTTGCAGAGTGTCTCACTCATTGTTTGAAGCTTTCTCTTTGCCTCCTTCCAGCAGAGGACATGTCTTCTGGGCTTGCAGTTATTGAGTCTTTCCAAAGCAGTCAACTTAGAAACAGAGATTTTCCTCTAAAGCTCAGATGTCAGCCATTTGCATAGTATTTAATTAAATTGTGTAATCATAACACTGAGTACCTCTGCCATAAACAACTGAGTGGTCAGTTGTGGAGGTCTCTTGGTCAGGAAGCAACTGCTGGGAGAGAATTCATGGGCCGCTAACGGCTGGTGGTATGGGAAATGATGCATTTGGCTGCAAGTAACCATCTGCAACTGAAATTAGCTTCCAGATCTCACTTCCCAACACCCTCAGGGCATGTAAGAGATGCTGTTTCCATGTCACTCAGTCAGATGCACGGACCCGTGTGTGGAGTAGGAACTGAAACTTGATTGCACGGATGGAACTTCCCCGGGCTCTGTACGATGCGGCCTGGTGTTTTTCCAGTCCAGTCTTTCTAGTTCATTTTTTAAACGCTAGTGACAACCCCCCAACGCGACCTTGTGCCCCAGTGATGGGATGCAACCCACAGTGTGGACACTGGCTTAATCAAGGAAGACCCTGTTCTTTCACATAGGAAGCCCCCCCAGGGACAGGAAGCTGTTGAGAGCCCACTGTGGCCCAGCAGTGTCCTTCGGGTCACAGTATTTTCCGTACATTCCTTCTGCTGTCCCCAGAGCACCAGGGCTCGTGTGCGAGATGGCTCCCACCTACAGCAGTTGGTTCGTGCAGACACGACGGCACCCCACAGAGAAGAAAGAGCAACGTTTTCCCAGCAGCACCCCCCCGTCCCCTCCTCCTCAGGTCTCGTTGGCCAGTCTTGGTCACATGACAGTGCCTTCTCAGGTCCTACTGGGCAGGTCGGTCACATGTCCGTGCCCAGCTACCAGGGAGGCTGGAAAAGCAGGCGGCTGACGTCGTCATCCTGCGCCCGGGTGAGGCAGGCAGCCCCAGTGAAGGGTGGTGGCCTCCCCATCCGCTCTGGGCACCCGGCTGTATTTTGCAGAGGGAGGGGATGGGAGGGGGGGTCCTAATCCAAGGAGCTGCCCAAGCAGAGGCTGAGAGGTGAGCCTCGAACTGAAGTGTGGCAGAGGCTGTGGAAAGGAGCAGCCCAGCTGTCACCGGGTCACAGGGCAGGGCCAGGGTGTCAGGGAGGCCTCTGGGGAGAAGAACCCTGTGGAGCCAGGGCCACAGCTGTGGCAGAGGGGGTGGGAACAGTGTTCTGGGCAGAGGGGAGGGCTTCTGAGAAGGCAGGAGGGGGAGGCAGGCCGAGGCAGAGATCAGTCAAGGTAGCAGGCTCATTCTACCGCCATCCACCGCTGTCCACTGCTGTCACCTGCCATCCACTGCCTACAGCCCAGCACTGGACTAGGCCTTGAGAGCTCCGAGTGGACCAGGACAGCTCCCCACCCTCAGGAAAGTCCCTGTGCGTTAGGCAGCATGATAAGCAAATGTTCGTAACTAGAAACCAGCGGAAACTATGCCTTCGAAGGCCGTGACCCGTGTCCTCTCCTGGACACTTCTCTTGGTGCGTCACAGTGGTCCACAAGGGTGGGGTCGGTTGTCACGTGTTCGCCCTGCACAGGGCCTGACAATGTGATGTGGTGGATGCGATTCCCCAGGGTGCCCCCTTTCCTCCCTGTCCCTGTCCTCTGTCCTACAGGTCTGCCCTCAGTCTTCACGAGATCCTCTTTTCCTTCCCCTGTCCAGCTTCTGAGAGAAGACATGTGACCCTTGACCTTCTGAGTCGGACTTATTTTGCTTGACATAATGTCCTTGAGTTCTATCAATTTTCCTGCAAATGGCACGATTTCACTCTTCTTTGTGGCTGTGTGTATCCGGCACATTCTCTCTACCCGTTCGCCTGCTGATGGGTTGATGGACACCTCGGCTGGCTCCTCACTTTGGCTGTTGTGACTCTGCTGCTATAAACATGGGTGTGCAGAGTCACTGCAGTGTGACAGCTCCCATTCTTCTGGACAAATGCCGAGGAGCGGGGTTGCTGGGTCATGAGATGGTTCCAGGCCTGGTCTTTTGAGGAGACTCCCGACTGATTTCTGGTGGTGGCGCTCATTTGGCAGCCCCTCCTCTCCAGCACGTGTCACTACCTGTGATCTTGGTGGCTGCTGTTCCGACCCATGACAGATGAGATCTCATTGCGGTTTGGGTTTGTGTTTACCTCGTTGCTGACCGTGTACATTTTTTTTCTTGTATTTTGGCCATTTGTAGCTCTTCTGGGAAGTGTGCCGTGTCCCTCTGACAGGGGCTGAAGGCGTGGAGCAGGGGATGGTCCTCCCAGGTGAGGCCAGCCTGAGCTGAGGCCTGGGGGCAGGAAAGTGGAGCCAGGCGCCCCCCTTAGTTGGTGGCACGGAGAGGAGTCGGGCCAGCCTGCTGGACCTGGTGCTGGGCCCTAGCCACTTGTGGCCCAGCCTTGGCGCTCCCTAGCCCTGAGCGTGACCTTGGGCCTTGAGAGACGGAGGGGGCGGCTCAGGTCTGGTTGCTGTTTGGCACTTTCTCCCTGAAGCAGGGTGATGGCTGGGGGTGGCCTTGCCTGGCCTATCTCTTGGCACCAGCCAAGGTGCCCGCCAGGCTCTGAAGGAAGACCAGAGGGTCGGAAGGTCTTCAAGGGAGACCATTGGACAGGGAAGTGGGCCTGCGGCTGGGGCGTCTCTGCTCGGCCTTGAGGGGCTGCCCAGGTCTGGGAGCCGTGGTGACCACACAGATAGGACACACCGCAGGACCCCCATGATAGTGTTGGATGGGTGGGCCCTCGTGGGGGTCCCCGAGAGGCCTCTGAGGGGCTGTTGGGATGCGTTGAGCAGCGTCACTTGAGGGGCTCTCACCTTGGGCACTGTCGGCACGGGTTGTGGGGTGTACTGTGGGGTGTCCTGTGGGGTGTCCTGGGTGCTGGAGCAGGTTGGGTGGCATCTCTGTCCCCCCGCACACCAGATACCAGCAGCACCTTCTCATGACAACCGAAGAATTCTGCAGATGCTGCCACGTGACCTCTGGGACTGTCAAATGGCCTCAGAGACACTGAGGGGACAAGTCAGGGCCTCAAGGGGGCAAAGGGCACTTTGGACCTCTCTTGGGCAAGAGCGTCCCTCTGGGACCACAGAAACACGCCACCGTGCGGGGCGGTAGGGTGGTATGTTAGCGGGGGACACCTGAGAGCAGGTGCCCCAGGGCTGCAGGGTGCTATGCACAGGGCTCGTGGGGAGGAGAGGGGGTGGCGGGTCTGCGGGGGTGGGGGTGGCCTGAGGGTGCAGGAGCAGCTGGGGGTGACCTCTGGAGGGTGACCTCTGGTGCCTGGCTTGGGCCTCTGCAGGAGCTGGGCAAGGGCACTGCAGGAGAGTGACTTTGGTGGGTGAGAGGAAGGGGGGCAATCCCCGAATCCAGGTCCTTTTCTGCAGCCGCTCCAGGAGCGGCTGCAGGGCTGCCTGACGTCTGTCCCCTCAGTGTCTCTGAGCACCGGCTCTCATGGCTGCCACTGTCCAGGCAGGAAGTGTGAGTGAAGACAGGCTGGACCCTCCTCCTGGCTGGGGCAACCTTGCATCTGTCCTGCAGACTCTGGCTCTGTGTCCTGTAAACCCTGGCTCGGTGTCCTGCAGACCCTGGCCCTGGTGTCCTGCAGACCCTGGCCCTGGTGTCCTGCAGACCCTGGCTCAGGCCCTGTCCTTGCTACTGTCTGACGTTAGTTCAGCCTGAGTGCACCCAAGTCTGGGGTTGGACTTCAAGCCAGTATTTGAGGGGTCCTAGGTCTTAATGGGGGTGCGGGGAGCTGGAGAAGTTGTCGCCACCCCCTCCTGGCCTTCACACTGGTGGAGGACACATTGGGGTGAAGGTCTGGACAAGCGGCAGCTGGCCCTTTAAGAACTGTTCTCAGCAGGACATGCTGGCCTCAGCTCAAGGAGGACTCTGTGAAGGTGACCGCCGGGTCCTTTGGTGAACCTGGTCCGCTGAGGGGATGGGCCTGGAGAGGCTGCATCGTGGCCTCCGGCCAGGTCTCGAGCTGAAGGTGGTGGATGGCTTAATGCTGGGGTGGTCCCTCCTCCTCCCGTCCCCACTGCTGTCCTCTGCCCCTGACGCAGTGGTGAGCCTCTCTGGGACACCTGGCGCCCCGCCAGGCCCCAGGTCTGTCAGGAGCAGAGTCTGCCCTTGAGCCAGGAGATGCCGCAGAGCCCCGGCGAGCTGCCCAGTGCTGCCCAGCACCACGGCCACCCTCAGGGACACAGTGATGGTGCCGTGCTGAGCAGGAGGAGCACCTGCCTCTGTGCCCTTGCAGATCTGTCCCTTGGCCTTAAACACCCTGCATGGGCTCATGGCATCCTCTGTGGCCACTGGTGCCTGACTGCCCTGGTGAGGAGCCTTGGTGCATCTCAGGGGGCAGCGTCCACTTCCCCAGCCTCCCGGTGGCCAGGGCCCAGTGGGCTCTATGTGGGAGACAGTCTGGGCGTGGTGGCAGAGCCCTCCAGGATGGGCCTCAGGTCCTCATGAGGGAGCCTCCCAGGGCGTCCGGGCACCTCTGCTGTCTGAAGACACCATGGGAAAAGGACCGTCTGTGAGCCAGGAAGCGGGTCCTCCGGAGACCCACCTTCTGCGGGGACCTGGACTTGAATGCCCGCCCTCTGTGACCCTGGGTGTAGTTTCCATTGATGATTAGCCACCTGGTTTTGTCACAGTGGCCTGAACGGATGAGGCCCCCACCTCTTCCCTGGCTTGGCGGATTCCACTCATGGTCAACTGCACCCTGGAAACGGCTCTTCCAGGAGCCCCAGGTCCCTCAGCGGTCAGAGCTGAAGCGTCCGGTTCTCGGGGGACCTTAGGGAGACAGAGACGGTTCAAATGCACTCACTGAGAACGGGGCGAGTTCGTCCTTCTCCTGGGTGGCAGGGAGGGGGACATAAAGCAAAGTGAGCTCGGAGGTCAGCTCCTGGCTGGGCCACACGCCAGCTGGGTGGTTTTAAGCAAGTTACTTAAGATCTCTGAGCCTCCGTGCTCTTCTGGCATGTCCTGGCAGCTGTCCTGGGTCCTTGCTGAATCCCGGGGCACACCTGCAGGTAGCCCCACACCTGACCTCTCTCAGATCAGGAGACTCCAGCCCAGAGACGGGAGAAGATGTATCCCAGGCCACCCAGCTGGACGGCACAGAGATCAGGAGGTCCAGCCCAGAGACCGGGAGGCCCCGCCCAGACCTCGTCTTTTCCAGACCCACTCCATGTCCCGATGGTGTCTCAGGAGCTCACATCCCTCAGAGAAACCTCTCCATGGCAAAGCTGCAACCTGGGGACCGGCCCAGGGAAGCTTCCATGCAGGGCAGGCTGCTAGGAGCTTCCTTCCCAGAGGGGGAGAACCAGGGGCACCCCAAGCCTCCTCTGCCTCCAGAGGTTGCACCCCCCACAGGACATCTGGACATGCTCCCTGCTGTGTGTCCATCCCCTCTTTTGGTGACAGCACCTCACTGTTCCTTTAGGGGAATGTCCTCAACTCCACCCTCAGTCCATGCATTTGGGGAGATGGACTCTTCCCCTCTGCCCTCATTTCCCACCTGCACACCAGGGACGGTCACTTGATCTGGTACTGACCAATCATAGTGCTCCTTCCATCTGATCAAAGTTCAAGGCCAAATGCTCAAGGTGTCTCATGACCCGCCATCCTGGGGCTTTCCTAGAATTATTGGGAAAGACGAGTCAGGCCGTGGGCCCTCTGCGTGTGAAAGTCTGTCTAAGAAGCTGACTCAGAGGGAAGCAGAACTGAGATGGGAGAAGGCATTTTGAGCACCTAGATCCATCAGTTCCTGAAGCCAGTTCTGTCTCCTATAATGGGAAGACTCCAGGCTGACTTGGCTGTTGCCCCCGGGTGTCCTGATGATAGAGGCCCTGGAAGCAGCCATCCTAGTGTAATTTTCAGCACATATAGTCTGAAGAAAATCCTGGATATTTTTTTTTGTGTAGAACATAGATGACCGGCACCTGCCCTCCCCTGGCACCCACTGTATAGGAACGCTGGGTGCAGACTCCGGCAGCCTGGCTCTTTCTGTTGCAAGTAACTGCTAGTTACCTCACCGAGGAGGCTCATCAAAGGCTCCCCGCAGTGGGCACTGGAATCGGGGGCAGGCAGCACCCCCGATGGCCCTGGGACGGGCTGTGCGTCTCTCTTGGTGGCCGCTCCGTCCTGTGCCCTTGTTCCAGCCGCGTTCTCCTGGGACGGTGCCGCCCTCCAACCGGTTGCTTCTCCTGGGCTCTGCTCCCTTAGGTGGTCCCAGGCAGGAGGCCCCTCTGTCCCCGCCGCCCCCACAGACTCCGTCAGTTTCCTCCTCACTGGGAAGTTGAGGAGCAGTGGCACTGGCCAGCTCACCTTTCTCTGAGACGCCTCGGCTTGTGGGGTCTGAATTGTTCATTCTGCATCTACTCAGGCCACTGGGCCTGGGGTCACTGAAGGGCCCTCCCCATGTGGAAGCCAATCAGCGGTGGTCATGTGACCTATAAGGCTCCCCCCTTCAGGAGGCTCTGCATGAGGCAGCCCTGCAGTTGACATCTGTGACAGAAAGACGGTGGGGAGAATGTCCTCAAGTGCCTTTGGGTCAGATCCTGAGGAACATTTCAAGTGAGGGTTCTGACTAACAAGTCGCTCCTCAGGTAGCCTGTGGACTGTCCCTGTGACAAACTACCTGACATAGTCACCTGATGAGGACGGAAGGTTTACTGTGGCCCAGGGTTTCAGTCCATGGTCAACTGCCCTTGGCTTTGGGCCTGTGGGGAGGCAGCCCACCGTGGGCAGAGCTGTTGGGGAGCAGAGACGTTCACCTGCGGCATCCAGAAAACAGAGAGAGAGAGAGAGGGGACGGGCCTGGGGCCAACAGCCCCCGCAAGGTCACGCCCCCAGTGACCTAATCCCCCCCCCCCCCGCCCCCGGGCCCTGCCTCTTGAGGGTTCTCCCAGAGGCTGTGGAGCAAGCCTTTAAGACAAGGTCCATGCTGTGGTGGGTGGGGACAGTTGACCAGAGAAAACTCCAGAACATGCTCCCCAAGAGGGTGGTAAAAGCTGGCCACTGGTTGAGGGAGCCACGGGAGGCCACGGGATCCAGGAGCCCGGGAAGCTCTCAGAGCAGAGCTGGAACCCGCCAAGGACCCAGATGGGTCATTTTTACAGAGAGAAATGCCCTATGGGAGGCCCAACCTGGGACCAGAAGAGGGAGTGCCAGGAGCCAGGCACGACCTCGACACTGCGACTGACTGCACATGGGGCTGGGGCGGGGCGCAGGCCAGGTCCCCGCCACGCGGTTTATCCTGAGCTCAGCAGCCGAGTAGCAGAGGAGGGGAGCCGCCGGGTCGTCCCGTCCGTGACCCTGGGAAAGCCGTGGGCATCTCTGAGCTTTCGCTTCTCCTCTGTGAGGGTGGAGGACGCTGAGCCTGGGCTGGAAGATGCGGTGAAGACTGAACCAGAGAGACCTGGGTGCCCAGAGAGACCTGCTTGGGGCAGCAGGGCCTGGGCAGCCCGGCTGTCCGCAGGCCAGACAAACCCTCAAGTGCCCTGTTCTGGCTGCTGGGCCTCAGGCGTGGGCCCTCAGCAGTCCACAGAATGAAGATAGGAATGTGCCGTCCTTGCGGGCTGCAGGTGCCTGGCACATAGTAGGTGTTCGGCTGTACCAGTGTGATTCTGCCTGTGAGGCCTCCTCTGCCTTCCTTGGCCTCACTCTTTGACCTTTGATGCTCTCTGCTCTAATTTTAGCTCATGTGGCTTTACAAATCCATGGGCCTCCTTATTAGCTTCTTGCCGTGTTCCCTGGGGTGCACTCATCTCTTTTGTGCTGCCATAACAAAACATCTGAGGTTGGGAACTTTGTGAAGAGCAGAGGTTGAGTTCACGATTCTTGCAGCTAGAGGGTCCAAGCGGCCTTCCTGGCCATGGGACAACATGGAGGAGGAGCAGAAAGGGAGTTGGGCACCTGCAGAAAAGACCACACAGGTGGGGTGGCCTCACTTCTGAGCATCTGCTCTCCTGAGAGTTTACAGTGGGAGAGCAGTATGAATCAGTCCCTTGGGGTCAGAGACCCCAGATGCCACCGCGCCTCACCGGGCCCCACCCCTCTGGGGACCAAGCTTCCAGCTCAGGAACTCAACTACAAAGGCAGCCAGCGGACTCGGCTGACAGGCTTCCCACCCACTCAGCTTACTGCTTGGGCCTCTGGGACCCCTGGAGACTCCCTTTTCTCCCCTGCAGTGAGAGATCCCGGGTCAATCCCTGCAGTGGTCACAGTCCTTAGCTGAGACGATGTCCCAGGAGGACGGGGTGTGGACCCTGGAGTGTTCTAAGTGCTCTGGAAATGACATTTCGGTTGCACGTTACCAGAACCCTGGACTCTGAGCCCCTGGGGAGCAAGGACCGCGTCTGGTCCTCCGCACACCCTTGGCCTTGCAGATGGCCTGGCGCACCTTGGACCCTCAGCTCGCTTTTGTTCCCTTCACCTCCTGTAACAAAAACAGAACTGCTTCCTGCCAAGTTGGCTGAAACATGGGCTTCCCCATAAAATGTACCTGTTTACAAAATGCCCCTTTCTAAGCCCCCAAGAGACAGGGCAGGATCCCAAGGTGAGCGCCCGCAGGACTTCCATGAGCGGTCCAGCTGCTGGCCCAGCTCCCGGGAAGGCTGGAGAACCCGAGGCCGCAGGCCGCCTCCTGGGGAGGCCTTGCTTTTCAATAGCTTCTTGACTTATTTATGTGTCTTCCTCTCTTTGCTCTTCTTAGAACCTTTTTTAGAACTTCACCGGGAGTCAAAAAGCACACTTTGCCCAATTTGGCGGCCTTTTAACCACAGGGCCTGGTCCCGGTGACCAAACCGAGACCAAACTGTAACCTCCTGGCTCTGGACACTGTTTATAGCTGGCCAAAGACCACTTTGGGTTTCACAGTAAAAAGGGTTAGAAAATCGTATGAAAGGGCTCAGAAGACTCACGGACATCAAATAGCTCTTACAAAACCAAAGTTGTAATTAGTTAAGTATAAATGAATCAGAACCATATGGCTTAAGAGTCGAAGGAAAAAAGAGTTGGAGGAAAAAATGTCCTTTGGGATTTAATCAAACAAAAAATGCTGGAAAAATTGATGATGTTCACCAAGCCCAGACCCCACCAGGTCCCCGGGTCCCCCTGAAGCTTTTCCGTCCTTCCCCGTTTCTTCCCAGGAAGCAGGGCGACCCCTGGGTCCCGCTGTCGTGATGGTGGGTGTAGGTGTGGGGTGCAGGTTAAGCTGGAGAAAGCCTCCGTGCATCTGGGAGCCCAGAGAAGGTGCCCAGGCCACCTCGGCAGCTCAGAGTGGCTTCCTTGCAGAGAGGACACAGGGTGGTCAGGCTTACAGACAGATGAGGAATGGAGGGCGAGGGGTGTGGCCACGTCAGGGGACATGCATAGAAGGTAGGCTGAGTCCCGTGCCACTTAGGAAGCAGGCCTTGGGTGTGTTCTTGCCTTCCCTGACCCCCCAGGTAAAGATGCCTGTCCCCTCCACATGTCCTTCAGTCCCATCGCCCGAGGCATTGCCCCTGTGGTGCTCTGCGAAGGCGCCTGGGTCTTCCTTTCTCGCTCAGGGATCTGCAGCCCCGG
Organism: Marmota flaviventris; assembly: GCF_047511675.1. Taxonomy (NCBI): domain Eukaryota; kingdom Metazoa; phylum Chordata; class Mammalia; order Rodentia; family Sciuridae; genus Marmota; species Marmota flaviventris. Next base: position 10,632,486 of record NC_092502.1, read on the forward strand.
AAGGTGTTCTTAGGGCAGGGAGCCAAGCCCCAGGTGCTCGCTGCAGCCCCAGCAGCTGATGCAGGGTCTGATTTGGAGTGGTCACCCAAGAAGCGCTTGGGAAATGGACAAATGAATGAAGGGAAAGTAAACGCATGTGGCCTGGAGGGCAGGGGGCCTGGGGACGGGGAGAGAAGGAAGGTGGTGCCCGGCAGAGCCGGCCGCAGGCATTGGGCGGTGCGAGAGGCCCCCTAGGGTAATGCACAGTCCGTGAAGGGTTTCAGGAGAGAGTGTGACAGTCAGCGCTGGGCTTCCCCAGGGAGGAAACGAAGAGGGCGGGAGACCCAGAGCCGAGGCGGGCGGAGGCAGGTCCAGCCCCGTCTGTTGGGCCTTCCCGCCCTCTCTGCAAGGCATGTAACCCAGCGCTCCCTATAGAATAGGTGCCTAATAAATGCTGCGCAGTTAATAAATGATAGATGCCCTGCCTCCCAACGGCGGCGTTCAAGCCATTATTTTCTCATTTAGAAAATGGATCTTGTGGCTCACTGTGGAAAATCATCCTCCAGAAAAAAAGCAGAAGCGCTGGCCGGCTCCGTCTCGAATGTTTTCCCTGAACCAGGTCCCCTTTCCGCAGGGTGGCTGCCCTTGGCAGCTCGGGTTACACGGAGCTGGGCTGACACTGCAGCAGTCACGAGTGGGCGAGGTGGGGCGGGCCGGGCTGCAAGGCCCGCAGGTTGCTCAATGTCCCTGGAAAACCTCCGAGGACACAGCCCAGCGTTATTTGGTGGAGGATTTCAGGTGCCGCGTCATCTTTGTGTTGGGAGAGAAACAGCTCAGGCTGCGGCGCTCCGGATCGTGGGGTGTTATTGCTGGAAGCCCCAGAGGAGCCCAGATGCACTCCCCCAGCCAGGGCTACGCCTCTCTTAGGAACCTTTGGCTTCTCCAGCCACATCAGGCCACCCCATCTGTTCAGGAACCATTGGCTTCTCCAGCCACATCAGGCCACCCCATCTGTTCAGGAACCATTGGCTTCTCCAGCCACATCAGGCCACCACATCTGTCCACGCCTCTGCTTTGGGGCCCCCAGGCTCCAGGAAAAGAAGCCTCCTCTAGCGAGAGGACACCCCCTCACCGGCATGGACTCTTCCTGGCATTCACAAGCACCTGCTCTGGTCCCAAGTGCGTCCTAGGTGTATCCTCACTGGTGTAGAAGCTCAGAGGTGAGCTGCTTGCCTGAGGTCACACCGTCGGGATCAGCGGGGACGTGGGCACTGCCCCCACCCCCCGGCCGTCCTCACCTTGTGTGACTTAGACCTCTGCAGATGGAGCCTTCCCCACAACCAAGCCCAGCCCTTCCCTCTGTGCCATGGAACTGCCCCAGACAATCAAGAGGCATCTGTCTTCTCCTCTGGATTCAAATGGTGACATCTGCAGCCAGCATGTGTGGATGGGGACTCGGCAGCCAGCACGGCCTATTAGTTGCCCCTCCACTTCCCCGTGGGGACCCTCTCTCTGCCATCATGCTGGCCATGGGAAGCGGGGACCACAGCCAGTTTCCACCAGGAGGTGGGCGTACGGTCCAGCCTAGGCCACCAGATGTTCCCTCCTGGACTTGAGTGGTGGGGACCCTGGGGAAGGGCTGGAGGCTCTCCAAGCCAGAGGCAGCGGTGGCTGCAGGCCACCAACCCCGTGACCTTGCAGAGGCCCGCGCTGCTCAGCCCTCCAGCGATCCCCCGGCTGCTGGCCATTTTCCAGACTTCACTGCCGATGTCTGCCAATTCCACGAGCCCCTGATGGCCTTCCAGCAAATTCCACTTGATTACCACACAGCTTGCAATCAAGAACCCTGACTAGCACACAGCCACTTATTAGGCCCTGAGCATGAGCCAGACACTTGACATGTGACATCTTGTTGGATCTCCAGACACCCTGGTGAGGGGAGCGTAACTGTTACCTGTTTTCCAAATGGGGACTCCGAGGCTCCGAGGCCGTGGTAGCAGCCCCCCACCCGCCTGCTGGATCTGCACGCGGCGTCTCCTGAATCTGAATTCTTCGTTTTCTTCTTCTTCCATCTGCCCAGGGTTGCAGGGCCTCAGAGGGTGGCGTTGGCTAGCCTGGGACTTGTGGCCAAAAACACTTTCACAGTCTGATTTGCTCCCATTCATGAACCCCTGCCAGGACGGGGTGCGAGGGTTTGGAAGAGCTGGGTTCCCTGGTCCCAGAGGGGCACCTGTGGGGAAATGGAGGACCCTTTATTGAGTCGGGAGAGGAAGCCCTCGGCTGCTCCTCCACCCATCAGAAAGGCTTGTGCTGTGACCTCTGCCCACAGGACTCAGGGCAGGACAGATGGGAAGGAAGCCACGGAGACGGGGAGTCCTTCCATCTCTGTGCCGCTTCTGTCACCAGCAGCTGGTGTTTGGAGGAGTTGGAGCTGTGTGTGAAGAAGCCGTTCAGTTTCCTTGGGGGGGGGGACTTTGGAATTCCTCCAACTCAAGATTCCCCACCCCCACGGCCTCCCCAGGGGCTCCTCGGGATCAGACATTTTTAATGACGTGAAAACACATCTGGATGAATTGAGAGTTGAGACTGCAGGAGAAAGAGACCAAATCGTGTGTTCTTTTGTCAACAGAAAAGCAGAATCCAGATTCATGAACAGCCACCTGCCTCCGCTGCGCAGGCCTGGGGATGGGGCTGGTGGTCAGATGCCCGAACCTGATGTGCAGCCGAGTTTTCAGAGGACCTGCCACGGCAGGATGAAGATCATGCTTATGGAGAGGATCCAGGACCTTGACTGTGGAGGTGGTGAGGATCTTGGAGCTGTGCCCTGATGCTTCTGGCCACGGGGCTAAGCTCTGGGCTGCGTTTGTGTGGACATATGTATGTAAAATCTCATTATTTAAAAAAAATGCGATTGTGAACATTGACATCCATCGCAGAGGATGGTGAAGGCACAGAGGCCCACTTTCAGCAGCTCAGAAAAAAGGGGATTAATTGGGGATTCACAAAGGGAATTCTCTTGAAAAGATGGGATGGAGTCAAGTCTGCCCGTGTGAACCAGAAAGCAGTTGGAAGCAGGGGTTTCCTGTCTCTCCCTCGGGGTGGCTATCGGGCACCTCTCCAAGAAGCCGTGAGCCAATCCTCCTGCCTTCAAAGGGTTTCCCCACAATTCTGGCTGGACCAAGATTTTGGCACAACTTCTAACCTCGACTCCATATGACAGAAGAAGTTTAGTGCCGTCCTTCAAGTTTGCTGACTCTGAGACTGGGGGCAGAATGTACCAGCTGTCAATCAGCATGATAATGCTGTGTAACAAAGACTAACACCACCGTGTTACCTCTGCACACTGGTCCATGGCTGCTAGAGAGTTTAGCTGGGCTGAGTCGAGGTTGGCAGAACTTGCCTGTGCACCTTGGTCAGCTTTGGGTCCACTCGGTGGCTTTGTGCATCGTGGTTAGCCTCTCACTGGGCTGACTTGGTGCCACTCTGGGTATGCCATCCTCCAACAGGGCTGGCTCAGCCCTGTGCTTACGGAGAAGCAGGGAAGCGAGATGGGGAAGGAGGGGAAGCACTCTAGCCCTCTGGCACCCCAGTCTGAGAACCAGAGCAACCTTACTTCAACTGAGTTCTACTGTTCAAAGCAAGTCAGACTCGAGGTCCGCCCAGGCTCAAGAGCAGGTGAGATAGGCCCTGTCTCCGTGCAGGAAACTGCAAAGCCACATGGCAAGGGAACTGGCTACTGGGGGTGTGAAGAAATGGGGTCACTGGTGCAATTACTCAGTCACAGAAAGGGAACCTGATTGGCTCTCAGCCAGGCCTACAGATCAGCTCTGCTGGTTCAGGGGCTCAGTCATCTCCACGTGTCTGTGTGTGGAGCAGGAAGGACCGGAAGAGGTACGGTGGGCCCTTCCCACGGCGGTTGCCAGGTCAGGATGACGTAAACATGTCCGCGTTGTTTACTCTTGAGGCAGTTCCAGTTTCATCGGGACAATGGTGACCGTTAAGATTTGATGTGGGTTCCTCAGCACCCCCATGCATGCTTAATTTGGGCTTAAGCCTGTCAGTGTGTATTATGTTCCTAATCAGATTTCTTGGTTCTGAAATGGCTTCAAACCTAGCAAAACTGGGGCAAAGACAACTGAGAAAGGCTGTTACTTAAGCCATGATGGTAGACACGCACGGTCTCCTGCTGAGTGTTGGCTCTAGGCAGCCATCTTGCCATCTTGAGAAGCTTGTAGACCTAGAAGAGCAGAATGGAACTTAGAGACAGAGATACCATATCCCTTGTTTATGGTGCTGAATCAAGTTGTACCTGAAGCCATCTTATTCTGAACTATTAAATTACATATTTTTTGACTTAGTCCATTCTAAATTGGTTCTCTGTCACTTTTTTACTTAAAAGGCCTCTACTAGGGTTCTGATCAATATGACGAGGAAAGAGACAGACACCTGGATCCTGTGAGTATGGACTCACTGACATCACTAGTTGGTGATATCATGGTACACACCATTGAACCATCATTAGTTCTGGGTCTATTACTGTGTATCACGCAGGAAATGAAATTGCTGTATTTGGATTTTGGGATTATAGTATATAATTGCTAATGTGCTTTTCAAAAATCTCTCCCCATTGTTATCAACACAAATATTGTGTAGCTCACACTGTCCTAGATGATCTAGGATAAGAAACAAACAAACAAAACCCCAGGAATCTGCCACTCCCCGGGAGTCCTCTCTGGGTCTCATTTACCTCCTGTTTAGGGGGCAGCTGGAGAGAGCTGGCCAGGGGGCCTTCTCCCCAGGCGGATGCTCTACTCCCACCTGTTCTGTTCTGCAGCCAGGACAAGGAAAATAGCTCCTGTCCGTGCTTACCTGGGCTAAGTGCTGCTCAGGTGCTGCCCTTCATTGAACTTATCCACTGTGTAACTGAATGTTTTCTTAACTTTTCATTTTGACATAGCACCACACTTAGAGGAGGTGTAAGAACCATATTAGAATTCTCGAACACCCTTTGGCAGGATTCTCAGGGCTCACACGTTGCCTGTCTGCCCTTCCCTCCCTCCCTCCCTCCTTCCCCCTTCTCTGTGCCTAGGCACGTGATGCCCCTTGGCCCCTAATCACTCCTGTGTGTCTTGCCCATGAACAAAAACTCACTCATACAACCACACTACAATGATCAAAATCAGGAAAACTAACACGAGAACAGTTCTGCGTTCTAACCCACAGTCGTGGTCACAGTTTACCAATTGGTCCAGCGAATTCATTGCTAATAGTTCTTTTTTCTCAGTCGGGAGTCAGTTCAGGTCCGGATTGCATCCTCCTGTCCTTTATTCTTTAATACAGAGCAGGCCGCAGCTTCCTGTGTTGCTCATGATCATGACCCTTTGAAGACTGAAGACCAGTGGCCAGTCAGAAGGGCCCTAATTTGGGTTTCCCTCATGCTAGCTAACAGCTGTGTTCCTATTATGCATTTGGGGCAGGAACACCCCAAAAGCAATGGTGTATCTTTCCTAAGGCCTCATGTCAAGGGACATGTGGGGTTGATGTGTTCCCGTTTGGTAAAGTTATCTCTGTTCACTTAAAGTGCTGTGCCTTAAATTTCTTCACGGTTATGTTTCTCTTTCCTTTTGCATGCAACAGGTCATTTGTGGGGAGTTAGTTTGAGACTATGTAAATATCTTGCTCTTCGTTAAACGGTCATCCACTGGTTTTCTTACTCATTATTAATTTTTCTAGCTGTATTATTCCTGTGGTGTCAATTAAATAGCATCCAGATGTAAGGAAGAACTCTCTCTTCTCCCCCATTTATGAATTTTCTTTTTAAGAACAGTTTATCTTTATGGACCTAAGGATCATTATTTTAGTCAATGAGTTAAAACCTATTCCTGTCATTGTTGGACATTCACATTTTCACAGATGGGCAGATGAGACAATCTGGACCAGGACAGTCAGTGATGCTCAGTCTGGGGCTGGGTGTTTGATGTCCAGGAGCAGGATGTGTGGTGTCCATCATCTCTCAGATCATGCATTAATCGGAAGCAAAAATATAGTAGGTTATACAGTTGAGAATTAGGGAGATACCATCTCTGATCACACATATGTCATCAGGAGGACAGGCAGGCACTGTCTGCCTTCCGGTGCAGTGACCCAAAAATGGTTCACAGGGAATGTGCGTGTGTGTGTGTGTGTGCGCGTGCACACCGGGGAGAGAGAAGAAATAATAAGCTAATAAGGGGTGAGTATAGGTAAATTGTATGTAGCTATTCTCTATATTGTATTTTAGTCAGCTTTTTGCTGATGCGACTAAAAGATCCGACCAGCACGACTGTAGAGAAAAAGTTTATTTAAGGGCTCACAGTTTTGGAGGTCTTAGTCTACGGAAGGCTGGCTCCATTCCTTGCGGCTCCAGGTGAGGCTAAACATTAATGGTGGAAGAGTGTGGTGGACGGAAGCAGCTCACATGGTGATCAGAACCAGAGAGAGAGATTCCACTTGCCTGATATAAATACATACCCCTTAGCCACACCCCCAGTGAGTCACCTCCTCCAGCCACACCTCACCAGCCTCCAGGTACCACTCAGTTAATCCCATTAGGGTTTAATTGGCTGATTAGGTTAAGGCTGTGACCCAATCATTTCTCCTCTTGCATTATCTCACACGTGAGCATTTGGGGGACACCACATCTAAACCACAACATATTGTTTTCATTCGTGCAACTTTTTTCTAAAATTGAAATTATCTCCAAATTCTAAAAAATAAAAAAATTATAGTAAAGCCTTATGCCTTTGTTGTGTTTACAGGTAATTGCCTGGCAAAGTGAATTAATGCAATATGAAAAAAGACCTGATGCAATTATGATTGAGATTACATTGAATCCATAGGTGCGGAATGGGCATCTTAATAATCTGAGTCTTCCATTCCATGAACATGGTATGCCTCTCCATTATTTATTTAAAGAATGTTTCTCTCAGTCATGTTTTGCTGTCTTCAGTATAAAGGTCTTATACATACTCTATTAATTTTTTCTAAATATTTAATTGTTTTTACTGTTGTTAATTTTTTTCTTGATTTTGTTTCCTAATATGTGCCAATAATGAAAAAAAATTACAATTGATTTTTAAGTGTTTGTATCCTATGACCTTGCTAAATTTATGTAAAATTCTCATAGTCATTTATATATTTCTTAGAGTTTTTTGAATAAAAGATTATGTCCTCTCTGAATAGGAATTATTGTTTCCTTACCATCTTTGTGTCTTTTTCCTGCCTACTCCAAAGGTGGAAACTTCCAGTAAACACATTAAATATTGATCTTAAGCAGACTTCTTTGCCTTCTTTCTGATCTTAAGAAGAAAATGTGTAAAATTTTACTATTAACTATAATGTTACTTGCAAATTTTTCATAAATGACTTTCTCTAGACTGAGGAAATTCTTTTCTATTCCTGATTTACAGAGAGTTTTTACAACAATGAATATTTTGTTCTGACAATGTTTTTTTCTTCATCAATTGCATAATTTTCTTCATTCTGTTAATATAATTAATTATGTTCAGGAACTTTGGAAGGTTAAACCAACCTTGCATTCCCAGGATAAATCTCAGTTATTAAGTAATATCCTCTTTATTGCTGAATTCAATTTGTTAATATTTTAATAAACATTTTAGGTCTATGTTCACAAGCGATATTGATCTGTAATATTCTTTTCTTTTAATATTTTTGTAGGGTTTTGGTGTTGGAGTTATGTAGCCTTTATCAAATAAGAATTTGTAAAAGATTAATAATGCTTTTCCTCTAATGATGTTAATATATCAGTGAAACCATCTGTGCTTCAATTTTCCTTTGGGGAAGGATTTTGATAATGATTAATGATTAAAATTTTTCAAATATATATATTTATAGAAAATGGAATATCTTGAACATATGTATTTATATAATTTCAAGATATTCTATTTTATATTTGATCCTGGAAAAAGTTTGGTGACTTATGTTTTCCTAAGGAATTTGTCAATCTCAGCTGTGGAATTTATTTTAATATAGTTTTAAACCATTATTTTCTTAGCCTTTTAGTGCATTTCAGGTTTCTTTTCTTGCTGATATTGGCAATTTGTACTCACTCTCTTTTTTATAATGAGAGTTATTAGGAGTTAATAAATTGATTTTATCTGTTCAAAAAATCACTTGTTGGTTCTGTTAATTTTCTTATTGTTTGTTATTTCATTGAAATTTGCTTACATTTTGCCTTCTACATGACTTTTATTTAATTAGCTTGTCTTTCTTTAACATTTTAAGGCAGAAAATATTGATGATTAACTGTATACTTTCCTCTTTTTCCATATAAGCATTTAAATCTCTTCATTTTCCTGTAAGCTAACTCTAAAAAGTTTTGATATATTTCTATTATTTCTCAGTTCAATGTATAATTTGATTTGACTTATGATTTCTTCTTAAATAAAATGTGTTATAAATGCATTATTTAATTAAGTATTTGGAGTTTTCCTGAATATATTAAAGTTCTTAATATCTAGCTTAATTCTAGATTAATTCTACATGTTATGTAGAAGTTCAATCTTCTGAAATTGATGTGTTTTATGTTCTGCACAGAGTGATTCTGTGGTAGTTGGATATAGAGTTCTATAAATCTCAACTAGATCAGTGTGGCTGATACTCTTGTTTAGGTCTCCTATACTCTTTGATTTATGTCTAGTTCTATCAGTTACTGAGAAAAGAAAGTAAAAATGTCCAACATAATTTTGGATTTGCCTATTTCACCCACTAGTTCTGTAAAATTCGCTTCATGTATTTTGAAACACTATTCACTATATCAGACCACATGCATTTATGGTTCTTGAGTCTTCCTGATGAATTGACTCTTGTATAATTTTAAGTGCTTTTCTCTGGTGGTCCTCCTCCTCCTGAGGTCTAGTGTACCTGTAATTAACACAGCAAGCCCAGCTTTTTGGTTCACTTTTTGAAGGTGTATCTATTTCTATCCTTTTTATTTCAAGATATCTGGGTCTTCACGGGGTTCTTGTAGACAGCATACAGCTGGATCTTACTTCCTATCCATCTAGTCATCTCTGCTTCTTAATTGAAGTGGGGTCTTTTTTAGTATATTAACATTTATTGCAAACACTGATATGGTTGGGTTTGGGCCTGTAGTCTTTCTCCTTGTCCTATATTCTTTTAATTCATTTTCTTCTTCTCCTGCATTACTTGTGTAAGCCAAATGCTTTTTAGTACCTCATTTTAATTCACCTATTGAACTTTTAGCTATTTCTCTTTGCATTTTATAGAGATTGCTCTAGAGATTACATATCTTTAACTTATCAGAGACTACTTAGAGTCACTGCTACTTTTTTTTTTTGCAAAGATTTAACAGAAGATTGGAGATGAAAATATAAAGGATCAGGCTGGGGAGGTGGCTCAAGCAGTAGCGTGCTCGCCTGGCATGCATGCGGCCCAGGTTCAATCCTCCGCACCACATACAAAGATGTTGTGTCTGCCGAAAACTAAAAAAATAAATATTAAAAATTTTAAAACAAAAAAAGAAAATATAAAGGATCAATGAACTTGAACATAGATAACAGATATTATATTTTTGCAAGATCATAATATAATTATTTATGTTTGCAAAGTTATAATTAATCCCAACCTTTATGCCATTATAATCGTGTAGAATTCATATATGTATGTATATAGCCCATACTATATTGTTATATTTTTTCTTTAAATTGCCATATATTATAAACTTTTATGCTTACTCATGTATTCATTATTTGGGTGCTCTCTTTTCCTTTTTGAAGACATGGGTTTTCAACTGATGTCACTTCTTTTCAGCCTGAAAAAAAAAAGCTTAATGTATCACTTTATTGTATTTCAAGCAAGAAAGTCTCTACATTTTTATTTACCTGAAAAAATATTTACTTTAATTATTATTTTTTTTTACCGTGCTACAAATTGAACGCAGCGCCCAATGCCTACTAGGCAAGTGCTCTACCATTGAGCTACCTGCCCAACCCTGTTTTTTTTTCCCCCTTTAGCATTTTGAAGATACCCTTCCATTGGAATTTATTGTTTTTATGAGACATTAGCCATAATTTGTGTAGTTCTTCCTTTGTATTATGTTCCCCACCTCTGTCTGCCTGTTATAAAATCTTCCTTTTTTTTCTTTGATATTTTAGCAGTTTGGTTGTGATGTGCCTGGGAACAATTCCCTTTGTATTTATCCTGCGTGGATCTTGAGGAGCTTTTTGTTTTATTCTTCACTAAATTGGTAGGTGAAAGTACGTTACACCACTAGATATGTCTTTACAGGTCACTGAAATTCTCTTCATTTTCTCTGCTTTTTCATCTCTAGTCTACAGATTAAATAATACCTGTTATCTATGTTCAAGTTCATTGATCCTTTATACTTTCATCTCCAATCTTCTGTTAAAGGCACCCAGTGAATTTTTCACTTCATGTGTTACAGTTCTTAGTTCTTGAACTTCTATTTGCTGTCTTAAAATAGAGTTTCAGTTTCCTGCCTGAGATTCCTCATCTGTTCTATCATTATGGCAACATTTTCCTTTAAATCCTTGAAAATATTTGTAATACATGTTTTGCAATGCTTTTCTGTGAATTCAAACTTTTGGATTGCCTTAGGGCTGGTTTCTAATGGCTTATTTTTTTCTTGACTGTGAATCACACTTTTCTATTTATTTCCCCACCCAGTAAATTTTTTTTTTGAATATGCAAGGTTTTGAAGTATGTAGAACCTTAGGACTAAGTAGTCTTTTGTTCCAATGAACAGTTAACTGGGTTGAATTCAAATTCCAGACTCCACTTCCCCTGTGGTGGATAACAACCGAACCACTCAATTCATCCAACTTACTAAGTTGTAGCTTTTTGCTGAGGAGGTGAGAACTTTTCCTGAAAAAGCATGGTTTAGGAGTCAACAAGAATTGGAAGTGGTTTTTCATGCAGATTTTGGAGGTTCCACATCCGTGAGCCCTTCTGCCCACCATTTCCTCTTCACGTTCTACTTTTCCGCAGCCTTGAGCTCCATCCTCTGGCTCTGCACGCCAGTATCACTGAGGCTTTTGGTTGAAGTTCTCGCCCCCCCTGGGGCCCGCAGACAGTTGCAGTGCTGGAGGGGAAAACCAGTCAACTTCTTCCCACTTTGTCTGGTTTGGGTGGCAAGGTGACCACTGCCTTCAAATAGTTGTTCTGTCCTGAGAATCCCCATCACTTCCAGGAGGGCTGCTGCACAAGTTACTCTAATCACTACTGGAGGGTTGGAATCACTGGGTAATTAGTAAAGTAGTGACTAAGTAATTTGTTATTTTAAGTGATAACTGATAATAAGTGAACAACAGTGGAACTACTCCTGCGATCACACATCAATTGGCCTGTTTAGTGGCCACCTTCCTCGCTGGAGGGAGATCCCTGGCAGAGCCTATCTTGATTCTGTTCACCATTGCATTCCCGCTGCCCAATAGTTAGTAGTTATTCAGTAAAAAGCAGCAGGATGAATTACAAAATGTCACTCAGTTCTCACACCTTCCGCATGGTCTTTTCATCTCTCCTGCTGCCCCTCACAGCGAGCCTCTGACCCGGCTTTTCTGTCTCCAGTCAGTAACTGTGGTCCCAGGGTCCCACGCAGAGGTGATAGAGGAAGAGCAGAGGCGGCTTCTTCCCAAGATTTTGCTTTTAAGGGCAAAGAAACTTTCCTCTGCTGGCTTTTGTCCTATTTCATTGCCAGAACTGTCCCTCATGCCGCCTTCCCAGTCAGCCACTCTGCGGGGTGTGGACTGCAGAGGACTTCTGCTAGAGTCACTCGAAGGAGAGGCGGACATCAGAACACAATCCTAACTGTGGAGCAAGGAGCCTGGGACGATCAACCCGTGGTGATCCCTACAAAGGCTGGGCTCCAACTTCAGGAACGCAGGCTTGTGGGGGAGGAGGCAGCGTCACCCTCACAGACCTGGAGGTGGCACATTCCGGACGCCTGTGGGAGGGGCGGCCAGCTGGGAGGGAAGCCCGAGGTGTGGTGGGCAGCGGGCAGGTGGTCCGTTGTCCTTGCGCCCCTCTGCCCCCCAGCCCCGTGCGTGGAGGGCCAGGCGTCCCCAGCGTCCCAGGGCACAGAAGGTGGTCCTTTTCCTCAACAAGAACCGAAAAAAAAAAAGCCACCCAAGAAAGACCCCCACAAAAAACAAAAGAGAAAGTGCCATGTGCCCGGCTGTTGCCTTTACAAGACCCCCCCCCCCCCCCCGTGTTTGTGAGCGCTGTAACTCAGTGCATTGAGATACTGGACACCGTCGGAAGTCACATGACTGTGGAAAGTGCCCTACCTTTCCCTGGAGGGCCTCAGTGACCCAACTTTTTTTTAAGGTGGACACAGTATCTTTATTTTATTTCTATGCGGTGCTGAGGATGGAACCCAGTGCCTTGAGCTTGCCAGGCCAGCGCCGACCACTGAGCCCCAGCCCAGCCCTCAATGACTCAATTTTGAAAAGAGTCTAATGGCTATCACCTCCTCGAGTACAGTGCCTGCTCTGAGGAGAAAGATAAATGACCTCTAGGAGGGACAGAGAAAAGCTGTCTCCCACGCAGGGACCAGGCAGGAGGCTGGAGTGTGATCTAAAATCTTCTGGGTGGTGGCCGGGGGTTCATCTGAACTCTTGCCTTTGGGTGGGGTCCCAAATGGCCTCTGCTGGGTTTTGGGAGAAGGTCCGAATTCCGAAGTGCCCAGCCTGTACCTGTCACAGGGTTAGTACAGGTAATCATCATTGTTTTTGCCATTACTTTTATCATTTCTTCTATAGCTGGGTCACTGTGCAAATACAAACTAACGCTATGCATTTTTATTTTATTTATTTATTTGTTTGTTTGTTTATTTATTTTTTTATACCAGTAATGGAGCCCAGAGGTACTTAACCACTGAAACACATCCCTAGCCCTTTTCATTGTTTTTATTTAGCAACAAATTCTCACTGAGTTGCTCAGGGCCTTGATAGGTTGCTGAGGCTGGCTTTGAACTCGTGATCCTCCTGCCTCAGCCTCCTGAGCCTCTGGGATCACAGGCTGCAGGTTTTCATTGATGATTAAGTGCTGCGGGCACCCTGTTCAGATGAGGATGAGATGGTGTTGACTGTAAAGTGACAGGGTGCTGTCACTGAGAGAGGTGGGCTGTGCTTCCAGCTATAACATGTGTCAGACCACGTGGGCAGGAGGGGCGTGCCTCTCCTGTCCTCTGTGAGGACCAGCCTTACCCTGCAGCACAGTCAGCTTGGGCCCCAGCGGCTTAACACAGCCATGTTAGCAGGGCTCTGCTCCTTGGGGTCTCCGGCAATGTGTTAGCCCGCCTGGGGTGCGGAGTGTGTACCATGACCATCCCGCCACATGTCTGGCACCAAATGGCCACCTCCGTGGCTGGTCCACGGCCTCCTTTGACCATCCTTAGGTCATCTCCCTCTGTGCATCTGTGTCCTTGTCACCTCTTCTTCCAAGGACACGTGCTGGCTTGGGCTGGGGCACTGCAACTGTCCCATTTAACTCAATTATGCCTTTAAGGCCCTTCTCCAAACACAGCCACACTTGAGGGACTAGAATTAGGACTTCAACAGAGGAATTGTGGGCATACAACTCAACCTGGAGACTCCCAGCCTGGTGGGGGCTCCGTCTCAACACTGACACCAGTGACTGCTGATCGGGGAAAAGTTCCTGGTAGACCACACCTGCTGCCCCAGGCTGCTCCCCAGGAACCCCGCTTGGCCAGTGCCAGTCCCGTGGGCACCTCTGATGTCAAGGGCTCTGTGGCTGGGGAGTGAAATGCCACATGGTCTTCCACTGAGCTGCGCTACCCTTTTTACATTTAATTGGAGGCTGGGTCTCACTAGGTTGCCCAGGCTGGCCTTGAACTTGCCGTGGCCCTGCCTCCCGAGTCGCTGGGATTGTGGGGTGAGCCGCCCTGCCCCATGGAGACTGGTCCTTTATGATGAACTTTAGCTTATTTCTCACAGTCCTGGAGGCCAGAAAGTCCGAGGTCAAGGTCCAGCCGCTGGCAGGGCGTCCTCACTGCCCGACGTGTGGCAGAAAGGCAAAGAGAAGGCCCTCAGCCACCAGCGGTCTCTATGCAGCACTGACCCCTCACCAGCCGGAGCCCGGGCCACCCTCTCCCGAGTCCCGCCTGACACTGATGCCCCGGGATTAAGTTTCAACATGATGTGGGGAGGGGACAAGTATCCAATCCACAGCAGGCTTCCTCGAGGGCCCCCAAGTCACACAGAGGACCATGTCTCCTCCTTGGTGTCCCCACAGGAATGGAGTGTGCCGCGGTCTGGCTGGGCACAATTCAGGAGCCACTTATCAAGCAGAAACGAACTTTATTTAGAACACACACACACACACACACACACACACACACACACGGCACCACAGGGGCTCTTCAGGAATTCCCTCAGAGCCCAACTGCCACCACAGGCTTCCCACAAGCCTCTCAACCCCCACCTCCTCCTGCTCTTGAGGCCGATTGGCTGGGTCGCATGGGCGGAGCCAAAAAAGTCCCCCAATGAGCAGCTCCGTGGTCTGAAAGGGCGGGGAAACAGCCCAATGAGCATCACTGCAGAGGAGCCAATCAGCTGGCAGCTAGAAGTTTGCTGGGGCCCGTTGGGCTGTGGCTCTCAACAGAGTTCACGAGCTGTCCCGCCTCCCTCTGGGTGGTGACTAAGGGCCAGTGATTGACACGTGGCAGTGGCAAAGCCACGCCAGACCTGTGGATGTGCAGAGCGGAGATTGGCAGCGGGAAGGGCGGGTGGCGCATGCGGAAGGCTACTGCTGGCCTTAGGAGCCTCCCCATGCGCAGCCCAGCACCCTGCGCCTCGGCTCTCTGCCTGCAGAGAAGAAAATGGGACCCAGAGAAGTTGGTGTGGCTTACCCACAGCCTGTGAGCGGGGAACCCCTGCCCTCTTCTGCAGGTCACGAGGCAAAGAGCCACCCAGGGTCTTGGCCATGCATCAGGGAGGAGAAGCTGCGAGGGTCCCAACGAGGGTGCGCGGTCTCCATTTGGGTAGTGGTTTCTGCCATCGATTTCAGGCTTCGGCTTAGAGGAAATGTCAAACCTGGTGATGAACTTATTCTCTCTCATAATCCCCTTCACGATGCCGATAATGTGAGCAAGGTTTATTTGTTTGTTTATAACATGCTTTTTCTGAGCTAGGCACGGTGGCACAAGCCTGTAATCCCAGCTACTCGGGAGGCTGAGGCAGGAGGATGGCAACTTGAAGGCCAGCCTCAGCCACTTAGTGATACCCTGTCTCAAAATAGAAAAAAGGGGGGGGGGGGCTGAGGATGTGGCTCTGTGCTAATCAATCCCTAATGCTGCCAATAAATAATTAAATGATAAATAATAAATCGCCCAGTCCCAGGTATTACTTGATGGCAGCACAAAATGGACTAAAACAGAATCATGCTGGAGATTTTCTTCCCCCCAGAAGTTGGTGCCAGGGGAAGCTCTGCTGAGGAGTAGTTCCTCTCCCACAGTAAATATGAGCCACCGATGCCCGCCCCACCCACCTCCACCCTGGCTGCTGGGAAACTCAGGACACATGGCTTCAGCCGGACACTCGATCCCCACGTTGGCCCCAGGGCTGGGAAGCTGAAGTCCTGGTGCAGAGACTCTCAAGCCGGAGGAGAGGCCAGCGGAGGCTCTGCTATGGCTCCCGCCTGTCCCTACAGGAATTCAAGTGTCGGGAATTTAATCCCCAGAGTCATGCATTGAGCTGGAGGTGGGTCCTTTGGGAGTGATCGAGACTAGATGAGGTCACCAGGGTGGGGCCCCATGACTGCGTCAGTGGCTTTATAAGACAGGAAAGAGACCCACGCTGGCAGGCTTGCTCTGTCTCAGCCTGGGATCCCTCCCCGAGTTCTCTTGCAGCAAGAAGCGCTCATCAGATGGCAGGGCAAGCAGTCGAACTCCCAGCCTCCAGAAATGTGAGCAGAATCAACCTCTCTTCTGTATAAATCACCCAGTCTCAGGCATCTCGTTATGGCAACCGAGAGTGGACTAAGGGGGGCTGTGCCAGGGGAAGAAGGGGATGCTGTGGGAGAACCCCACAAACAGAGCGTTGGCTTCATCCTAGAACCTTCATATTTCCTCGTCCATGTTTGATTTCCCCATTCACATTTTCCACTTTTGTCTCATTACCTGCTTTGGCCGTGGGTAGAGATGCAGACGGCATGTACATAAACCGAGGCTGCCGGGCCTGGGCTGCGGGCTGTAGCCCCACCACGAGTCGGGGAGCCTATTTCCGCTCTGGAAGTTGGCTGCTCAGGGGACTCACTTAGGCCAAAGGCATGGAGTGAGAATATGCTGTCCCAGCCTTGGCCTCGAGGCCTGAGTGGCCACCTGCTCCTTGGGTCCCCGTCACCAGGAGAACAAGCCAGTCAGCCACCTGGGGAAGGGTCCCCAGGGGAGCCCAGGAGAGGTGACACAGACCCTCCTGCAGCCCAACAGCCCCAGGCAGGTGTGGGAGCCCAGCGGGGCCCAGTGGGTCTGCCCGGCGGCACACAGGCATGCGCAGCTGAGCTGGGGAGCCCCTCGGCTGGCCTGCAGCCTCCAGGGAGGGACACGTTGGCTGTTGAAGCCACCGAGCTCTTGAATGCTGTTATAGGACCCCAGCTGACTGGCTCTCCCCACAGTTACAGTACACAGCAAGCACTACATAAGTGCTGCTTTGTGGAACGACATGGTCTCACAGTGTGGAACTGAGGACATGCATGATGTGGTGGCTTCAGTATTTTCCAGCTGGCTTCAGAGTTGGCAGAGGGAGCTCAGGGCCAGGACAGTCCTGGCCTGGGCTGGGGCCACCTGGGGTCACCTGAAGCCGTTCCCTCCTGTGCTGTGCGGCTCTCTCCTCCACGATGTGCCTCAATTTCCCCTTCTAATAAATGAAAGGCAAACCCAGCTTAGGGAAAGTGTTAGAGTCTGTAAACAAGTCAGGATGGCGCCTGGCATTTTGCCAGAGAAATGTTAAGTTCTGTAAACAAGTCTGGATGGCGCCTGGCAAAACGCCAGAGGGAGTGGTTTGTGAAGTAACGCCAGCGAGCCATTAAGTGTGGAGATTTCTTATTGGTTGACTGCTGTATCTAGTTTATGCTAATTAGATAAGCTGTGTGGAATGTATAAATACCTCTGTTGTCCTACAATAAACGGCTTCCACTCCTGCTGTATCAATCTACACAAGTTGCTCCTCACCCCCCAGTTATTTTGCTGCAGCCGGACTGCGGCAGGAAAGGGCAGCAAACCCTTGACCACGGTCAGGCCATGTCCCTGTCCTGCAAGGATACCGCTACCACCGGGGCCACCCTCCTTGGAGGTCACAGATGGCCCTGCTCTTGCCGCCCTCGGGCTGCTGGGTGGAGTGAGGGAGGCAGACATCTGTCTGCCAAGAGTCTGTCTGCCAAGATTCATGCTGTCAGGAGCTCGGGGCACAGCCCCGGGTGGCAGACGCTGTGGCCACCACAGAAGGAGAGGCTGCGGACATGCTTCCAGAGGGGACGCGTGGCTCCCTGTGGGCTCAGCACACCAGATGAGAGCAAGCCTGGGCACCGCTCAGAGTGGCTGCAACTCCCTGTGATCTGAGCAAACAGGTCACGGGATCCACTGGCCCTGTCAGCACTCCTGCTGCCCCCGAGGTCCTGGGGCAAAGCCACACACACTCCAGAGCACCCTGGAAACCCGGGGCTGTGCCCCTCTCAGGGTGACCAGCGGCTGGACGAACAGCAAGCCAGGTTGGCGAGAGGACTTCCAGATCCTCTGTCCCTGAGAAATCAGCTGGGAACGAGGGGCCAGGCAGAACTGCAGGCAGACGGGCAGGCAGGAGGCCGCTGGTAAAGGAGGCCAGACTGGCTGGGAGGCAGGGGACCTCCACGTCCCTGTGCGGAGCAGACGCAGACCCTCCGCCTTGGCTGCAATCACGGGCAGCTCCTGCAGGTTCTGCCTTCAGTGCCTGGAGCCCACAATTTGCAAGTGCTTGAGAGTCCAGGATGGGCTTCTCCAGGGGGACAGCCTCGTAATGCGTTCTAAGTGGGGTGGTTAGACAGGGGTGACCTGTGTCTACGGGGACACAGGTGCCTCCCGGGTTCTGATGAAGGTGCTGCTCCCGTGTAGGAAAGGCACACCCACACCCAAGGTCGCCTGCGACTTCATGAACCCACCAAAGTTCACCCACTGGAATGTAGCAGCGTGTAGCATAAAGAGCCTGGTCAGCCAAGTGAAGGAAGCCCGGGCTTCACTGGGGACATGCAGAGACTGCGACAGGTAGGAGTTACTGTCAGCTCTGAGCAAGAGATACAAAATAACCCTGGCTTAGGCCAGATTTATCTTTCTCTCTTGTAAAAGAATCCCGAGGCTGACAGTTCACAAGTTAACCGATCCCACCTTGTCGTTAACATTCCAAACTCTTTTCCACTTCCAGCTCCAAGCATCCTCAATACCTGTTTCAAGCCCGAAAATCTCTTCATGGCCCAGATGGCCCCTGCTGCTCCAGCCATCACAATCTTTTTAGAAACGTGCTTTCTTGGGAGCCCTTCCCAGTGACTCCATATCATTGGGCAGAACTTGGGCCCATGTCTGAAGGGTTGGAAATGTATTTTCTCAGTTGGACCCGCTCCTGATCCTACCAAAATCAAGAACCGTTCTCCTAGGGGTGGATAGAGCTGCCTCTGTTAGAAAGGTGGCAGAGCATTAGAGGAAATTGAGGACTGAGAGCAAGACAGACAGGAGGTGAAAGGGGCAGGAAGGAGCCCAAATATGTTTGAGGGTGACAGGGACAGAGGAGGTGGATACGGAGGAGGTGGGTTGACAGGGCTGGATGGGTGGGCACGAGGGTGGAGCAGAGGGAGTCATCAGGAGCGTGCCCTCGTTTCCAGCATAGCAAACCATGCAATTCCCCCCAGAGTGAAGAGGTGGGGACAGGTTCAGGGGAATCTGATGGCATGGGGTGACCACGGAGAAGATGACGCACCTGGGAGTCCCATAGCGTCCCGAGTGTCCTGCTTCAGCGAGCTGGGCCTCACCTACTAGGTGTGTGCCTGGTCCAGAGTCTTGACCCAGCCCCATGACACTGGTCCGATCTCTGTCACTAGACGTCCCCTCTGCCTGTCGTAGGACGTCATGTGGACAGGTCACTCGGGAGACCCTCTTCCACATCTGGCCTCTTGAGCTCAGTCTCTGTCCTGAGGCTCCCCACATGTGTCCGTGGGTGGTGGCCTTCTTTCTCTTTCCATGGCAGGACGGACACAAATGCTTTCTCCTGTCCTGGGTGCCGCTGGGTGTGGGGTATAGAGCTCTCCTGTACATGGACGCCCTGTGAGGACGCATGTTTCTGTTTCTCTTGGGTAAATGCCGAGGAGCTGAGCAATTGGGTCGTAGACTTGAGCTTTACAGCAGTGGCCGGGTCGCCCGCTGCGGTCCCCCTTTCCTTCTTCCCGTCAGTGGGACCTGAGCAGGTCGGTGGCTGTGCGTGTCTCCGAGGCCGCTTTGCTTAGGGTTTGGGAAAGACTCTGCCATTTGGGTGGGTGTGAGGCGGCATCTCCTCGTGGCGTGGTCTGTGTGTCCTTGGTACCAAGGAGTCACACTCTTCATGGTGCTCACGAGGGACCCACGCGCCCCGCATCACGAGAGACCGTCTTTATCTGTCTTGTTGAGTCACAGGACTTCTCTCTCACTGTGGCGAAGTCCTTTGTCAGAGAGTTGTTTGGAGAATGCTCCTCCCAGTTGCCTTTTAAATTCTCCGTGGTGTCTTCTGAAGACGAAGATGGAAATGTTGATGAAGCCAGTTTCTACGTACTTCTCCCCACTTCGGCTCATGTTCTTTGTCCTAAAACCTCTTTGCTTTTCCCGGGTTGGGAAGATGTTTTCCCGTTTTCTTCTGCACTTGGGAGCCCTGCGGGGCTCCTCCGGGGGTCTGGAGCCCCCTCCCTCCCTCTCCCTGCCCTGGGGCTTGCCCTTCCTGGGTTTGCACCCTTATAAATACTCCCTTTATTACTCTCCTCTCACTCTTTGTACGGTTCCCTCCGTCTCCTCCTGAGACTCCCAACGAGGCACCCATTATGGGTATTTTTAAATACCCAGTTTATGAGAAGGCGACATCCCTTCCTCCCCCTCATGTCGAGCACCTGCTCCTACCTGGTGGCCACACGAGCCCCTGCCTAGTGCCAGCTGTGGAGCCCGAGGCCAGGTGGGGCTGCTCTGCTGCAGGATGCATGTGGCACCAGGGCTTTAGGTCCTCCGGGGCGGGGACCGTGTCAGTGTTGGCTCACCCTGGGCCCCCGGCACCCAGGAGGCTCCCGATGCATACCAAATGGCAAAACCTGGCCTAGCTGAGCCCCAGGGTGTTATCAGGTGCCCCGTTTGTGCCCTGCACCCCAGTGGCTGAGGATGCACCCCTTCTCTCCTGGGTGAAGCACACAGGTACAGGTCCTGCAGGTCCCGGGCCGGGCGGGAGCCTGTCTTCTGGTTCTTGCGTTGTTTGCTCTGAACATTTCAAGGAATTTCGTGCTTGGCCGATGCACCTGGCTGCGCGGGCTGCAGGAGGCTGGGGGAGGAGGCCCCGTGGTGGGCAGCGTCCTGACGGGACAGCGGGTCCACACTCTCCAGCAGTGGGTGGCTCCCTCTGCCCTTCCTTCCAGCACATGGGAAAGCCCCCAGAGTAGCTTCCAATCCCACCTTGGCCACACCCTGGAGGTGCGACCTTGGGCTCGTGTCCTTGAGCACAGCTGACTCTGGCTTGGGCAGGAGCTGACTAGTACCGGGACCCTGGGGTCCCCAGAGCATCCTCCTCCCTGTTGCCAGTGCCGGAGGCCTGTGTCCCTGAGGCTGCACCTGTCAGCCGCTCCAGGGCCCAGCCTCCATAGCTCTGTTTTCAGGGTCACCTTCACAGCCAGGGTCCCCCCAGTTGGGTCACAAGCCAACTCCCAAACCATCAATGTGGCCAGCTGGCTTAGCCTGGGTCACGCCGTCCCTTTCTGGGCAGGTTGGAGCCTGGCCTGGGCACAGGGGCTGTGAGGTGGGGGCAGGCCCTCCCCTCCCATGCAAGGGAAAAGGCTACCGAGGCTGGGGACACCCCCACCCAGGACAGAAGCCCCTGCCACCACGTGCCTTCCACTCTGGATGTCTTGAAAGCAGATGTGATGGCTGCCTGTCATTGGAACAAAATACTCAGAATGATTAACTAATGAAGAGGCAGGAACCAAGGGGGGGGGTGTGTCCCCTAAGGGCTGGCCAGTGACCTCAGGACCTCCCCCTGGGCCCTGCCGCGTAGAGGTCCCACTGCCGCCCAGTAGCGCCACCTGCTGACCAAGCCTTTAACTCAGGGGCTTTTGGGGGACACTTACTCAAACCCCAGCAGCTCTGGGTGCAGATATCTGTCCCTCCATGTCCTTGCTGTGAGGACACAGACAAGTCCAGGCACCGGCTCCGGGAGCCTCACTTCCACAGGGGAGAGCGGGCGGCCTCCCTGGAGTCTGCGTGGAGGAGCCGACAGGCACAGGCCCTTGGCACCCAGGCTCTGGCAGGCGCTACCCGGTAGCAGTTTTATTGTAATTATTGTCATCCCCCGACGTGGGCCTCTGGGAGTCCAAAGATGCCCAGGGACCAGCTGCAGATGATTAGGCTTCATGTGGCTGACATCTGGGCTCCAAGAAGCCAGTGCAGCCGACGTGCCGCAGCCACCCACACCGTGGGGACACAGCTCACTGGCCCGGGCTGCCGGTTGGGCCTGTCAAGCATCTGTGTGGGGACGGGGAGGACCAGGCTTCTGTCCAGTCTGCTGTCGCAGGGCTTGTTGGATGAAAGCCTGTTAACAGGCTGACCCGGAGCTGCCAGCGACTGGGGACCAGGGCAGGAAGCAGGAGGAGGCCTCAGAACCAGGGGCCAAGCCAGGGCCATGCGTCTGTGTGTGGAGACACTGGGAGGCTTCTCTCCATCTTACAGGATCAGGACCCCTGGCCTTAGGCTGAGCACGTCACTGTCCAGGATGAAGGAGCACAGCCACCCTCCCTTTGCTAGGAGGTAGGACCACTGTCTGATTCCTAGGCAGCTCATGCAATTTCAATGAAATGCCTTCAAAAGGGAAGAGCGTGGTGGCCTTCCCTTTGACTTTGACATGCAGGCTGAACACCAACAGGGTGACCATCTCAGGCCCCGTGGACAGAACAGTCCTCAAGGATCACAGAATAGGAGAGAAGGGACCAGGATCTGGCTCCATGGAGCACAATGGCACCTGCTTGGGTCCTTACGGGAGGGACAAATGGACCTCAGTCCCAGGGCCAGATCTGACTGCGAGGAACAGGGGCGTGCAGTCCCAGCTCGTGCAGGAAGAAGAGGAAGCAGTTCTGCTGAAGATCAGTCTGGGCCGCACTGCGGTCTCTCTGCTAGAATCGGCAGGAGTGGCCTCAGGTCTACCCGAGTCCGAAGCTCGGTCTCTCTTGGTTTCTCTGTGTTGCCTCTCCGCTTCAAAGCAAAGAGTTTGTTTGATGTCTAGGAGGGTCTCACGATGTGTCCACGTGGCTAGGCTACAAGTCTCCTGTTATTCAGCAGAGCAGTAATCTAGGTGCCGCTCAGAAAGTGTCTGATAGAAGCGATTAATGTCCATAATCAGTTGACTTTCAGGGTGGGCCTGGATCAATCAGTCAAAAGAGCAGCACTGAGGTTTTCATGAAGAAAAACCCCTGTCTGTAGACAGTAACTTCAGCTGTGCCCTCTTGAGGACCTGCCCTGGGGTTTCGGATTCGCTCAGCCAACCCCCAGCCTCGCCATGGCATAAGCCCCTGCCTTGCAATAAACCTCCTCATGTACTTTCATGATTCAGCTTTGCTGGCTGCCTGATGTGACTGCCTCTGCCCAGACTCCCCTTGTCTCCAAGCTCCCTTCCTGGGACAGCCCTTCATGTTCCACTAGTGTTCATTAAAGTACACAACGAGTTTTACTGAGCACATATTACATTCTAGGCCCCACACAGTGGAGAAATCCAACATGGTCTCTGACCTCTCACAGAGCTGTGGGAGACACAGGCTTTAGTCAAGAATCACACAAGCCAATACATAGCACAGCCTTTGCTAAGGGCTCAGATGGAAAAGTCGAGAGGACTGGAGGTCTGCTGCCACCTGAGGGGCCAGGGACAGCGGCCCTGATGAGTGGCTTCTGGACCCTGGCTCTGAAGGAGGGAGTGCGCTCAGGGGAGGAGTGCCATGTGGCCGGAGGGTCCTGGGCAGGGGGACAACGTGGCACAGGGGGTGAGGCGGGAGGGAGAACGGCAGCTTTGAGGATGGGCACAGGATGGGGGCGCTGGAAGGAGAACCGCAGGAGATTGGCCCCGATGGGAGGCTCCTGGGCTGGGCCTGCTGGGCCTCGAGGGCTGTTGGAGGATTTCAATCCTTTTTTCAAAGCCCAGGAGCCACTGAAGGATTCCTATCAGGTGGATGATGAGGCCATTTCCCACTGAAAGACCCTCCAGGTGACTGTGGGGGGGGGACAGCTGGGACCAGAGTGGGCACAGGGAGGGCATCCAGGGCTTTGCTGTGTCCCGGGGCCTCCTCTTAGCAAAGGAAACAGCTGCTCCCAGACTGAGGACAGCATCTCCCCTCCAGAACCCCCCACACCGTCCTGCCACCTCCCCTCCGTCTGCAAGCCCTGGGTCCACCACGGGGTCCTTCCCAAGCGTCTCCTTGGGAGCTGCCTGAGCCCTCGCCGGGGCTCAGCCGCCTCCGCACCCCGCGAGGGCACTTTTCCCCGTCATGCTTTCCCGCAAGGTGCAGACTTCTCTGCACCATGAGCCCTGGACGCCAGCCAGGCCCACTTCTCCAACTCCTGGTCTTTGGGGATCAAGCTCAGGACGAGCCATTGATCGAATGAACCAACCAATGTCACCAGACTTCTCCCAGGGGCTCTGCATTTCCAGAAGACAACAGCAGGCCACCACAGGAAATGGCCCTGGGACTTCCACCTTCAGGGTGACTGGGAAAAGGGACTCTCAGAGTGGTATGTTGGAAAGGCTCGCACAAGTGGTGCCCTCTGTCTCATTGCTGGTTCTCGTTGGCTGGGGAACCGCAAAGTCTTGTTTTTAAAAAATTAATAATTACACAGGCCAACATTTCCTAAAGGGTTTCCTTGGAATTTCAGTACCAGGAACATTAACAGGTGCTATGGACATAAGATTCCTTGATCAAATGTGTCTGAAGTTCAGGTTCAAATTTAGAACAGGTTCCCCCAATCCGCAAGGTCCCTGTGCCACTCACTCGGGTAAAAGGTGGCCGCAGCATTTCCAAACTCATTTAACCATGGAAGGAGAACAGCTTCCGGTCAGAGGAGCCATGTGGCTTTGGCCACTTCCCCGGGAGTCACTCTGGTTTGTAAAGCAGCAGTTTGCCATGAGCTACTCCATGTTGAGTACGGTGCCAAGATGGGATGAGACCACACCTTATTTGTATAAGGAAACCACCATCATCTGCCCAGGACACAAGGGACAAATTGATGAAGGATTTTCACATGACAACGTATCAAACTAAACCAAGGAGCACCTGGACAGTGGACATCCCAGGTCACATCAGGAACACAAGACACAGGAGCTCAGTAACCCACAGAGGAGCGTCCCTCACTCAGGCTCCGTAAAAGGGGAGCCCCTCTCCCCCCAGGCTGAACACGATGGCACCTTGACCCTGTCACCTTGACCTTGTCACCTGGTCATTCTTCACGAGCCTTGCCCAAGGAAAATTGCCACAGCAATGAGCCTCTGATGTCCTTCACCAAGGATGGCTTCTCCTGCCTGTGACGCCCATGCACAGCCCACCCCAAGCTGACGCCTCCCGCTGACACGGGGACGCTGAAAGTGACATCTTCTCTCTGGAGCCTCTGCTGTGACAATTCCGCAGTGCAGGTTTGTTACCGTCCTCATCTGACCCTCGGTGGCTCCGACTCCAAGTCTCCCTGTGTCTGTGCGCCTGGCGCAGCATCCTGTGACCCTGAGGCTGCTTCAGCCCTTCCTCCGTCTCTCCGTGATCTGTTCATGTATCACTGGGTGACGTGTGTGCCACTCGAGTGCTGTAGAAATTAGACATCAAGATTGGAATAAAGAGCCTGTGTGTGCCCAGCACCCAACGACCAGGTGACCCACACGCATTCAGTGACCACTGCCAGGAACAGTGGCCCAGCCTGTAAATTCATTGTCGTTCACAAGCCCTGGCTGGTGGAGGGACCCAGCGTGCTTGCTGTGTGGATGACGGCAGCTCACGACGTCTCCTCTCCAAGTGGGGTGCACTGGGCCTCCCAGCCCCGGGACCCCGCACTGCCCCCTGCCTGAGCCCCGCTGGCCACCAGCCGGCTGCCTCACTAACCCCAGAGAGGCCAGGGGACCTCTGGTCACGCACACGCCCGTTACTCCCTGCACCGCGCAGGCTGCGTATGGTGTCTGCTCCAGGTCACGCTCACTCCTTCCACACCTGTCCCCCTGGGCGGGGCGTGTCCATGTCACTCTGGCCAGCTCCTGGAGCCGGGCAGGGCACACCCCTCCCAGGGAGCAGGCGCTGCAGCTGCGTGGGGCCTCCCTGGGCTTCCAGGGCCACCCGAGCAATGCCCATCACAGCTCCCAAGGTGCCCTGTTGCCCAGAGGCCTGCTGTACGCAGGAGGCTGGGGGATGGTCAGAAGTGCAAACCGGCCAGAGCAGCAGGGGCCAGGCCCCTCCATGCTGGCTCCGGGCAGGGAGGGCTCTGGGCAGCGAGGGCCCGGTGGAGTGGGCCTGGCGGGCTCTGGTGGCCTCAGGGAAATCTGACTGGGAGCAGAGGGAGAGCTGGCAAGGTGGGACCGTGCAGGTAGGACAGACCCTTGATCCCAACAAGATGGAAACCTTTGTATGAAAGAGTTTTATTTCAGTACAACTATGATAGCAACCTCCCGGAAACGACTAAGATCCTAGGGACAGAGAATGGCTATCCATGTGCACCACACAGGCTGCGCCATGTCACGGTCATTTAACATAATGTTTAAGAGTTGAAGATGATCCCGGGAAATGCTGAAGGTAACAGGTAAATATATATATGTGAACAGGAAACAAACAAGCACACTAACACACCAACACATCAAACAAGCAGGGTGATTCAATATGCACATAATATAAACATGACATGAAGAAACGTGAAAAATGAATATATAAAATTAAAAAAATCAGAAGGCTGAGGCAGGAGAATTGTAAGTTGGAGGCCAGCCTTGGGAACTTCGCAGGACTGTCTCAAAACACAAAAAGGCTCAGGTTGTGGCTCCATCCTTGGTACTACACACACACACACACACACACACACACACACACGCGCGCACACACGCATGTACGTATATTTATTATCGGGAACCTATCTATACACAGAAAGAGATACTGGAGACATACACTAAAGTATGAACAGATGCTGGATGGTCAGCACCATGCTTGTACTATTTTCTTTTTTCCTATTTTTCTCTTTCTGTTCAACAAATTTTCTTTCTTCTTTCTTTTTTGGTGCTGGGGATAGAACCCAGGGGTGCTTGACCACAGAGCCACATCCCCAGCTCATTGTATTTATTTATTTTAAAATTTTTCTTGGTTCAAGCCTGTTTCCTACGTTATCTTTTTAAAAAAAAAAAAAAAATTTATTTGTTCTAATTTGTTACCTGTGAGAGCAGAGTGCATTTCAGCTCATAGTACACTTATGGAGCACAATTTTTCATGTCTCTGGTGGTACACAAAGTAGAGTCAAACCATTCGCATCTTCATACATGAACTTAGGGTAAGGATGTCTATCTCATTGCACTGTCTTCCTGCCCGCTGCCCTCTCCCTACCTCCTTCCCTTTTGCCCAATCAAAGTTCCTCCATTCCTCCCATGCTCCCCCCACCCCCATAATGGATCAGCATCCACATATCACAGAAAACATTTGGCCTTTGGTTTGGGGGATTGGCTAACTTCACTTAGCATGATATTCTCCCACTCCATCCATTTACCTGCAAATACCATGATTTTATTCTCTTTTAATGCTGGGTAATATTCCATTGTGTATATATACCACAGTTTCTTTATCCACTCATCTACTGAAGGGCATTAGGTTGATTCCACAGTTTACCTATTGTGAATTGTGCTGCTATAAACATTGATGTGGCTGTGTCCCTGTAGTATGCTGTTTTTAAGTCCTTTGGGTATAAACTAAGGAGTGGGATAGCTGGGTCAAATGGTGGTTCCATTCCCAGTTTTCTAAGGAATCTCCATACTGCTTTCCAGATTGGTTGCACCAATTTGCAATGTATGAGTGTGCCTTTTCCCCTACATCCTCACCAATACTATTGTTGTTTGTATTCTTAATAGCTGCCATTCTGACTGGAGTGAGATGAAATCTTAGAGTAATTTTGATTTGCATTTCTCTAATTACTAGAGATGTTGAACATTTTGTCAGGTATTTGTTGATTGATTGTGTATCATCTTCTGAGAAGTGTCTGTTCTGTTCCTTGGCCCATTTATTGGTTGGTTTATTTGGGGTTTTTTTTTTGGTGTTAAGACTTTTGTCATTTTTTTTCCAGTTGTCAATGGGCCTTTATTTATTTATTTATTTATTTTTATGTGATGCTGAGGATCGAACCCAGTGCCTCACACATGCTAGGCAAGTGCTTTACCACTGAGCCACAACCCCAGTTGTCATTTTATTTCTTATTTTGAGAAGAGAAGGTCTAAGTTACTTAGGGCCTCACTACGTTGCTGAGGCTGGCCTCAGACTTTCGATCCTCCTGCCTCAGACAGCCAGGTCAGTGGGATCGCAGGCATGTGCCACGATTCAACATATTTTCTTTTAATAAGTATACGTTACTTGAACAAGTCAGGCAAAATGATTTGTGGCCACCAAATTCATATTTGGTGAGAAAATGCAGATACAGGATTTGGAAGCTGCAGAGAAAGAAAAGGGAGAGAAAAAAAAAAGTTTAATGGCAAAAAGTGAATTTTTCACAGACTGACCCCAAATCTTTTCCTCATTGGAAAGCCCATCCCACCTTACGCAACTGGAAAGGAGAGTAACTATTTTCCCAACTTAAAAAATGAAACTGCAAAAAAGAAAACTAAACTTGATAAGCGCTCGATGGAAACAGAAGGAGTAGTTTAAACCACCAGTTCCTCACTGGGTCCTTACACCAGAAAGTCTGCAGACGGTTCATGGAGAATCTGTAGACGTGAAGTTTTATCCACATATTGTGAGTCTGGATTAACTTTGGAGGGGAGGAGGGGCATGGTGTCATCAGACCTACAGCAGGGCCTGTCACCACAGAAGAGCTTCAGAGTCACGGCTGGGGACAACCCAATGGCATAACCACTGCCCTTTTCCTGGACTCATTTAACCAACATGCATGTGGCGCCCACCTGTGCCTGATGCTGGGAGTCAGTGGTGAGCTCACACCCGTTGTCCCTGCACTGCCCCAGGACCTGGGACTTCAGCACTCCATGTGGACACGCGGGCTAGCCTGCCGGCTGTGTTCCATCCCCTCGTGAGCCTCGGGGCTGTGTGAGCGCTGGTGACTCCCGGGCCTCCAAGTTGGGCGTTGATGGGACACTCCAAGGTGCCAGGCCTGCACTGCCACACCCAGCCTCTGGCTACGGGGCTGAGCCCTTGCAGTGCGGCTGGCCACACAGGGACCTACGCATTGTCCAGCTCAAACACGCCACAGAGTGTGAAGACGGCACAGACACAAGATGTGAGTTTCCCTGCTGGTCACACGCTGCGATGACTTCTCTTGGATCCACTGGGTTAAATGAGACATTAAAATTGATTTTGTTTGTTTACTTTTACTCTTTAAATGTGGCGCCTAAGAAATTCAGAGTTTCCTGTGTGGCTGGTTCTGTTCCTATTGGACGGTGCAGGGCTGGGCCCTGTGGGGACGTCGGACAGTGGAACGGCCTCTGATGTGTGGGCCCAGCTTGGAAAATGGATTCCTCAAAGGCTAAGTGTTGGCAAAAAGGGGAGCCGCATTTGAAGGCAGAGAGGGTGGACCTCGGGTGGGCAGGAAGTGACCGCTTCCTATTTTCTTTTGCCCACCTTTGAGTCATCTGAGGGTCCTGTCCTAAAGGTCCCTTCCTGGCAGGAAACTCTGGTGGTCATTCCTGGGGCTCCCCCACCCCTGGTTAGGACAGGGAACATCTTCTGTCGTCAGTCACCTCCTTCCCATCGTTGCCAGGGAAACACCCTTTGAGGGTTTGGAGAGACGGGGAACCCTAGTATGTAGGTCACACCACCCAGCTCCTCTGGGGTCCGGCCATCCCTAGGTCACTACTCTGGGAGAGGCTGAGCCCTCCGTCTCCCTGCACCCAGATGGTCCTTGCCTCATCCCAGGCCCTGCTCCTCTCTGCACCCACCCCCCCCACACGTCTACACTGCCTGGCCGTGACTCGTCTCTGGCGGGCACACAGGTCTGGGACACCACACAAGGGCTGGGTCCAGCCTAATTCTGTGTTTTATTTGGCACAGCGTTTGGCTTTCAATCTGACTTCAACATCAACATTTCACTTAAAGTGATGAGACTTTCTCACTCTCTCTCTGTCTCTCATTTCTTAAAAAATTCTATTTAAATTCACAAATAAAAATTGTACCCATGCTCCTTGGTAGGGGCCTCCGTTCCGATCGGCCCGTGGTTAAGTTGAAAAGACTGTAAATTAAGAGTGCACTGGACGTGTCTTGCCTGCTAATGTCAGCACCGAGCCCAAGGGTACTTTGGACGCGCTCAGATGGCTTGTGTTAGCCCACCTGTGGGCAAAGCCACCGAGCGCAAAGCTTGCTTCATAATAAAGTCCTGAAAATCTCCTGTAACTCACTGCCTTGCGCTGGGCCTGAGGAACAGGACACCAACAAAGTCGAGAAATTACGAGTCAGGTCACAAGAAATTAGGGACCGCCTTGTGTGTGTGTGTGGTGCATCACACGAGTTTCAACATACGTGTGCACTGGGCGATGGCTAGGCAAGGTGATCGACCCTGTTACCTTATGTTCTTATCACTTTTTGAGGGAAAATGCTTAAAATCTACCTTCTTCGAAGTTCTCAAGGTCTTGGGCTTTTGCACAGAGTCACTCAAGCATCGGCAAGGACAGCCACCCTGGGTCCATGTTGCTATGGCAACAGATGGTGGTGGGGGGGTGGCCTGTAGGACAGAAGCCGTTTCTCTCCTTTTAGTGATGACATAGCTTTCTATAGACAAGGGACCTTCCTATCCTTTGGGGACTAGAAGTAAACCAAACGTGGGGTTAAGGAAGGGCCAGGGAGGTACTCAGGGTGTGGAATTTAAGGAGGCGCTCATTCCTGCACCCCTCATTGGGAGCACTTCCTGTGCACCCAAAGGCCTCCCCCCCTCCCCTGGTCTCAACAGCACCGTTGGCTTTTCCTTTTTTCCTTCCGAAACATTATCCCCCTGTCCCCTGCCACCTTCTTTTTGGGTTCTTAAGGCCAAGGGTCCTGTGTTGAGTCTGAGGAGCACCTGCTGGGTTGGCTGGAAATGAAGGCCTAGCCATGGCTTGGGCAGGAACCGTCCAGAAAAGTGGTGGCTGAAGGGGACAGAGGTGGCTCTGAAGGGGACAGAGGCGGCTGAAGGGGACAGAGGCGGTGGGGAACAGTAGGCGGACGTGGGCCAGGAGAGGCTTTGTTTCAAGGCAGGTGAAGACGGAGAAGGTTGGATGGATGGATGGGACGGGGGCGGGGGACTGACGGAGGGAAGGGGCTGCACATCCCAGGGGGCGGGGAGGGGACGCGGTGAGCACAGTAAGCTCCGTCTATGGCTGACGCTGCCTGCCGCCCTCCTCCGCCTCTGCTCCTGGCACCCTCAGAGCTGCTGCACCCTCCTCCTGCAGAAGAAGCAACCGGGCCCAGGAAGGCCACACGGCTGGCCCAGGGCCTCACAGTGAGGTCTCCCCTTGAGGATCTGTGGTTGAGGGCTGGGGACTCTGGCTCCAGGACAAGTGCTCGGGCACACACGGCTCTCAGGGTCACCCCAGCAATAAGCCCGTGCTGGGCAGGGTGAGGGGGGGGCTGCTGGAGCCTCACCCAGCACCACCAGGGGCACCCTGCTGCCTCTCAGGGGGTGCTGCGTCCTGCTCAGTGGCGGGAATCGGAGTGGACGCGTCTCAGGCCTTCTGTCCCCATCCTACTCCCAGCCTGCTATGCTTTAGACATGAGGTGTCCCCCGAGGGCTCACGTGTGAGACTGTGCAAGAATTTTCAGAGGTGAAACGCATAGATTATGAGAGGTGGATTAATCCACTAACCGGATTAACTGGGTGGTAACTGTAGGCAGGGTGTGGCAGGAGGATGTGGGCCCCCGAGGGCATGATTTGGGGTTTCTGTTTTGTCCCTGGGGAGCGGAGCCCTCTCTCTACTTCCTGTTCGCCGGGTGGTGACCACTTTCCTTGACCACCCCCTCCCACCATGATGCTCTGCTTGACCTCAGGCCCAGAGCCATGGAGTCAGCCAACCAGGGACTGAACCTCTGAAACCATGAGCCCAAATAAACTTTTCCTCCTCTAAGCTATTCTCATCGGGTCTTTTGGTCACAGCAAAGCAAAGCTGACTAAAACAGAGCCCCGGTTCCCTAGGAACCCCAATACTGGTATCATTATACAAGGGGATACAGGGTAATCCATGCCCGTGTTTGTGCGCCATCTACAGGTCGTAAGATAGTGACCCGACGTTGCCTGTGAGCAATCAGATTGCCATCACGCCCTGGTGCCCGTTCTGGGGACACTACCACCCTCTGCCATGCCGCAAGCCCAGGAGGACCTCTTCCCAGGGAACCACATCGTGGTGACCGTGGCCACACACGGCGGTGGTGACGAGGGCTGGTGAGGACAAACTCAGCTCCGTCTGATTCCAAAGGGAAAGGGAGGGAAGATTCCACCTTGGCAGAGAGGGGCCCCTTCTCCTGACACGGAGGGTCGCAGCGTGCCCACAGGGACAGTGTGGGGCGTGGACAGGAGGCCAGGCTGAGGACTGCTTCTTTTCTCACAGAGGCAGGAGGTAAGGAGGGCAGGTGGGAACTGTCAGGGCTGGGGGTTAAAGGAAGAGTTGGGTGTTGGGGCCGCTACATTGAGGAAGCTCACCGGGGACCCCAACAAGGACTGGGCTGAGTTTGGAGACCACAAACTCAGTGAGCCCACAGCTCCCTGCAGCCTGGAAGCCGAAACCAGGAAGGTCAGTCATTGCAGCCCTCTAGGGTGGAGGGTTTGCTAAGCAGCAGGAGCAGGACCCCAGAACCAAGGGAGCTACTTATAGCAATAAAGATTGGTTCATGTCCATGATGGTCTGGTTTAAGATGGCATGTGAATCACACCTCTTTTCATTGTAACAGAACCCTAACCCTAGCTGGCTTGAGTTGATTGGCTTACACATCCAGCAAGTTCAGGGATGTGATGGTTTCAGGCATGGCCGGATCCAGGCATTCAGATAACGTCATCAAGACACCCTTCTTATCTCTGGGCTCTGCTTTCTTGTGCTGGCTTCACTTTCAGGTAGTTTCTGTCTTTGCAGGGTCCATCTTTGACCCCTGCAGCTCTAGTCTAAAACCAACTGGCTCAGCAATTTTCACTGAAAGGAAGTTTCACTTTCCCAAGAGTTCCAGAAACTTCCACACAATTTGTGCTTGTATTAGACTAACTTAGATCACGTGTCTAATTCTGAACTCATTTCAATGTTCCAGAATGTGATTATTTCATTGCCCGGGTCTGGGCTGTATGACCTTGCCTGGAGCCAGCTCTATCTGAGACCCAGAGGGTGCAGGTACACAGAGAAGCGAGGAGGAGGCTGAGGAGGAGGTGGAGAGCAGGTGAGGTATGCGTCAGGGGCCGGGGTAGGGAGGGCGGTCCAGTGCTGTTCAGAGGAGAAGCTGGTGTTGAGCAGGAGAACCCTCAGGGCAGACGCTGGGGCCACTGAGGACAGGGTTTGGGGGCTGCAAGCAACAAAAATTTCCTTTGTCCCAAGCAAAAAGAGCCTCACTAGCAGGGTCTTCTGATGAATCCCAGAACCGACGGAGAGTGAGGGGTAAGGACTAGACTGTGAACGGGAACCAAGACCCCGCTGGGGCCGGGGAGGCAGGAGCCACCTGGCTCCGCTGCACACGGCTGCTGCCCTGCGTGACCTCCAGCCACTCGCCCAGGCTCAGGTTCGTGACCAGGACCACAGAGCGAGCATCCTGCGCTGGCCTGCTTGGGTCTCCGCCCAGGGGCTGGCCCGTTGGGAGAGGGAAGGAGCCCCACCTCCCACCAGGAAGCCCTAAGACACTGTGGGCCGATCAGGCTGGATGCTGGAAGGACAGAGAGGTGGCAGTGTTGGTCGTGGGTGGCGTGAGGCCCGGGCCAAGGGGTGCTGCTGTTCCGTCCCTGGGTGCTTCTGTAGAACTGTCCCATGGGCCAGGTCTCACTCCTCCAGAGGGGAAACAGTGGGTGACGTCACTCACCCAGGATGGCGGGTGGCAGAGCTGGGTTCCAAACCCACCCCTGCCCGTGTCCAGAGCGCAGGCTGTGTCCTGCCTCTCCCTGTGGTGGTGGGTCCACCTGGACCTCAGCAGGTGCAGGCTGGCCCCTGGGACTTGAGTCAACAGACTCAAACCACAGCCCTCAGATGCCCCTGGGGATGGCACCTGCCCCCAAGATTGGTCCCTCGCTGGAAAAGACCCCTGCAGCAGCTTGAAGAAAGGACAGCTATGTCCCCACCCTGTTCCCAGCCACAGACCTAGCTGTTTGTTTTGTCCCTTGTTATTTTGATGTCCCCTAAAAGGAGAAACCCGCTGGGCATGTCGAGTGGCTCTGGGAGGGGTCTGAGTCCCGGGGGTGCGGGCTGGCCATTAATGACCTGGCGCCAGGGCCAGCGGCTCCTGGGCTCCCCACACAAGACCCTCCCACCCCACCCAGGGCAGGGACAGGGCTGTCCTGTGGCTGAGCAGGACTAACACATCCTGACAGCCCAGAACCGCATCCCCGGCCTGGGGCGCTGGCCGCTCACTCTGTGCTCCTTGAAAAGGAAAAACTTCCTGTTTGTGAAGAGAAAACAGCCCTCCCAACGGCTGGCCGCCCCGACATCAAAGTGTTCTTACAAAACAGCATCCCAATGGCTCGAGTATCAATGAATCAGGGACATATGGATCCCATTTGCTGTGAAGCACACACGGCCCTAAAAATCCCGGAGAAACACCAGCTAAATGGGTCAGGTTTTATTGAACCCAAAATCTCCAAGAAGACAAGAGTTTTGATGGTCACCAAACCAGAATACAGGTCTGGCTGCCCTGGGGTCCCCAGGGGTCCCCAGGCCACGGTAGATGGAGCTATGGGTCTTGAGAATATGCACTAATGAAGCTGGAGTTCAGTGCAGGTGGGATGTGGGGACCTTTCCTTTCCGGGGACGTTTCCAGGGTGTCCGAGGAGAGCCCCACTCGTCCTCCAGACAGTGGGGGCTTGAGATTCGCAAGGTGTGACTCGGGGTCGTGGTGTCGGGGTGTCCTCACCTCTGGGAAGACACCCAGGACAGGAAGTGCTGACAAAGGTCCCCAGGGATCCCCTCTCTTCCCACCTTGGGAACCCACCCGTGGGACAGAACATGGAAGGAGAGAGAGAGTCGGAAGAGGAAAGGGAAGAAAGAAAGAAGGAACAAACAAAGGAGTGGAAGGGAAGTCCGGGGTTTTCCTAGAGCTGACTTCCTCCCTGGGAGGGTGACGTCCTGCGCCTTAGGCCCTGGCTTTGTCCCCCTGGTCCCGTTTGTGGCCTTGCTGTGTTAATGTGTCATCCGGAGACGCTTCACCCTCAACGCGTTCAGACGGGGTCAGGTTAGGGCTGCTCCTCTCCCAGGGGCTGTCCCAAGGAGACTCCACGCACCATGGACCGATCTGTGGGAGCCACCGCTTAGAGGGACAGCTGAGAGCCCTGGAAGAGGGCCCGGCTTCATGACAAAACCTCAGCCCAGGCCAGGGCCAAAGAGGGGGCTGTGGTGGGGGGTCCCGCGGCATGCATGGGGCCCCACTGGTGCCGAAAGACGAACATTCCTGTCTTTGGGCTCCCATCTTCCTTTCGGTAGGTGAACCAGCTCTGGTCACCGGCCCCTGGTGCACGAGGTCACCAGGTTTCTATTTGACTTTTAGTTTTTTGATTGTGCATGTGTGTGTGCACGTGTGTGTGTGCACGTGTGTGTGTGTGTTCTTGTCACTTTCAAGTGGAATATGGAACGTTGCAAACAAAGCCCATCCTTCTCCCATCCGGATCGCACACCAGCTGGGTGGGGGTGGAGCTCGGGGGGGGTGGGGGGGTGCATGGGCTCGGCCCACATGCGTAGCACGTTTCCTTTTGAAAATCCCAAGGCCTGGCCCAAGCTGACACGAAGTTATTATGTACTTTTGTCGTACAACAAATTATCATCCTGTACGGTTGCAACAGGCATTTCTACAGAAAATGCAGGTTGTAGCAATTTTGTCACACAGAGTAATATGTCACAGAGACCATTCTGGATTTAGACCAATATATACAGTTTCTGGCCTAAGCAGTAACACATGTTTGGAGGAGCGATGGTTTCATTTTACTGGAATGGACAGTGAGTGGAAACAC
This sequence comes from Marmota flaviventris, assembly GCF_047511675.1. Taxonomy (NCBI): domain Eukaryota; kingdom Metazoa; phylum Chordata; class Mammalia; order Rodentia; family Sciuridae; genus Marmota; species Marmota flaviventris. Next base: position 10,668,067 of record NC_092502.1, read on the forward strand.
ATTCCAGATTTCTACTTTTTTCCCCCCTGCCCTAAAATTTGGCAGGCTGAGTTCTGCTTGCTCTTGAGGTTTTCAGCTGCTCAGGGACTGCGCTGCCGCTCTGAGTGCACCGGGCCTGCGTGTCGAGCGACGGTGACTCATGAAACCGAAAATCGCGGCTCACCAGGTTTCCCAGAACCCCTCCAAGAGCTGCTTTAAATGAATGCAAATGGCACTAAGATTTTGCCCAATAATATGCTAGCTCAAGTTCAGAGACTTTCTACAGCTAATTTTATACTTTCAGTGTCTGGCCTTGTGAAGCCCCCCCGCCCCCCCCCCCCCCGTCTCTCCCCCACCCCAGAACAGCCCGTGAGTGGGGTTAAAGATGGGCAGCCAGGGAGAGCCTTGCATTTGCTCCAGACCCGGGAGGTGCCCAACTCAGAGCCGCTCGGGTGTCTCTGCTGGAGTCCTAAGGGGACACTGTGTCTGTCATCTTGCCACTTTGAACAGAGTGAGACCAGGCAGTCAGGTTGCTAACCAATGGCCCTGGATTCCAGAGTCAGGAAAAGTGGCCCCTGAGCTGGAGAAGGGAAAGACTCGCTGGCGGGACACCTTTCTAGGGCTGTGTAGCAGCTGGAGTTCTCCTGGATTCGGTTGCGTGGTTTTTCTGGGGTGTGACTGACAGTCAGGCCGTCTGACTGGAGACTCCCTCCTCTCCAGTGGCACCTGGCGGGGGGCCCAGAACACAGCAGGTCCCTGGCAGTCCTCTATTTTCCACAGTTACTTTGATGGCACCCCAGGATCATGAGTGGGTTGGGTGTAGGGACCCCGAAGTTCCTGCACACAACGTTCTCCCACGGGGTGGGGGGCGGCTTGTGGAAGTGGAGAGAACCCTTTAGACAGCTGTCCTCACCTGGGACACTCCTGTCCCTCAGATGGCATTTGGCACTATCTGGAGTGACCTTGCTTGTCACCAAGGGGGAAGGGGCATCACGAGCACCCTGCAGGCAGGGGTCAGAATGTTCCTCACATAGGACGGCCCCCACAACAAAGAATCACCTGGCCCCAAATGTCACCAGTGCTGACTCCGAGAAGCCCTGGCCTCGAGGAAAGGCAGGCCCAAGCCTCGGCCTCATCAAAAAACCCAAGTGGCTTATCTTAAAGACGGTTTTAAAAAGAGCAATGAACACCAAGTGTTCCACACACTCGCTTAGGAACTAAAACGTGGCCCAGCAAACTTTGTGCACAGTGAAGACCAGTTGAGAAAGCTGTGTAGGTGGCAGAGAGCCAGGCCAGAGTGGCTTCTTGTGGGCAAGGGGCAGTTCCACTTTGGATCACTGCAGAACCAGGCAGAGGCCCCTGGTTGTGATCTGGAGCCTCTCTCCATGGGAAGGGACCCACGGCTCCTGTGGACCATCACTGGTCACAGGTCAGGAGGGCCACATGGGAGGGAGGTGGCGGGTCCAGGTCCAGGCTGTGTCTGGGCCCCCCTCAGCCCACAGACACTTCCAGACCCTGGCAGATGGGAGCAGCTGACCCTCCTCACTCCCAGGAAACAGTGGACCTTCTCTGGAGGCTACTTCCTGTCTCTCCGTCTGCAGCCAAGGGTGCCGTCCTACCAGAAAGCACCTCCTCTCTGCTCGACCCCTGCCCAGTCGTGGACGGTGGCCCAGGCTGGCCCAGGCCGAGCCAGAGCCTCAGTGGAAGAGGTGACATGGTGACCTTGAAGCCAATTAGTTCTGGGGTCTGATCCTGACTCTTACCCTGTGGCCCTGAGACCTCGGGCCTCGTTCTGTCATCTCTGGCATGGGGACATGGGGCTCTCCTCCGGGGTCCAGCCACAGAAGATTCTAACAGAGGAAGAGCTTGGACCATCTGGTGCAGGCCTGGAGCCGGCTCCCGCGTGCCCTCCTCTGTCTCTCCATGAATGCTTTAAGCTCCCTCAGCCCGTCCTCTAGGTCTGGAGGGAAGTGACCTGCCCAGCTTCTCGCTGTCGTGGAGTGGCAGGAAGAGGCCACAGGCCCGACAGGCTCAGAGTCCAGCTTCCCGGCCGTCCACCCCGGGCCCTGTGTCTGCCTGGCCAGAGGCTCCTCTTTCCTCCTCCTTGGCTGACACGTGCCCCCTGGTCTCCCTGACTTGGTCCCAGTGTCTCAAGAGGCCTGGGAGCCCCCACTTCTCCTTTCAGAAGCAAGGGAGGCGCTCAGGTGACGTTTGGTGACATGTGACATGAGAACTTACGGCAGCGCTGCCTCCTGCCCCCTTCACACACACACGCACACACACGCACACATGGCACGCGTTCACACCACGTGTGCAGACTCACACGGATCACACGTGGCTCTGTGCACGCACCCCATGTTCGCCACCCACACACCCACACACAGGCCCGCACGCCGCGCTGGGCACTGTGTGCTGGACGGCAGGTCCCAGGTGGCCTGAGCGCTGCTCCTCGTCCCCCTGCAGGGCTGCCTGGGGACACCGTGTGGGTGGGTGTGATTCCTGCTGAAATCCTTGTGACCCTGCGCGTTTCCAGTTCCTCTAATCCCCCTTGGAGCCAAGCTGTGTTAGTGCCACATGTTATGTTCCAGAAAGGCCTCAGCTGGACACACAGCCACCACATGGAGCCAGGGGCAGGGCCAGGGCAGGGCTGCGGTGGCTTCTCCATGAGGAGGCTGTGGTCTCAGGGGCAGGTGGCTTGTGGCACCTCCTGCTTCCTCAGTTTACCCAAGTCCAGCAGTGGCTCTGGCCCAGGTCTGTCCCTCGGGGTCACAAGGACCTCCCCAGGGAGATCTGGATCTGAAGAAGAGAGGAGGGGAGGGGAGGAGTGGGGAGGGGAGGGGAGGTAGGGACAGGAACTGCCCATGTGCTCCCAGAGGACAGGCGTCCTGCTTCCTCCCAGGGACATTCCTGCTCCGTGTGGCTCAGACCTGCCTCACTGCGCCCTCGAAACATCTTCAAAGTCTGGAAACCTGAGGACGTTCCAATAAAAAGCAGCCGGGGGAAGCCCAGGTTCAAATCCATTCGGAGCCCTTGGCCTCGGCAGCAAGAACTGGGTCACGGGAGCTGAGGGCGGACGAGTGACAGGAGAGGACCACAGAGAAACAGAGATCCAGCAGCTGAAGGGCCCTGCGAACCCTCAGGGCCACCAGAGCCTGTTTGGGTCCCTGGCTCAGGCACTGACGCAGCAGAGCGGGACCTGAGCGTGCTCCTCTGGGGCCTGAGCGTGCTCATCTGGAAAATGCAGCCTCCACGCCATGCCTGGGCCCCCTGTGAAGACTGGACACCGTGTGCAAAGCGCCTGGCACAGGGGACGCGTCCTCAGACCCCACCTCCTTCCTGCTGTGGAGACCCTGTGGTGCCCCAGGGGCCCTAATCCACCCCATGCATCGAGGTCACAGAATTTCCAGGAACAGGTAGCCCAGGCGTCCCCTGCTCCTCCCAGGTGAAGGAGGGGAAGTCTGCGGGCCCCTGTGAGACCAGTCCTGTGCCGGCCGCCCAAGTTAGCAGGTGGCTAAAACAGGGTGACCAGAGGGCTGCACCATCGGGCCCCCCAGATGGGAAGCAAGGATAGAAGTATAGAGAGATGAACAGCAAGGGGTTCCTAAGAGGCCAGGCGCCCATGTTTGTGCCAAGCATGTCTCTGCAATCCGTAGGCATCGCCCATCCCTGCCCCTGAGTAGAGGGACACGTGGCTCTCATGGGGGCCCCTTCAGTCCTGCCAGGCTGAGCTGGGTCAACCTCCAAGCCCTGGGCAAACGCTGGGCATCGTGTAGGTCAAAGTGCTGGCTGTGATGCCCGGGCTTACCAGGTCATTCAGTCCTGCCATTGCCCGCTCGTCCACGGGTAGGCTCTGCCTCACACGGGGGTGGACATGGAGCTATATGGGGCCCCACCCAGTGGGAGAGACAGGCGTGCACCCCAAAGGGCAACCCAGGCATGGGAGCAGCCCAGGAAGGGGCCCCAGCCCAGCTGAACAGGGTGGGAGTAGACCTGGCAGTCCTCTGAGAGTAGGAGACCCCTGAGCCAACTCACTCGCATCCAGGTCTCCAGAGGACACTGCCGCCTGGGCCTGAGATTGGGAGCTGCCCTTAAAACTGTCCTTAGGTGCCTGGATTATGAGGAAAGACCTCCGAGGCCAGGAGAGGTGCTGTGAACCAGGGTGGGAGGGAAGTCCAGTGGGAGTGTGCCTTTGAGGGAGGGGACTGTGTGGAAGGTCATGCAAGGAGGCCTTGCCACCTCAGAGCCCCCTTCACCTGGGTGCCAGGAGTGGCTCTGTGTGTTGGGCACCGGGCGGTCAGGGTGGCCTGGGGGACAGGATCTGCCCTGTCTACGATGGGAAGACAGTGAATGAGCTTAAAGGGGAACTGGGGACACAGGCCACAGCCATCCAGCTCTGTGGAAAGTGGTAAGGGAGCAAGGAACACCCAAAGGTGAGTAGACAGGAGGTGACGAGCCACAGGAGACTGCTGAGGCTGAGGTACATGCAGGACAAGTGACATTCCTGTGCAGGGAGGAGCCAAAATGGTTTTGTGTGACTGGAGCATCCAGGGAGTGAAGGGGCAGGAGAGATGAGTAAGGGACACATTGTGGGGACATGACCATGGGGACAGGGTTGGTCCCTGGGCTTGCGTTCACCAGGCTTGCGTTCACCAGGCTTGCGTAACTTTCTGACTTTACTTTGTCTAGATCCTTCTTGTTCATTCTCTGCTCTACCCTGCAGTCTGTCTGTTAGTTGTGAATGTTGCCATCATCTTCTGCTTAAATCCTCTGGAGATTCCCAATTCTCCTTGGGGGAAATCCAAAATCTCTACCTTGGCTTCCAGGGTTACCCAGAGTCTTCAGAGTTGGAGGAGTGGGCCCTTAAGACCTTCAGTTTGGGAGCAGGTGGACTGGGTTCCATTCCCAGATGCATTACTATTAATTGACCTCAGAGCAACAGCTTTGCCTTCCCGTGCTTCAGCTTGCTCATCTGAAAAGAGGGCGCAGGAAATGAGATGATGCCAGCATCTCCTAGAAAGCTTCCAAACAACAACATCTCTGGGGTCCCCAACCACTTGCCAGCCTGGCCACCATCTCTTCCTGCTGTGTCCCTTATTGCCTGGTACCTGTTGACACTGGAAAGATTGGTGCTATTTAATGACTATCTTTGCTTCAACTGCACACTCTGCCCGTCAGGCTGACTGCCCGACACCCTCCTCTACCTTAAGACCCAGCTCAGGGACCACCTCCTCTGAGAAGCCTTCTCTGATTTTCCTGCCTGTGTCTTTTCCTCGACTGTGCTCCCCAGATCACCACAGACAGCAGTGATGCACCTTCCACGGTCTGCGTCACCTCTAGGCCTGGAGCACTGGGTAGTTCAGGCTCAAGTCCAATTACCTGGGAACCTCAAGGGTGCAGGGCAAAGTCTACCCCTGGCCAGTCACACAGAGGAGAAACCAGCGACTCACTCACTGATTCTGGCCTGTTTCAATCTGCATTTCTCTTTTCCTGGGTGGGGGTGGGGACGGTCACCCCTGAGCTAGGTACTTGCTTAGGGGGTCCCTGGAATTGTTTGGCTCCAGCCCAGTTTGCCGGAAGGCAGATCTGCTGGTCTCAGGCAGCTCCAGGTCTCTCGGTTGGAAGCTGGGCTAGGCTGCCCGCTGGGCAGGGATGGTGGTTAGTCACACTGGTTTTGTCCCGACCATGGGTGTGATGGGCAGCTCCATTATACCCAAGAAGTAGCTCTGGGTCATTGGCTGGGCTCATGTGTGGGAGAGGTGGTCGCCTCTCCTTCCAGTCCCCCTGCTCTGGAGCCGTGAGGGCCAGGAGCACCACCTCCCCTGGGTTTCTGCCCCAAGGCTACAGAGGGTGGGGGACGGCCCAGTGGACCTCGAGCTCCAGCCAGGCAAGCTCTGAGGCACGCTTCACTCTCCCAGGAACATCTAGCCTTTCTCACTGCCAGTGTGCGCCAGGCCTGGGACGGGTGCCTTCATCTCACTTCACTCCAGGACTCCAAGAGCGAGAGACAGTTGCTGTCCCCCTCCACTTCACACAGGAGGGGACGGGGCACAGACAGGTTGGATAACCTAACATCATGCAGCCGGTGTCGCTGGAACTTGCAGTGGGGAGTCTGACATGGAGGGTAAGCTCTTGCACCTGGGGGAGGGGTCAATGTGTCCCAGTTCACAGATGGAGAAGCTGAGGCCAGAGGAGGAAGGAATTGTCCCCCACACACACACACAGGTTGACATCAGAGACGCGTGTCCCCCATGTGGGAAAGTCCGGGTCTTCTCCTGCTTCCACTTAGTGATGCAGAAAATGTGGGCTGGCCTCTGGGGGGGCCCAGACCTGGGTCAGTACTTGAGTGACTTTGACGGGGACTCCACCTCTCAGAAGCTCAGTTTCCACGTATGTGAAGTGGGATGACTGTCCCCCCACCCCGTGCAGCAGTGGTGGGGTCCTAAGGCAAGGGGGCTCTGAGCTGGGCAGGCCAGGCTGGGGAGCAGGCCAGGCTCATGGTGGGGCCCCATCGACTCGCACAGAGGATGGGAGAGTCGGTGAGAGTGTTCGAGTGACAGATGTGGGAATGCCTGGCAAAGATGACCCCCAGGGGACGAGGAGCATGACCTGAGGCCTGGGGAGACCCCTCCTGTGCAAGGTGGGCAGCGAAGCAGCCTCCAACCTCAGTGCACCACTTCCCCGCTCCTGGACCTCGGGAAATCACCTACTGTCATCTGCAGAATGGGAGGGACGACTGTGGCCCCACGTGCTCCTGGCTGAGGGTGGCACCTGAGTCCAAGCAGTGCACCCAGCGCCCAGCTGGGACATGAAGGTTGCTACTGGATCCACACAGGCTTGCTGCAGGTCGGGCCCTGGGGACCACGGGCCAGGCCCTGGGGACGATGGGCTGCAACGTGTCCTTAGTAGTTCATGCTATAGTGGGGAGGCAGAGGGGGAGCAAAGGTGTCATGTGGTGCAAAGGACACTGTGGACCCTGAACCTGGACTGTGAACTCTGAGCTCTCTAATTGGCCAAGCCAGAGAGGGAAACAGGATACGTGGTTTTGTCTAGAAGTTCATGAGACAGATTATTTTTTTCCCTGTTGTACTCATGGAGAGGAAGGAGACACAGAGAGGTTAGGATACTCCAGCCAGGTCACACAGCTAGTGAGCCGGTATGGGGTTCCAGGTCTGAGTCTTTGTCAAGCCTGTGGCCTCTCCGATGTCTGTGGCTGCTGATCACAAGACAGCATGTTGCCACGCTCTGCCCGGCCACCTGCACCCCTCATCCCCGTCCCCACATGGGTGGATTCCAGGTTGCAACCAGGTGTATAGTGGCCAGGGACGTTGGGCCTGAACTTCCCAGTGTGGGCTCGCTGCAGTCACTTGGAGGAGAAGATAGTCTGTGAACCGTTTTGGGTACATTAAACAGGAGGCGGAGAGGTGAAAATAGAATCCCCAGAGGCTGGAGGCCGTGAGATGGACACTTCACCATCTGGCCTATAAAGCTGGCGATATCTGCGGTTCCACCCAAGAGTCTCCACCTCATATGTGGCTTTCGACCCTAAAATAACTCACTTGTTCCCTTGAGCCTCTTCCTGGGAAACAACCCCCAAGACTTCACGAGCTAGCAGGCTGCATCCATTACTGTCTCCAGCAAACACGGGCCTGTTAGCTGGCCGCCGCTGGAGGGGAGGCCGTGGGGAGGGGCTGTGGCCTGAAACTGGGCCTCCCGAGTCAGGCCTGGGCCCCGTTACCTGCCAGGTCAGTTCATCTCACGTGATGGTTGGTTGTATGCCTCAACTCACCTGGCCACGGGGCCCGGATCCTCGGCCAAACATTATTCTAGATGTTTCTGCGAGGGCACTTTTGGATGAGAATAGCATTCGAATGGATGGACTTTGGGTGAAGCAGGTCCCCTCCCTGGTGTGGTGAGCCTTGTCTTATCAGGTGAAGCCCAAATGGAACAGAAAAACCAGCCTCCCTCTGTAGAGGCAGATGCCGCAGTGTCACCTCTCTTGGCCTCCAGCTTGTGGCCACCTGTGGGCTGGGACCCGGCAGACTTTGTAACTGCGCGGTTCCTTCCATCTCGGTCTGTCTGTCTGTCTGTCTGTCAGGCGCTCACCCCAGGGCCATCTCCTGCTCCGTGGCTCTGAGCCGAAGCCTGGCGCGGCCTGGCAGGTCCTCACGCCTGAGCCAAAGGCCTGCCTGGGCTGCCCGACGGCTCGCGTGGCCAGAGCCAGGTCAACAGGCCCCTTGGAGCTGCTCAAGACCCTAGAGGCTGCCGGGCATCTTGGAAACACCACCACACCAAGGCCTCAGGGCTGTCCTGGGGAGTGGGCCAGGACCGCTAGGGCTCCATGAGGGTCCCCAGGTCCATTGGTTAAAGGCGTGCTCCCAGCCTTTGGTGCAACTGGAGGTGGTGGCTTTAGGGGGCGCCTAGCGGGAGGAAGCTGGGTCAGGGACGTGCCCTTGAAGGGATATGGGCACCTGGCCCCTTCCTGTCCCTCTCTTTTGCTTCCTGGCCACCACAAGGTGGGCAGTTTCCTCTGCCGGGTTCTCCTGCCATGACATGCCACCTTGCCCCAGGCCCAGAGCCATCGGTCCAACCAATCACGGACTGAAATATCTGAAACGGAGCCAAAATGAACCTTTCCTCTGTACGTGATCTCCCTCAGGCCTGTCGTCACGTCGCTGGACGCCCAGGGACCTCTGTTGCCTGGTGCTCAGACACGAGGACAGTCATGTTGCTCCCTCCATCTCAGTCACGCCAAGCCGGCCCAGGACACTCAGTATCAGTTCTCCAGGGAGGGAGGGGGCAGGTGGCCCCTTTCTCTCAGCTTATCCAAGACTTCTGGGAACCTGCTGCAGACCAAAAACCAGGACCACACACCGGATCTTCCTCATGTGCCAAGGTCCTGTGGTTTTTGGAGGGCAGGGGCCTCCACTCCCTGGGGTCCGTCTGGTCATGGTGCCATCACTGGCCTTCTGCCAGAGCCTGGACAAGTGTCCCCCAAAGGCCCATGGTTGTAGGTTTGGTCCCATTCTTGTCACTGTTGGGAGGTGGCGAAAGCTTACAGAGGTGGGGCCTGGGGACTAGTTTTAAGGTCACTGGGGCACTGGCTTGAGAGCTATGTGGGACTCTTCCTCTCTGTCAGTTCCTGGTCTTGAGGTGACAGGATTTGCTCCACCACACTCACCTGCCATGATGTGCTGCTTTGTCACAGGTGCAACATGAAGAAGCCAAGCCATAATGGACTGTGAGCCCAACAAACCTTTCCACTTTATAAGCTGATGACCTCTGGTGTTTTATTATAGTGACAGAAAGCTGACTAGCACCTCTTCTAAGGTGAGACAGGTAGCTTCCTGATTGTCCAACCTGTGCAGCTCTCCAGGGCCCCAAGCTCCACTCTTATATTGTATTAGGTATGATGTGTCGTCTAGGGACGGCTTGAGGAAGACGGGGGGATGCATGCAGGTTGTGTGCAAACACTGTGCCATTTATACAAGGGACTTGAGCTTCTGCAGATGTTGATACATGGGAGTGCCCTGATGTCCCCTGCAGATGCTGAGAGGTGTACTGTAGTCCCCGAGAGCTGGATAAACAGTGACTCCCTCCCCTGCCTGCATCCGCAGCCTGAGTTTGGGACCTACTGCTTCCATTTTGATTGATGAATAACGTTAAGTCCAGAGAGGTTCCGTGATTTTCTAAAGGTCACACAGTTGCCCACTCTTCCCAAAGTCTCCAAACACAGGAAAGGGGAGGAAGTGGAGGCACAGGTCTGTAAATTTGCTGATGATGTAATTTTTTTTTTTTTCTCTTCTAAATAAAGAGACTTGGCTCGGTTTGTAACCTGGAGAAATGCAGACTATTTCCCATTCCACACCCAACACACCACAGACCCTGCAGCCTCCACCGTCGGCCTGCGATCCTCGCCTCCCCGCGGAGCTCTGAGAAGCGTTGCCTCGATGCTCCTTCTTCAACAGAGGAGGAAACTGAGGTCCCAAGAGGCTGAGAACCCCCGCCCCCCCGAGGGCCCAGAGCTGGAGAGTTCCAAGCTGGGCAGCGGCCCTCAGTGGGGACAGTGCCCCTCGGAGCCATGCCACGCTCTGCACTTGGGAAAGTTGATGTGGGTGAACAGCGGAGTCAGGGGGGCGTCTCACTGTCCCCCGTGGGCCACCCACTCAGGATTCTGAATATTACACCTTGATCTTGGCTCTGAGCCGGGAGCAGGGAAGCGCCATCTGCTCCTGGGGCCCCACCGCGCCCTCCTGAGCGGGCGTCTCTGCTGCAGCCTGCCCTGTGGCCCCGGCCTTGGAACCGAGGTTCTGTGTGGGTAGAGGCCGGCGGATGGGGAAAGGCCTTGACATTGCAGGGTCCTCCAGAACCTGCCCAGGCACTGAGGGAGCCGTGCCCTTGAGGGGCCTGGCCAGGGGCCGATGAGGTCAGGGTTCAGAGGACGCTGCGGATCCCGAGTGTCAGCAGCAGGCAGGCGCCCGGACAGGGTGGGGAGACGCCTTCCAACGAGCAGGTTGAAGGCTGTGCCCCTGGAAGCCACCTTTTTTTGTTCTGAACAGAACAGATCTGATCTCTCTCCAGCCTGTCCGGCCCCATCCGGCCTTGTCCTGCCGTGGGAGCTGGCCTGGAGCCCTATTAGATGAGCCCACAAATTCACTTTCATTTGATTTCCATTCAACAAACATGTAAAGACGGGGACACACGCCCTGGGTGACAAGGAGGGCAAGAAGCCCGGCCACAGTCCTGCCTCGGGGCAAAGGGTCTGCACCCGGGGTCAACTGCCTGGGTCTGCAGGTCCACCCCACCAAGGACAACTCAGTGGGCAGCTGCGATCCTCCTCTCCTGACCTCTGCATAGAGGGAAGCCGCACAGGGGACAGCGTCCGGCTGAGCCAGCTCATGACTGACCAGGTCAGGGGCAGGCACACGGGGACAGCACGTGGGCTCTGTTGTTATGTTATCGACAATGTCCGGGAAACTGTCCCCGAGCCACCAGCAGGAGCAAAGCACAGGCAGCCAGGAGTCTTGAGGTGGCCCTTCCAAAGCAGCCACATCCGTCCGACGCCGCCCAGGGTGCGCGGGCTGCGCGCTCCTCGAAGCTGGTTCCCCAGGGAAAGTCCTCACCGGGACTTGATTGGGTACAAGGACAGGTGGGTCCACCTGCCACTGCCTTCCTGTCTCTGGCTTTGCCTCCCGGGGAGGCGTCGGCCACGGAAAGCTGAGGTCGATATTCTCATCAACACTGAGCCCCCACTCCTGTTTGTGTCCCACGTCACTCCGTCACTCCACCCAGTTATCAAGCTCCAGGCCCAAACAAAATAAAGACCTTAATAAAAAAACATAAACAGTCCTTTTGCTGTCGGTTTCCCTGCGGGGATTTTCCTTGGAGTTGCAGTCACGTGATCCCAGTGAATATGACCCGTCTGTCTCCGAGTCATTTACTGATTAATTTATGACGGCAAGATACGGCTTTGAAATGACAAAGTTTTGTCCAGAGTCTCCGGATCATTCTTATTTACACTTAGGACATCAAAAAGCTCTTGTGAAACATTTTGCTAAGTGCTGGGTGGGTTTTCTGGTCGACATTTGGTTTTCTTTTGAGTTCGGGGTGGTCACTGGCCTCTGCTTCCTCCCCTCCCTCCTCCTCTCCTTTACTTTGGTGAGGATTCAGTGGAACCAGAGTCCTGGGACCTTACCTGAGATTTAGAATCGTCACAGCGAATGAAGTGGCTTCAAATCCATCTGAAGAAGCCCCACACCCACATCCGAGGCCCGGACAGCCCAGGAAGCTGGAGGGACCTGGGGGTGAGGGACGGGGACAGATCAGTGGGCCACAGGAAGCCCCAGGAGCAGGGGACATTCAGAGCATGCCCCCATGCTGTGCTCAGACTAAAGGGCAACACAAAACAGAAGACACAGATTTCCACACCGAGAATCAAATGGTCTCAGGATATTTTTGAGGAATTTGAAGAGGGAGGGAAAGAAACATAGGATTTTTTTTTTTTTTTTTTTGGAGAAATTTTGTTTGTTCAAAAGTAAAACATGGAGGGATCCAAGGTCAAGGGTAGACTTTTGACTTTGTTTATTTTTATCCTGGATCCTTCCCTCTCCCCACATCCAATTCCTAGCCAAGTGCCAGGGAAGTCTCTCTCCGCGGTCCTGTGTTGTCCACCCGTGCGTGCCAGGGTCTCCCCACCTGCCGGGACCTGAGCCAACATTCCCCTCTGCCCCACCCCACGTGCTCTCCAGAGCCCAAGGTGGTTAGTGTGGAGCCTCGGTCCTCCCTGGGGACTCTCCTCCTGGTCCCCTCACCTCTGCTGAGGTCTGTGCTATGTTCTCCATGTCACCGATGGGAGGCTGGAACTCAGTTGCCTTGGCCACCTGGCTCTCCCTCCTGGGACAGGTGCCAGCTCCTGAGCCTGGCCACAGCCTGCAGGCCCTTGCTTGTCCCCTCTGGCTGCATCTCACAACCCTCTCCCACACACTCTGGCCTCCAGCTAGGCCAGACCATGAGTTCAGCCTCCACGCCTGGCACAGGCCGTGCCTCTGGCAGAAAATCCCTGCTCCTCGGGGACCCGCCCTGCCCAGCCCTCCTCCATGGGTCCTCCAGGGCAGAGGCTTCCCAGAACAGGAGCCAGACTGAGGGAGGGAGGGATCTGAGCAAATCCAACAACACTGTCCTGGGAATTGGACAGAAAGGGACCCACCTTTAAGGATGTGCTCACCATGGGACTTCATAAGATGCTGACCAGCTGCTTCTGGTGGATATTTACCCTCAGAGACGGGATTCTTAAAGTCAGCGTGACCGAAAGTACTGGCTGAGGCTGGGGAGAGACTCCTCTGCTCAGTCTCGAGTTCCTGGATCAAGCCACTCTTGAAACCCATTCCCTGAACTTTTCAGAAACATGAGCCAGTCTCTGCCCCATTTCCTCTTAAACCAATTCAAGTCAGACTCCTGTCACTTGTTGTGGAGCGTCACAGAGACACACCACCTGGTTGATACGTCCCTTGCCTGCACAACCTCGGGACCTGGGGCTACTCATGGACTTCCTGTGTTTGCAGGTAGCTGTACTCTGTTCGTTCACTCATCTCTGCTGCTTGACTCCGAGCTCCTGGGAACGAGGCCTGGGGCATCTCCACACCCCCATCCCCATCCCTGTTGTCTTGCACAGGTGACAGAGCAGGGTCAAGCTGGCACCGAAGCCACGGGCTTGGAAGTGGATTGGACCCCGGATCTGTGTAGCTGAGGCTGAGCACAGACCCTGCCTGCTGAGACTCCCCACCCTAAATGCTCATGATCCAGGGCCATTGTAAAGAATGAGCCAGGTCACAGCCAGGGCCAGGCCTGCCCTGGGCGTGTGAGAACTGGCAGCGGGGAGCCGGCGGCACACGGTTCTGGGTCCTGCCTGTGGAACCGGGTTGTGGCGGCAGCGCAGACCACAGGTGGGGACGGTTCACACACAAACACGGCCACAGTTACCGCAAAGGGCGGCGACGCTATTCCCGGACACTTGGAGGCTGGGGCTGGGAGGAGCTGGGAGCATGGGAGGGAACAGACAGCTCTGTGGTTCTCAGGGTGGGAGCAGCACGGGATGGAGGCAGGAAGGGCCATGTCCCTTCCCTGAGGCCCTCCACAGCCCGCACCCTCCCTCCGGACTCAGACCTGTGGCTCTGGGAAGTGCATGGCTAGGAGCTTGGGTGCTGGGCCAGCTAGATTTGAGTTACAACCTGGCTCCCC